>NW_017728943.1:70950789-70965465 GCF_001723895.1 Crocodylus porosus | reverse complement strand
CCCCTCATACTTCCCCAAGAGGTGTGTGTGGCATCTAGGAACTGCTCCCCTCCCCACCTCCTGTGCCCCTTGGATGAGCCACCCATGGCTCTGTCTTGGGCCCTTCCCTGACTGGGCAATACCTGTCCTGGCTCCACTCCCTCCCTCACCATGGGGGGGCCTCAGTCTGCCCCCCACACCCTTTCCCGTCCACTTCCACAGACTTACCAGCCAGAGGCTGCTGTAAAAGCTGCTAGGCTGCATATCAGCTATGGGATCAGTATCGGCCAATTTAGTTGGCTAATAATTGGTCATTGGTACTGGCCAAAAAAAATCTTTATTGGTGCACCCTTAGAGTGCAGTACTAACTTGTGATGCGACTGCCAAAAAGGTTGACCCCACTGCTTTAGGAGATGTAGTTTGACAACAAAATGGAGTCTCTGCATTCGATTAATGAGCGTATGAAACCACCTACATACAGCTCAGTGGATGTTCTTTATGAGGTGCCATGATAGGGTTGCCTGGAGTCAGGCTGGGTCCCAACATCCATGGTGCTTCTGTTGCATCTAGTAGTAGAGTCCTTGTAGGAATACATTCTTAATATATCATATTTCTCCAAATCCAAGACAACTTTGGACTTAAGATGACTTCCCCCCTCCCCCCATAATTAGATGTTATACATCAAAAATTATAACTTTGTTTTATGTATCCTGTATAGAATCTTATTATTGAAAAGTCATCCTAAATATGTCCCCCCACTGCTGTGGTGGAGAAAGAAGCGAAGGGGGCAAGTGCCCCCCCCCAAATGTCCAACAGTGGCATGCTCCCCTCCCCTACCACACAGTCTTCCCTGGCTGCATGTCCCCTTCCCTGCTACACAAGCCACTCCAGCCTAGGGGCAGGAGGTGGCTTGGCTTTGGCTCTGAGCCTGGGGCCATAGCTGGAGCTGAGTTGTTACCTGTTCCAGGCTGGTACTTGAATCTAAGATGAGGCTTTTCCCTTCAATGTTGTTTGGGGTTGGGGAACCTCATCTTAAGATTTGAGCAAATATGGTAGTATGTGACTGATTGGGCCATATTTATAGACCTTGCCCTCAAAAGTAACTGTTTTTCTCTTGATTCTTTATGTTGGGAAAGCATGCAGCTAATAAGTCTTTGATGATATTTCCTGGATTTAGCATATTTAATTTTATTTAAATATTTTTTAAGATTATGAAAATTCTATCCCTGCGCATATTTTACACAAAATTTGGGTTTTGTTTTAGATTGTTCTTTTTATGAACAGATGAAAAGCTCTTAATTTAAAAATACTTAAAAGAATATCACTTATTTTTAGCCCTAAGAAGCAGGAAAGCTTTGACAAGAAAAACCTGTTCTTAGTACAAAAAGTGTTCTCAGTTTGGGCAACCTGGACCCAGTGCTGGCTCCTGGTAGTTGATTTGCAAACTGTTTGACACAGTCAGTCAGCCTTTTAGTTTGCTTTAAAGAGCATTTCTTTGCAATTTCTGCTTTCCAACACTTGTATGGTCATACTGAGACCTGTCTTTCTCAGTGGTATTGAAGTTGTCAAGAGACTCTTAGGTACCCTGCAATGCAAGACCCTGTTTCTGCCAGAAACCTAAATACAATCTTTCTTATACTCCTGGAGCTTTACTTATTCTCTCTGGGAATGCTCCGTATTTTCTGCAGCTTGTTGCAGCAAGAAGAGTGAGCAAGTTTTAGGCCTGTGCAGCTGAGTCTCTCTACATGGCATTCCACAAAGATGAGGTAATGTGAAAATCTCACCCAAAATTCATCCCCATGGGTGGTCTTTGTTAGGTGAAAGCCCATTGGTTAATGTCCACCAGTTATTTTCTTTAAGTTCCACTCTGGTATCTGGATGTCTTTTAGATTCTTGCTTTAAAGGACTTAACATACAAAATCAATCAGACATTTAGTTGGGAGTTCACACACTTTCAGGTTTTCAGTGATCAGATCTAGCTGTAGTAGAAATTCATTAGTATTATGCATGTTGTCTGTACTGTGCTCTGTACGAATTGAGTCACATGAGGTCCCTTCTAGCCCTACTTTCCTGTGATCTGATAGTTTTTAAAAGACTGTGCAAGAGGCCTCTAGATCTTGACTTCAGCAAGATAATTGTTAAGGAAATAATCTAAATACAGCAGGGTAGAATACATTTTAAAATAATCTTGTCCTTTGAGAGAACCTTTTAGCTAGCTATAACAGACTTCAGTGGAGCTGTAAAATGTGTCTAAAAATCATGTTTTTAAATAGGTAGATTATTAGTTTCTGACCAGTCTCTCCAGGGGCCATTTGTTGTCCTTGAGCTCTAAATTAGGTTCCTCAAAGGCAAGTGTGGTAAGAAAATGCATATTTGATTTTTGAAGTCAGAACCCAGGCTCACTGACTCACCCTGTGACTGTTTTGAATCTCTTATTACAGGAAGCAGGGAGAGACCCTGGCTCTAGTGCTTTTCTTTTTAGCCCTATAGGCTGTTTTTGGTTGCATCTTTGCCATCTTACCTGCAAAGAATTTCTCCTTTCCTACAGATGACCTAGAGCAGTGGTTCTCAGCCATTGGTACCTTTATGTACCACCTGCTGATCAATGTGGCAAAAGCAAAACCGGAAGTTTCACCATGACACTTCTGGATTCGCTGCGACAAGCCAAGTCTCACCACAGCCTGGGGCGAAGGAGCCTGTGTGAGGGGGCCCCCCCCCCGTGCCCTGGCACACTGATGACAGGGCGTGAAAGCCCTGGTGTACTGGTTGCGATGGGAAGGGTGGTGGCTGGAACTTCCAGCCTGAACAGGTAAAGACACCTCCAGCCCGCCAGGCAGGGGGGTGGGCAAAACTCAGAATCAGGCACCTGCGTACCCCCTGCCCATGTCTCACGTATCCCTAGGGGTGTGCGTACCATGGGTTGAGAAACACTGATTTAGAGCAGGGTGGAAGGAGTGGGCCAGACCTGAGGGATTACCTTTGAGTCAAGTAGCAGTGTCCCCTTCGGGGTATGTGCCAGTTCTAGAATAGCTGGAGTTCAGCATGCTCCACCCACTTCACATTTCTATCCCAGCTTGTCTCCTACACCAGAAGCTGCAGCAAGGGACTCCTAGAAGCCAGTTAGGTTTACTCTGTTCCTGCTGGAATCTCCTTCTATATGGCAGTATCCCTGCAGGGGTTTTGTGAGGATCTTCTGTCCCACTGTACTTCCTAATTAGTGCAAAGGGAGAAGAACAGGGGGAAATATGCTTAAAGCAGTTTTGGCTCTATGTTTTTTAAATATTTTCAGTCCTCAGGCTAGAAAGATGGGTTACCACTCTTAAATGATGATTTTATTAATTGCTAAGCCAACAGAATTCCTCAAAGGCCAGAATTTGGCGTAGACTTATTTTTTAGATCAGTGGAATGTTCAGACATCATCCTTCTTCCTAAAATGGTTGCAGTGTGGTGTAGATGAAGTAATATACAAATGTTCTTGATCTTTTACAGCTGGATGACTTGTATTGCGTGCTGATGTGCCTTTGTATGCTCTCAGACTTACTGCCTAAGATAATGTTCCCTAAATTTTGAACCTAAGGCATGCTTTCTTGGATTAAAATTGATGGCACATTTCACTCTTATACTCAAAAACATGTCTCTATGAATGTATATGACTTTTATGTGTCGTGTTTGCATGCATGTGCACACGCACACTCTTAAAGACAAATGTCTGTTTCAAAACTTGAGTTAACTTTGTGGATGTGGTGGATGATGCTTTTTTCAAACAGCTGATAGAAGTTTCCTGATCACTGGCCCTGGTTCTTATGGGGGACTTCAGTCACCGTGACATCTGCTGGGAGGGCAATACAACAGTGCGCAGGCAATCCAGGAAGTTTCTGGAGAGTGGTGGAGGCAAGTTCCTGGTGCAAGTGCTAGAGTGGCCAACTAGGGGTCATGTTCTTTTTGACCTGCTGCTTACAAACAGGGAAGAATTGGTGGAGGAATGTAGTGTAGTGGATGGCAACTTGGGCAGCAGCAACTGCAAGATGAGTGAGTTCAAGATCCTGAGGAAAGGAAAGATGGAGAGATGCCGAGTAAGGACCCTGGTCTTCAAAAAAGCAGACTGACTCAGTCGGGGAACTCATGGGCAGGTTCCCCTGGGAAGCCAGACTGAAGGGGAGAGGAGTCCAGGAGAGCCAGCTGTACTTTAAAGAAGCCTTCCTGAGAGCGCAGGAACAAACCATCCTGATGCACAGAAAGACTAGCGAGTATGGCAGAAGACTAGCTTGGCTTAGCATGGAACTCTAAGTCACATAAAGGAAGCTTGTAAGAAGTAGAAACTTAAACACCCAAGGAAGAATGTAAGAGCATTGCTTGGGCACACAGGGATGAAGCCAGGAAGGTTGAAGTGCAATTGGAGCTGCAGCTAGCAAGGGATGTGAAAAGCAACAAGAAGGGTTTCTATAAGTATGTTGATAGCAAGAGGAGGATCAGGAAAAGTGTGGGTCTCTTACTGAATGGGGGAGGCAGCCTTGTGACAGGATACAGAAAAGGCTGAACTGCTTAGTGCCTTTTTTGCCTCGGTCTTCACAGGCAAGGTCAGCTCCCAAACCACTGCACCAGGCAGCACAGTTTGGGGAGGCGGTAAGCAGCCTTCAGTGGTGAAAGAACAGTTGGGGAATACCTAGGAAAGCTGGACATGTACAAAGCCATGGGGCTGGATGGAATGCACCCAAGGGTGCTGAAGGAGTTGGTTGATGTTATTGTAGAGCCATTGGCCCTCATTGAAAACTCATGATGATCAGAAGAGGTCCTGAATGATTGGAAAAGGACAAACGTAGGGCCCATATTTAAGAAAGGGAAAAAGGAGGATCCAGGGAACTACAGACCAGTCAGCCTCACCTCAGTTCCTTTAAAAAAATCATGGCGCCAGATCCTCAAGGAATCTATTTCTGAGCACTTGGAGGGAAAAAAGGGTGATTAGGAACAGTCAGCATGGATTCACCAGGGGCAAGTCATGCCTGACTAACCTGATTGTCTTCTGTGATGAGGTGACTGGCTTTGTGGATGCGGGGAGACTGGTGGATGTGGTGTACAGGTTTTCCTTGCTTTATGCAACTTCTGTATGTGCAAATTCATTCTTATGCGATGACCCTTTGTATACCAAAATACGTTATGTGCAAGGTAAATTCACTCTTACACGATTTATGTGATGGCAACCCGCAGTCAGCTGCTTTGCATGGTGCATTGTGGGAGTGACATGCACCAAAATATAGTCTGCTGTGTGCATCTGTGCTCCTCGCTCGTTGTCTGCAACATGCGTTTCTGTAGTTGCTATCCCCGTTATGGTAGTGCCCTTTGCTTGTGTATACTGTCTGCTGTTGGTGAGTACCACAGTTGTCTTGTGAAAGTGGTAGAAATGGGTCTGGGGGCCAGTACAGTAGAGGTCTTGGAACATATCCCTATCTGTTACATTGTAAAGTGGGTTCCTTTTATGGGAATTCAAGTTATGCGCCCTTTTCCAGGAACACGTGTAGCATAAAGTGAGGGAAACCTGTACCTTCATTTTAGCAAGGATTTTGGTAGTCTTCCAACATATTCCTAGGCAAGCAAAGGGAGTATGGGCTGGATGAATGGACTGTAAGGTGGATAGAAAAGTGGCTGGAGCATCGGATGTGGAGAGTAGTAATCAATGCTTCGATGTCTACCGGCAGCTGGTATCAAGTGGAGTGCCCCAGGGATCAGTCCTGAGGTTGGTTTTGTTTATTGTCTTCATCAGTGACCTAGAAGATGACAGTGCACTGTCAGCAAGTTTTCAGATGACATCAAGCTGCGGGGAGTAGTAGATATACTAGAGGGTAGGGCTAGGATTCAGAGTGACCTAGACAAATTGAAGGATTGGGCTGAAAGGAATCTTATGAAGTTTAACAATGACAAGTACAAAGTCCTGTGCTTAAGACAGAACAGTGTCATGTACTGCTACAGGCTGGGGGCTGGCTGGGCATCAGATCTGCAGAAAAGGACCTGGGGTTTATAGTGGGAAGTAAGCTGAATATGAGCCAACAGTATGCCTTTGTTTCCAACAAGGCTAATGGCATACTGGGTAGCATTGGTAGGTGTGCTGCCAGTATGTCAAGGGAAGTGATTGTTTCCCTCTATTCAGTGCTGGTGAGGCCACATCTGGAATACTGTGTTCAGTTTTGGGCCCCCCACTACAGAAAGGATGTGGACAAATTGGAGAGAGTCCAGTGGAGGGTGACAAAAAATGGTGGGGCTGGGGGACATGACTTATGAAGAAAGACTGAGGGAACTGGGCTTATTTAGTCTAGAGAAAAGGGGACTTAATAGCAGCCTTCAGCTACCTGAAAGGGGGTTTGAAAGAGGATGGAGCTAAACCAGGGGTGGGCAAAATATGGCCCGCAGGCCAGATCCAACCCACGTGAACATTCTATCCGGCCAATGGGGCCCTTTAAAAAAAAAAAAAAAAAAAAAAAGTAGAAATTAATATTTCTCTGCCCTTGGTTCCTGTCAAAAAATGACAAGAGCAGTAGGACCCAGGGGAAGCCTTGCAGGCTCGAACAACAGCAGGGCCTGCCCCACAGCCAGAAGCCCCAGTCACGGTTTCTGGGCTGGGAGCATGTGGCTGCCCTAGCAGCCCGTGGGGGTGGGGACCATGGGCAAGGAAGGAGTGCGGTGGGGGAAGCAGCCCTTCCCTGCCCACGTCGGGTGCCCCATGCTGCAGCTGCTTGCAGCTCGCATGGGGCTGCCTCTACCTGCTCCAGACAGCCCTATGCAGGCTGTGAGTGCCTGCAGTTTGGGGCACCAGGTGTGGGAGGGACCACTTCCCCCCCTCACTCATCTTTTCCCTGGGCTCCTTCACTGCATGAAGAAAAGCGGCCCCTCGCCTGCCCCATGGCTGGCGCCCCGTGCTGCAGGCACTTGCAGCCCACGTGGGGTTATCTGGAGTAGGCACAGGCAGCCCCAGGTGAGCTGTGAGTGGCTGCAGCGTGGGGTGCAGGGCATGGGGAAGGTGAGGGGCCACTTTTTTCCCCACGCTCAGCACCAGCTTCTTCACTGCTGTACTGTGAGGCTGGGGGGCACTGGGTGTGAGCGGGCAGGGAGCCAGCGTGAGCACCGGTGTGGGCCAGTGCCGATGGGGCCCAGAGCAGGGTGGCAGGAGCGTGGGGTCCCAGCTGGCAGGGGCTCTTTAGAGCCAGGCCAGCGCCCCTCTCCCTGCTGGTGCAGGCCAGCCCAGCTCCACAGACCTCTGCCAGCCTGTACCCCGCTTGGGCCCCACCAGTGCTGGCCGTGGGACAGTTGGTCCCAAGATGGTGACCAGGGTGCGGGGCACCTGTTAAGGGGCAGGGCTACCCACACAGCCCTCAACAGCCTGCCAAAACTTTGTAAGTGGTCCTCCGCCCAAAATAATTGTCCGCCCCTGAACTAGACTGTTCTTAGTGGTGGCGGATGACAAAACAATGGTCTGAAGTTGCAGCAAAGGAAGATTAGGTTAGATATTAGAAAGAATTTCCTCACTAGAAGGGTAGTAAAACACTGGAACATGTTACCCAGAGAGGTGGTGGAAGCTCCATCCTTTGAGGTTTTCAAAACCTAGCTAGACAAAGCCTTGGCTGGGATGATCTAGTTGGGGCTTATCCTGCTTTGAACTAAATGACCTCCTGAGGTCCCTTCCAACCTTAACTTTCTATGATTCCTTGAATGAACTAATGCTACTTAATTTTTTTTTTTTTTTGCGGAGGGAAAGCCTTTCTTTCAGTTCTATATTTTAATTAGATGTAGCTCATTCTGCATTTCTCCTTTGTAGACTGCCTTTGCAGATTGTCCATTTTCCCAACTGAAAGGGGACGCAGCATTCTGTGCACTATATGCACTTCCTACGATGTCACAACTATGTATTTAAAGAATTTGACCTAGTGATAAGTAACCATCCCTTGCTATTTTTTATGCCAGTCTGTGTCTAGGCACTTACTGGAAGGGAATTGTCTTTACTGAAGATAGTATTTCTCATCTGTTCTTCTCTTTTGTGGGTTCACATGGTTTCCCCTAAACTTAAGAGTGAACCTTGATCTCAACGTGACTGCTCTATTCAGGGCTTATGTACAAAGACTTCATCAGTATAACTCATTAGTGCTCAATCTGTTGGCCCAATGGGCCATATGAGGGGCATGGGTCTGGTTCACAGGCCAGATTGGACCTCCAAATGCCTGGGATTGGGCCCTGCATTGCCTCCACCTGCAAGATAAGGCTCCAGGGGCCCTGTACCACCTCTGCCCAGGCCCATGTGTCAAGATTGGGTCTGTTGTGCAAGGCCATAGTCCCACAGGGGTTTCCCATGGATCTGTGGGGAGCACTGTGGACTGGATGACAGTCCATGGGCCTGTGGGTAGGGGGTTGAGCACCCTGATATAATTAAATGTGTAAAGTCCCTAGCTTATACCAGCAAAAGGTTTTTGGTTTTTTTTAAGTCTACGTAGTCACTTCATCATCAAATGGCATGCTGTACTGGCAAAGGAGCTCTTACTGAAAAGCTGTAGGAAGCCATAGAACAGTTGATTCCCAACCAGGATGCTGGAGGTTCTTTCAGGGGTGCTACAGGGTGCCTTGCAGACTTAACAAATATGAGTCACAAGATAAACATAAATCAAATCAATGTAAATCAAGTATGATTCAAAAGGTAGATCCAGAGATTTCAAAGTCATTTTGTTAAAATCTTTCTGACCTGCTGTGGCCTTTCTGAATTCTTTTCAACAGAAGAATTGCTCTGTTATTTTTCTGAAGTCAAAAATGAGTGAAAGCTAAGAGCTGCATTTTCCAGAGCGCTGTCTTGAGTCTGAAAAAAGGCTGAGAACCATAGAATGTCAGTACAACTTAAGGCCTTGGATGTCTAAGTCTCTTACAAGTTTTTCACAGTTTTTTAAGTTGTTTTTTACAGTTTTCACTCACAGGGCAATGACTCAAGGTCATGTTTATTGGCAAACTTTCCTTCAGAAAAGCCTGATAAACGTTTGGTTAGCAAGTCTAATATATTGTTTTGTTTATTTTTTTTGCCTGAATATTGTTCTTTCATTTGTCTTAACGGTGTTTTTACATTTTAACCTTAACAGTGAACAGAGTATCTGCCAAGCACGAGCTGCAGTAATGGTCTATGATGATGCCAATAAGAAATGGGTACCAGCTGGTGGGTCAACTGGATTCAGCAGAGTTCATATTTATCATCATACAGGCAACAATACATTTCGAGTAGTGGGCAGGAAAATTCAAGACCATCAGGTAAGTGAACCTCCTAAAAACAATTTTCCTAGAAAACATACTGGTAATTATCCTAATTATTCACTTAGGAGAGCTGTCTTCTCAATGAGGTAACGGCATGATCTGAAATAAGTTTAGTTTATGGTATTATCTGCAATACACCAGGAACTTTCTAAGCCTTTAAGCAGAGAAGGCCACTTTTCCAAGTATCTGAACTTCTAGTAGACAGGCAAATAGATTAGGTCAAGGAGAACATCAAGCAATTGCTTTATACATCAACTTGATTCATGGTAAACTGTCAAATTACAAAACAAATCCTTCTTCCCAAATCTGTACCCACTACCTTCCTTCTTTATGTTTCCCTTAACTTCCACATCATAAGATTGAGGTCCCCATGGTGAGGGAGTGGGGCTGGGGCAGGCAGTGCTCAGCTGGAGTGGGGTGGAGAGCAGGATGGAATCACAGCTCGTCTGGAGTGTGTGTGTGTGGAGGGGAGGGGCAGCTCTCTCCTTGCATGCTCCCTGAGAGGGTATGGGGGGGTGTACGTGCCTGCATTTGCACAGGGTGGGGGTGGAATGCCGCTGGGCTGGGCTGGGCTGCGCTTGGGATAGGTGGTGGCAGAGCTAGGATCAGAGCTATGGCAGGGAGGCTGCAGCCACCTCAAAATTTGGGGAGTGTAAGGGCAAAAAAGAAGGCATATAGGTGGTGGAAGCTGCCAAGGAGGAGTATACCTACTTGGCCCCCCACTTGCAGGGAGGCAGTTAGAAAGGCCAAAGCAATGACAGAGCTGAGGCTGGCAACACAAATTAAAGACACCAAAAAGTCTTAGGTATGTAGGGAGTAAAAGGAAGGTGCAGGGCAGCGTAGGACCCTTACTGAACAAGAAGGAACGATTAGTGACAGAGGGGACAAGGCTGAGCTATTCAGTGAGTTTTTTGCCTCTGTGTTCCTGAACAGGGTTCAAGATAAGTCTCATAATGGGTTCGTAGATGGGCATCAGAGGGACACCAGCCCACCACCTGTTGCTGATGACTTGGTGCAGAGTTACTTGGATGGACTGGATACATTTAAGTCAGCAGACCCAGATGAGCTGCATCCGAGTGTACTGAAGGAATTGGCTGGCATACTGGTGTCTTACCTGGCATGGCTGTTTTAGCACTCATGGCGCTCGGGTCAAGTCCCGGAGGACTGGAAAAGGGCCAATGTGGTTCCCATTTTCAAGAAGGGGAGGAAGGAGGATTTGAGTAATTATAGGCCAGTTAGTCTCACCTCCATCCTTGGAAAAGTCTTTGAAAAGATTATGAAGGATCATATTTGTGTGATTTCAGCAGGAAAAATAATGCTATAGGGCAACCAGCATGCCTTTGTAACAGGTAGAGCATGCCTGACTAATCTGGTTTGGTTTTGTTTTATGACAGGGTCACAAAACGCGTAGACACAGGAGTAGAGGTAGATGTTGTTGTTTTCTTGGATTTTAGCAAGGCCTTTGATACAGTATCTCATCTCATGCTCATAAATAAAGAGGCTGTGACATAAATGTTTACATGGTTCGGTGGGTGGCAAATTAGCTTAGCGGTCACACCCAGAAAGTGGTAGTAGACGGGTCAGTATTGATCTGGAAGGGTGTGGGTAGTGGGGTCCCACAGGGTTTGGTCCTTTGACCTGTATTCTTCAAAGTCTTCATCAGTGACTTGGACGTGGCTGTGAAGTGTACTCAGTCCAAATTTGCAGACGGTACTAAATTGTGGGGTGAAGTGCACACTCCGGGAGGTAGGGAAATAATTGTAGGCAGACCTGGAAAGATCAGAATAGTGGGAAGTACACAATAGGATGCAGTACAACAAGGACAAATGTGGAGTGCTGCACCTACGGTGCAAAAACTTCCAGCACGCCTACTGGCTAGGAAATGACCCTCTCAGCAGCACAGAAGTGGAGAGGGATCTTGGAGTCATAGTGGACTCTAAGATGAACATAAGTCGTCAGTGTGGCGAAATAATCAGCAAAGCTAACTGCACTTCATTGTGCATCAACAGATGCATGACAGATAGAACCAAGGAGGTGATACTTCCCCTCTATTACTAGAATTGGTCAGACCACAGTTGGAGTACTGCATCTGGTTTTGGGCGCCATACTTCAAGAAGGATGTCGATAGACTCGAGAGGTTCCAGAGGAGGGTCACTTGTATGGTTAGGGACTTACGGGACAAGCCCTATGAGGAGAGACTGAGGGACCTGGACCTCTTCAGTCTCCACAAGAGAAGGCTGAGAGGTGATCTTGCTGCTTTCCCCTAATGAATTTATAGGCAGCCACAAGGGGTCGGAGATCCTCTGTTCACCAGGGTGCCTCTTGGGGTAACAACGAACAAGGGTCATGAACTGACAGAGCAGATTTAGGCTAGGTATTGGGAAATACTTGATCATGGTAAGGGTGGCCAAAATTTGGAATGGGCTTCCAAGAGAGGCGGTGCTGCCCCCTACCTTGGGGTATCATAGTAGCTAGGGTCAGAAGGGACCTAAACAGATCATCAAGTCTGACCCACTTCCTTGGGCAGGAACGGATGCTGGGGTCATATGATCCCAGTCATGTGTCTATCCAGCCTCCTTTTAAATACCCCCAAAGTAGGAGCGAACACCTTAGAAGTTGGTTCTAGGTTCTAGCTGCCTTAACCGTAAAATAATGCCTCCTGATGTCCTGCTGTTTATCAATTTGTGACCGTTATTCCTAGTTACCTGTGGTGCCCAGGGGAACAGGGCATCTCCTATTCCGTGCAGTGACCCTTGCCAATTCCCTCAGCACCCTTGGATGAAGAGCATCCGGGCCTGCTGATTTGAACACATCCAGCCCCTCCAGAAGTTCCCTAAGTAAGTCATCCCTAACCTTGGGCCTGGCGGTGCCTCCCCTGAGTCTTTCTGTACTTCCAGTGGGGGAGATGTCTCAGTCCCTGCTCAGAAAATGGAGGCAAAAAATTTGTTAAAGAGGTCCACTTTTTCATTTGCAGCAATCGCCAGATTGCCAAGCGCGTCCTGCAGGGGCCCTACATTACCTTCTTCTTGCTTCCTATGCATTTGAAAAAGGACTTTTTGTTATCCTTAATCCTGGTCACCAGCCCCAGTTCTGTCTTAGCCTTGGCCTTCCTAACAGCTCACCCTACAGCCTTGAGCAGTAGAGGTGCTTTGATAATAGCCCCTTGCTTCCATCGGATGTACACCTCTGTTTTAGCACTCAGGAATACCTGAATGCCCTTGCTGAGCCATGGGGGATTTTTAGCACTCTTACCCCCTTTTGTTATGCATTGGAACTGACTCCCTTTGGGCTTGGAGGATTGTCTCCTTGAGGAATGACCATCTGTCTTGGACTCCCATCTCCCTAAAACTTCAGGATCCCAACGCCTCTCCTACTAGTCTTAACTCATTGAAGTTGGCCCTCCTGAAGTCAAGGACTTCTGCCCTACTGCTAGCTGTTGACACCCTGCACTGGATAGTGAATTCCAGCAGGCGCTGATCACTATCGCCCAGTTGGCTGAGAACCCTCAATTCCCTCACCAAGTCATCGCCTGTGGCAAGGATCAGGTCCAGCAGGGCATTTCCCCTGGTGGGACTGTGCACCTCCTGAGTTAGGTGGAGGTCCTGTATCTCGGCTAGGAATCTACGTGAATGGTTAAACCTAGCTGACTGCTCTTCCCAGCAAGTGTCTGGGTAGTTCAGGTCACCCATATTCTTCATACTTCTAGCATTAGTGTAGAGGCATTTAAGACTTCCTGTGGGTGTTTGTGGTGCCCCCTTGTTCCTAAGTCTATTGTGGTCCCTGTCACTTACATGGGTACTTCCTGTGCTCGACACCTGGCTTGATGGTGAAGTATCCTTCTGAGCCTCTGTGGCCCTGTCCCTTGGTGAGACTAGTTTAAAGCCTGCTGTATGAGGTCAGCCAACCTGGAAGAAAAGACACGTTTACCTTTTGGGAAAAGATGAAGCCCATCCCACCCAAGCATGCCCCCTGTGTGGAAATGTGAGTTATTGTCAAAGAACCCAAAGCCCGCTTAGTAACACTAGCTCCGAAGCCACTGGTTGATTTTACCGATGCAGGCGTTGTGGCACCGTCCGTGTCTACTCACCAGGAGAATAGAGGAGAATACCATCTGCACCTTCATCTCCTTGAGCTTGGCAGAGCCTTGTAGTCCTTCATGATGCAGTCTGGGCTGCTCTTGGCCACATCATTTGTTCCTATGTGTATTAGGACCATGGGGTACTGGGCAGAGTGTTGGATGAGATCTGGGATCATCTCTGACATCCTGAATCTGGGCCCCCGGCAGGCAGCAGACCTCACGTGCCATGTGATCGGGGTGACAGATGGGTTCCTCTGTTTCCTTTAGGATGGAATCTCTGATGATGAGGACTCTGCGTCTCCTCTTCTTGGCATTCCGTCCTTGCTCAGTCCATGCATTGCCTGGAGTGGCTCCATCTCCTCCGGAGGCATCACGTCAGCCCCCTCCTCCGAGGCTGCAAGGGCCTTGTATCTGTTCCCCAGTTGTACCTGGGGAGCTGACACTGCACTAGCCTGGGCAGGCCTTGTTCTGGTGGGTACCTTCTGCCATGTCTCTGCAATGCATCCTACTTGCAGGGCCTTTCCACTTGATTTCTGACCCTGCAGAGAATGGAAACAACTGTCAATTCCATCCTCTGTAGCCCTGATTCCCCTGCAGCCTTCTCACCTTGGCCTGGAGCTCCCTCACCTGCTCTTCCAGGGCCCGTAGGCGGTCACAAGAGGGACAGGCGAAGGAGCCCCCAGACCCCTCTCCCACCCCTGACTGCAGGGCCCTTGCCAGGCAGCCCCTGCAGACAGGGATCTTCAAGAGAAGGCTGGATGGGCATCTGCCTGGGGTCATGTGATCCCAGCATTCTTTCCTGCCTAGGCAGGGGTTTGGGCTCAATGATCTGTTGAGGTCCCTTCCAACCCTAGCATCCATGAATCGTGTTCCTTTCCCGTCCCTCTCTACTGTTTTCCATCAGCTGCTTCTAAGAAATGAGGCCCCATGTACCATGTGCCTTCTGTAGTTGAGAGAGTCTCCATTTTTTTTCCCCCTCAATTGGGCAGGACCTAACCCATGGCCTGTCAGCATAATTTCCCTCAAGTCACCTGACTTCAAGCTGTTTACCTCTTGTAGTGGGGTATGATTGTCACAGGTGGATGTGCTAAATAACTTTACTATTTTATACAGAAGTCCCATGTGGCTTGGATGTGCATTATTTGTAAGTTGTTTATCTCCTAGGTTAAAGACTATGAAGCTAAACTCCAGGTTCATTTGCTGGGTAAATCTGTGGGGTCAGCATTTTGATCCAGGAGCATAGGACTCAGCTGGGTACAGACCCTTTTGGAGTGTAGGTTCCAGAAGGACCTTGGAGTGTGGGTTCTAGAAAGACAGCAGGTCAGGATGGTTTAGGAATTATGAAT
>NW_017728943.1:70925602-70949184 GCF_001723895.1 Crocodylus porosus | reverse complement strand
GAATCTGGGCCCCCGGCAGGCAGCAGACCTCACGTGCCATGTGATCGGGGTGACAGATGGGTTCCTCTGTTTCCTTTAGGATGGAATCTCTGATGATGAGGACTCTGCGTCTCCTCTTCTTGGCATTCCGTCCTTGCTCAGTCCATGCATTGCCTGGAGTGGCTCCATCTCCTCCGGAGGCATCACGTCAGCCCCCTCCTCCGAGGCTGCAAGGGCCTTGTATCTGTTCCCCAGTTGTACCTGGGGAGCTGACACTGCACTAGCCTGGGCAGGCCTTGTTCTGGTGGGTACCTTCTGCCATGTCTCTGCAATGCATCCTACTTGCAGGGCCTTTCCACTTGATTTCTGACCCTGCAGAGAATGGAAACAACTGTCAATTCCATCCTCTGTAGCCCTGATTCCCCTGCAGCCTTCTCACCTTGGCCTGGAGCTCCCTCACCTGCTCTTCCAGGGCCCGTAGGCGGTCACAAGAGGGACAGGCGAAGGAGCCCCCAGACCCCTCTCCCACCCCTGACTGCAGGGCCCTTGCCAGGCAGCCCCTGCAGACAGGGATCTTCAAGAGAAGGCTGGATGGGCATCTGCCTGGGGTCATGTGATCCCAGCATTCTTTCCTGCCTAGGCAGGGGTTTGGGCTCAATGATCTGTTGAGGTCCCTTCCAACCCTAGCATCCATGAATCGTGTTCCTTTCCCGTCCCTCTCTACTGTTTTCCATCAGCTGCTTCTAAGAAATGAGGCCCCATGTACCATGTGCCTTCTGTAGTTGAGAGAGTCTCCATTTTTTTTCCCCCTCAATTGGGCAGGACCTAACCCATGGCCTGTCAGCATAATTTCCCTCAAGTCACCTGACTTCAAGCTGTTTACCTCTTGTAGTGGGGTATGATTGTCACAGGTGGATGTGCTAAATAACTTTACTATTTTATACAGAAGTCCCATGTGGCTTGGATGTGCATTATTTGTAAGTTGTTTATCTCCTAGGTTAAAGACTATGAAGCTAAACTCCAGGTTCATTTGCTGGGTAAATCTGTGGGGTCAGCATTTTGATCCAGGAGCATAGGACTCAGCTGGGTACAGACCCTTTTGGAGTGTAGGTTCCAGAAGGACCTTGGAGTGTGGGTTCTAGAAAGACAGCAGGTCAGGATGGTTTAGGAATTATGAATTGTGATTTATGAACCATGTATGTTTGCACTGCACACCTAACACTGCTAATATTGTGCAGCACCCTGGTTGATAATCACTGGTATGTTAGGCTAAGTACAGACAGTCAAAAAGCCTGAGGCTAAATCGATTCATTCTTTGCAGGTTAGTCTAAACTGCAGAGATTAAATTGAAACAGAAGTGAACAGGTATTTACTTTTGATTCAGGAAATGCACCCACATGCCTGCAGTGGCTCAGGCCAGAAGCCAGGGTGGGTGCTAGAGCACAGCTCTCTGGCTGTGTGTTCAGTTTCTCTTCCAGCTTCCCCCAAAGTCCCTGGCATTTGCGGTCCATAATTACGGCAGCAGGACTCTAGAGGGCTGCTCATTACTACTTCTTCCTGCTTTCAGGTACGTCTGGGATTTGTAGTCTACAGTTGCAGCCAGCCATAAGTCTGAGCAGGGGAAGGGGTGTTTAGCTCCCCTCCCTGGCCTCAGACTCCAGCTGGGGTTTGCCTGGGGCAGTCTTCCCCCCTTCTCCCCCTCCCCCCTTCCATAGACTGGGCTGCATACCCAGCCAGGCTTGCCTCCCACCCCCCAACCCCTTGTCAGCCAGCCCTCACTGTTCCAGCTAGGGAGCAGAGGGGTTGGGCCAGCCCTGCTTTCTGGAGCAGATGGCTCAGCCCAGCCCAAGGGTGCAAAGCAAGCTGGGATGCTGGGGGACTGTGATTTAACTTGAACCGGGAAGGGGTCTGGGACAGAAGTTTCATAAACCGGTTTAACCCAAATCCATTAAATATGATACTACATTCAACCAGGTTTATCTTAAACCAGTTTCAGCCATTTTGAAACTGGTTTATGTGCACTGCGCTTCTGTTCTGTTAGAGATTTAAACCAGTTTCTGATCACTTAAACCCGTTTATGTACAACTTCTGTCCCTAGCCTTAGAGACTATGACAGCAGTTTTCTTCTGCTTCAGCCTTTATAGCATCATCCAAAGACCCCTGAGAGTGGAAGTGTTTTACAAAGCTTGAAAAACACTTTTGGTAGTGCCCTCAGTTGCCACTCTTTGGGCATTAAGCCTGCAGTTTGAACCAGGGAAAACCTTAGTTGTGGCTCCATTTGTTTCTGTGGCAATAACTTTGGCATGGAGGGTTTGACTAAATCCAAACACTGATCACAGATCCTTGCTATACTGCATTTAACCCAGACCCTAAGTTTGCAAAACTGCATGTGGGGACACAGTAGACAATAGTCACATGAGCCAAGTGGCATAAAGGTATATGCCATCTTACCATCCTGTCCTAATCCAAAATCTAAAAAATTATATAACCAATTCCTGCTCAGGTCTCTCCTTAAGCTGCTGTTGAATGTTCCAAGCATGGAGATACCACAGTTTCTTTAGGCGGCCTATTTCAATACCTGACCACTCTCATAATCATTAATTTCCTCCCTATGTCCAACCTAAATTTCCCCTGCTGCAGTTTGAGGCCACTGCTCCTAGTTTTGTTCCCTACAGCCACAGAAAAAAGCCCATCTCCATCTTTTCTATAATTGCCCTTCAGGTATTTGAAGACTTATCAAATCCCCTGTCTGCTTTTTCTCTTCTAGGCTAAATAGCCTTAGTTCTTTCTGGCTTTCCTCTTAAGTCTCGTCTCCCAAGCCCCTAATCATTTCTGTTGCCCTGCTGTGTACTCTTTTCAAACTGTCCATGTCTTTCTTGGTGTGGGGCCCAAAATTGGACACACTACTTCAGGTGAGGTTCCGTGAGTGTTGAATGGAGTGGAAGAATTGCTTCCCTTGCTTCACAAGTGACAGTTTGTAATATAACCCAGGATGCTGCTGGTTTTTTTTTTTTTTTTTTTTTTTTTTTTTTTTTAAGCAATAAGATCACACTGTTGGATCATATTACAATTCTCCATAATCTCCAGGTCCTTCTCTGCAGTACTGCAGCCTAGCTAGTCATTTCTCTGTCTGTATTAGTATATGTGGTTATTCCATCCCAAGTATAGAACTTTGCTCTTGTCCTTGTGTCTTTCCTGACTGACTATGGACCATTTCTCCAGCCTATACAGGTCATTTTAGATCCTAGTCCTGGCCTCCAGTTTCCAGAATCCCCCTCCCCCTTGGTCTTCATCTGAAAGGGGTACCCTGCTTCAAAAAGGTTGAAAACACCTGGTGTAGGTATTTGCACACCTAATGGTGCTAATATTGAAAAGCCGAGAAGCACTGGTCTAGACTTTACAGAATTTGGATATATTTTATTCTGTTTTTTATCACTGCCCTATTGCTACTCAGCTTCTCTATCCAGTCCCGTAACTAAGGATCAGTAGAGTTCAGTAGCTTTCCAGTACAGGTGAATGGGGTACGGGATTTTGCTTGTTTGTTTGTTTTCTTTCCTCTGCTTTCCCAAATCTGTTTTCTAAGGTCTGTCCTGGACTGAAGAAAATGAAGCTTTTTTTATCAAAAGATAAAATTCAATTAATTTCTTCTGTTATTCTTTGGATCCCACCAGTTGGTATTTTGGTATCAATCTGTAGGATGCCTTACTTTCATGTGACTACCCATCTAAAAAACTTTGTTTTTTTTAGTGGTGAGTTCTCTTACCATTTTTTGATACTACATTTTAGTTCCTCCTTGCCTGGAAGGCTCTTCAGTAAGTGCATGGTGATGATGGACCTGGCATCCAGGTATAGCATCCAGATAAGTCTTCAAATAGTATAATAGAAAATTAGGGCTGGAAGGGACCTTGAGAGGTCATCTAGTCCAACCCCCTGCTCAAAGCAGGACCATCCCCATCTATATCATCCCACCCAAAGGGCAGTTATAGAGAGGACAGTGAATGGTTTTTCTCTGTGGTCGTAGGAGACAAAACTGGGTGCAAGAACCTCAAGCAACAGCAGAGGAAACTTAGGTGGGAGATTAGGAGGAACATTCTGACTGAAGGGTGGTCAAGCATTGGAACAGGCTATGTAGGGAAGTTGTGGAATCTCCACCCTTATAAACTTTGAAGAACAGGTTGGGCAGACATTTGACTGGGATGGTTTATTCCAGGGGTGGGCAAAGTATAGCCCGCAGGCTGGTTTTGGCCTGCCAGGCCATTCTATCTGGTCTGTGGAGCCCCTAAAACATTTAGTAATTAACATTTATTTGCCACGGCTCCCTGTCAAAACTTGATGGGGACAGGGGCAGTAAGACCCAGAGGGAGCCCTCAGCAGGCTTGCAGGCTTGAGCAGCCCAGCGCTGCCCACCCCAAGCCAGTTCCCTGCTTTCTTGCTCCAGGGCCACCTGGCTGTGGCTCCTGGCTGCATCCCTGCACCACAGAGCAAGGGACCGTGCTGGTAGGGGTGTGTATGTGTGTGTGTACATGTCGGCAGGCACGGGGCAAAGTATATGTGTGTGTCTGCAGGCACAGGGCA
Organism: Crocodylus porosus; assembly: GCF_001723895.1. Taxonomy (NCBI): domain Eukaryota; kingdom Metazoa; phylum Chordata; order Crocodylia; family Crocodylidae; genus Crocodylus; species Crocodylus porosus. Next base: position 70,944,630 of record NW_017728943.1, on the reverse strand, counting down.
AAGTGTGTGTGTTCATAGGGTGAGTCCCATACGCACACACCTCCATACATATGCACCTACACCTCCCCTCGCGCTGCCATACACAAACCCCAGTCACCCTTCCCCCATACCCACCCACACCCCACATATCCACACACCCACAGCTCCCACAAACTTATACCTACCCCCACAATATACAAGAATAAGACTCCATTTTAAGCTATTGTGCAGTCACCTCTGTGTATGCTACATGAACACGTGAAAAATCAGAACAAAATATTTTTTTAAATCAAATTAATGAATGTTGTAGATGATCACTTTTTAGAATATAATTTGATATTTTTCTGGTTCTGAGATGGCAAAACCTTTGCTGAAAGGAGTACTTCTGGGGGCAAGGAGAGGGACTTCTGGTGGCAAAGGTCAGGGGTTAGGGGGGTGGGACTTCTGGTCACAAGATGGTGACCAGGGGGCAGGGCACCTGTCAAGGGGCAGGGCTACCCATGCAGCCCTTGACAGCTTGCTAAAACTTGATAAGTGGCTCTCTGCCTGAAATAATTGCCTGCCCCTGATTTAGTCAGAGAAAATCCTGCCTTGAGCAGGGGGCTAGACTTGTACAGACCCTTCCAACCCTACTTTCCTATGATCCTGTATCAGAGATGGTTGGGTGATTCACAGTTGGTTTGTCTACCAAATGATAGACGGACAGCATTTGTAAGATTTGACACCCCTATTTTATGGCTTTCGCATGGCAAGCAACTTCCCAAGGTGTTCAACTTTAAGTACTATGATGCATCTTGCCCCAAGGTACTTCTACTGTAGAAGTTCTGGTGCAGATTTGGGCTTTCAGGCTCTACTAGGAAAAAGGGAGAGAATCTAAAATCTCTGTTTTTACCATTCAGGTTATTGATTTTGCTTTTGTTCAGATAGCATTGCGTGTTCACCTCACCTCAATAATTACCTCAGGCTTAATCAGCATGGGGGTGACTTTAAATTACGAACTAAAATATGGTTAGTTTCACAAAAACAGAACCTGAAAATTTGTGCTGTTAAAAATGTGCCATGAATTAAGCACTGGTTTTGGGTTTTTTTAAAGCTTGCTGATGCTTAGAGCATCAATTAATATATTATTTGAACATGCTGATTCATTCATCTCTCAAGTCCTACCATTTTTGACCTTATGGCTGAGTTCAAAACATTTCTTCTCTTTCTCTTAGTAGAAACACTGACAGATCAATGCAGATCAATGCAGTTTGGTCCCCAGTCCTACTTGGAATGGGATATGGACTCAGTGACTAAGGTTGATTCAGGAATAAACTCCTCATTTAGCGTTTTGGACTAGAGTGCAAATGTGGATTTCTCATTTTACTGGAGAAGCCTGCGGATTTTGCAGTTTTGTGATGAGCTCCCTGCAGGCTGGCACAGTTCCAGCCTGCAGAGAGCTGAGAGGGAGCAGGAGCAGGGTGGTCAGGCAGGGGCCTGGAGAGCAGCTCTTGCAGGTAAGTAGGTTGGGGGACGGGGCAGGTGGTATTCAGGTTCACTAGGGAGAGTGGTAGGGTTGGGCAGGGCTGAGACTGGGGGTTCCCTCCAGCTGGGTGGTACACTGGGTTTGGGGCCTGGGGCCACAATGTGTACCTGCAGGGCCCCAGGGGGGAGTGGGATGGGGCCTTGGGAAGCTTGTCTGGCGGGGGGTGCTCCCCAGCACTGTGCGCAACCCTGAGGAGTGGGGGGACCTATGCCCCCAGATCTGAGCATGGGGCAGGGGTGGGGGCAGGCCTGGGCTGTGGGCTCAAGGTCCCGTTCTGCTGCCTTACCCTGGTGGGTGCAGCCCAGTGTTGTAGGGAACAGCAGGGCCATGCAGAGAAGCTGGCTGCTGCTGCAAGCTCCAGGCTGCCCTGGCGACTCATCCGCTCTGTGCGGGTCAGCTTTCATTGGCTCAACCCCACATCGCTGCTCTCAATGCAACCATGCATGCAGGAGGCGTGTTGCCAGAGCAGTGTGGAGTCACAGTGGCAGGTAGCTTCTCCTCATGACTCAACTGTTCCCTGCTGTACTAGATTGCACCCACTGGGCTGTGGAGGCCCCAAGTTAGGGCAGCAGGGCAGGAGCCACAGTCTGCACCTGCCCCCACGCACAGATCTGGTGGGCATGGGTCCCCCCTGCCACCTGGGGAGTGCATGAAGCAGTGGGGAGTTGGCTTCCCCTGCCCAAGTCTGCAGCAGGGGGGATCCAGGCTCCACTCTGCTGCAGCAGCTGTGGTCTACTGCCAGAGGCAGGGGGCGGTGGACTTGGGGCCAGGACCTCATAGCCCTGGCAGCTGGGGGCCCCCTCCAGCAGGGCTAGGGGGGCAGTGGCTTGTGGAGGGGGTAAGTTCACTGGCAGGAATAGGGAGCTGTGGGGGGGAGTGAGGGGCACAACTGTGGGGAGTCCTTTATTATATCTGAGAGTCACATTTTTATATGTATTCCTTCCAAACCTGATGATTCTGGGTTTGTAGGAAAATTTGAAGTAAACATGTCAGGGTGACTGTGGTAGCCTGGTCTTGGAAGAGACTCATTTAATTCTCATACCTGCAAACCTGCCTGTTGAACTAGTAATATTACACCTGTTTCAAGGCATGATATCTCAGACTTACTGGCAGGATTCTCTATACTGGTTCTTGTAATCTATACCTCAGCAAATATGTTCTTGTATGTTTGTGTATCGGTAATGATCTGTTTGTAAAATATAAAAAAAAATCCTTGTTAGCAGTAAGAGATATTTGATAAGAACATCTTAATAGAAAAGATTTTCCATTTGGGCCTGCTTTAATCCACTGCCACCATCCAGAATAATGGAGGGGAAAATATTCTGTAATATCTACTGAAACAAAAAAGCAGGTCTCTCTCTATAATTAGTTGGCAACGTTTTTGCTCAGAGTGCCAAAAGCACCTGCAACCTTGTGTTGTAAGATGTTGGTGTGCCAGGGGTGGATAGTGAAAGAACCACAAGGAGCCTAATCCTTGCGGCAGTGTAGCTCCAGCCCCTTGCCTGCTGTGCACCCTAAGGCACACGTGCCAAATGAGACCCCCTTGCGTGCTACGCTCTGACACCTCTGCTGGAGGTTGGCTACCCTTGCTGTATAAACTTATTATATATCTGCAAGTTATCTTCTTGCCTGTTCAAGGAGGGTCTACATTCCTAGCTGAGAATAGGGAAGCCTGTAACATGTTAAAGGGCTTGCCCACTAGCCAGATCCCTGTTGGAATCTAAATTAGTTTTGAGAAGACTCATGGGACTGCCTTTAGAGCCATTAGCCAGCCCATTGGTCTGTTTCACCTGTTCTTCATATAGTAGTAGGAATGAGGGAATAAGTGCTGATGGTGGCACCTCCATACACAATTTTCTAATGAGTCAAGTTTTGTTAATTGGTTCTCCTAAATTCCAGTCAGAAATCATAGCTAATTTCTATCTGAATTGAGTAATAAATCTCCTGATTTTTCTTCCCAAAAATGTGTTATAGGAATAAAAAGCTGTGCACCCTGGATGTGTGCAAAGTGCTCATTTGTTGTTGTTGACAGTGCTAAGCAATTCTGTGGCTTGTGCTATGCAGAAGGATAAGATAGCAGGTTGTCGGAGAATTTCAAACCAGATTTTCTGCGAGTAACCTAGTAGACGTATCACGTCTGCAAATAATTCTCACCAGAACTTAGGCTACGTCAGAGGCCTGTCTGAAGAACTGTCTAGTCATGGACATTTTGGAGAGCAACCTGCTGAATATTTTGATTCCATCAAAGCATTGAAAGCAAACTTTGAAACGATAGTCCATCAGTTTTTGCTTTTTAGACTTTGAGTTCCCACTATCTAAGGAAAACTGTTTGGGAGTTATTTGAAATGAATTATCTGTTTGCAGCTGCTTAAGGAGGGAAGGTTTACATAGAAGTAACTAGTACTTCAAAACATGTACAAATCCAGATTCCAAGACCTGCACTCAGTCCTGTTGCTGTGGGGACAGTTATTACCAAACTTCTGGTGGTTAAGTAACTAAAGGTTACAGCTTACAGTAACTAAAGGAGCAGCTATGCCCTGTCCTGGAAGCACAAAAACACTTCTGATTATATGCACCACTCCAGTAGGATACCAAAAATCTTTAGCTCAAGTGCACTGAATGTACAGACACCCGAAGTGGAATGTGGATATGGATAATGCGTCTAGTTTGGACCCGACGATCTTGCAAGATACCTTCCAGACCTAATGTCTGTGAAATCTGTTTAATACAGGTACTGCACACATAACTATTCCTGTCTCTTGTAGTAATACAGATAATTATTCTTCTCTAGCACATGGTGTATTAGTAATTTTATGTTTGTGAAGAAGAGTTTCTTAATTTATATAACCAAAATGAGTACTTGCACTGGAACAGGAATATCTACATGGGGAGTGGAGTTCACAGTGGTAAAATGATACCTATTTAAATTCATTCTTTAGTTTTTCTAATGGACTAAATTCTTCTTTGAACGTGCCATTAGAATAACTTAATGTCTGTTACATTGGGGAAGTGGCATCCTTGACTCTTAAAGGAGTCAGGAAACTGTTCGATTCCTTCACTTTCAGCACCTTGCAAGGTGACATGAAAATGGTCTTTCTTCTATTACTGATGGGGGAGTCACAATAGTGTCAGAAACTTCATGGTCATGAGAATAATGAGAAGCAAAATGTTTAGTGCTTTTCTACTAGTTGTTTTTGAGATGTGTATGCATAGATTAAAGGAAAACTGTCAGCTTTGCAAACCTGACTTTCTTTTTTCAGTCATCTTGCACTAAAATATGAACGTACCTATCGTATTTGATTTATGGGATTTGTGCTTTCTGCTGTTTTTGCCATCAGCAAGAATAACTGATTCCTGTGAAATTTTATATACAGATCTAGATGTGTCCTGCTTCTGCATTGTTGACCGTGCTCTTGCACACATGAGAATTGAATCTGTTTTTGTTTGGGAACTTCCTGCTGTCAAGGACTTACTTTACAGGAATAAGTCTGAATGCATATTCAAAGCTTTAGCCTACTTATACAAGTTTTATTGCAATGTTGTCCTCACTAGGGATGTAATTGTTTAAAAATATCCCTTTAAACCTCCTCCAATTGTATTGGTTAAATGTTTAATGGTTAACTGATAGTTCATACCTAGTTTAGTGACCTCCGATAGGAATGGCCCCAACCCCTTATGTCTTTACTGTGCTGCTGGGAGGGAGCCGTGGATATGAGGTGGTGGGCATATCTTAGCCACTAGAGGGTGTTGTCCAGCTCTGGAGCCACAGCTTCCCCTCGCCCCCAGGGGCAAGGGTTGGGGCTGCAGACATCTCCTGTGCTCTGCTCCCACTGCCACGGGGAGGGTGGTGTTGCATTCCCCCCCCCCCCGGGATCAGGTAGGGCCTTCCTACCACAGTAGTGAGCCTCTTGGCCCTGTGGTGGCACCAGGGCCCTATGCCTCCTGCTTGTGCTGCTGCGACCCTGACATGGAAAGCTATTCCATGCTGCCAGGCTGGGCCCTCCTCAGCTTACCCTGAGGGGAAGGGGGCAATCTGCTCCCCATGGGGCGGCCTCTGCTGAGCGCACTACTTCCTACTCTCTCCTGAGCAGCCTCCCAGGGGTGCAAGGAGGCATTCTTTCTCAAGCAAAATGTGAATGGAAATGAACGTGTTTTTTTGAGTGTGGTGGCTTTTGTGAAGTTATTTTGGCATGAATACAATTGAAACTGCTAGGATGCCTGCAAATATCATTAACTGGCTAAATTGAGGGTTGGCAAACTTACTAAGGGGCAGGCTGTAAGAAAAGCTATTCCCCCTGCCTCTCTTCTCATCCACTTGAGAAGCAAGGATTTTGAGTAGGTAATTTGAGCAGAGGCTGTGGTGGAAGGGCCAGAGAGCAGTTGGCCATTAGTAAAACATGGAATGGATTGGGCAGAAGCCAGAGATTAGCTAGCTGTTCTTAAAACATGTGCCAGAGCTGGCCCATAAATCATAGGCTGCCAATCCCTGGCCTAAATGTTTAATCTGAGATGTTGCTATATATTGTATAATGTGTACCTTTTTTCCCAGAATTGGGATGTCTGTATGAAATGGAGAAGCACCCAGCTTTTACTGGTATTACTGTTCAGACAGCTGAAAGATTCAGTTGACTTAATGCCTCATTGTTCACTCCACAGGTGTTAATGACCATCTCTCTCCTTTAATGATTTAGATGTTCTATTAATCATGCTAACCTTTGTAAAGGCGATTTTGCTGTCTGTTAGGTGTTTTTGGTTTGTTTTACAGCCTCTTTAGGATTCCTGTACACAAGCGTGGAGGCTGTTCTGATGCACTAATTACAGCGTGTTGGAGCAGACTCTATTAATCCAACCAGCCTCCATGTCTCCATATATTAGGAGCCCTGCACTTCAAAATGGCGGTGGGGTGTTTTATCTAAAGCTTGTTCAAGCTTTAGATAAAGCTCCCTGCTGCCACTTTGAAGTGCAGGGACACTGGTACACAAAACGCTCCGGGCACTCTAATTAGAGTGGCTCTCAGAGCTGCTCTAGTTAAAGTGCCCTCCTCACCCTTGAAGCATTTGTAAAAATGCCCGTAAGTTTTAGTTCAGACTCTTTAGCATAGACTCTAATATTTCAAAATCATAGATCTACCCGTGAACCCCAGTCTTCAGCAGCAGTGGCTAAGGATTCAGCTTTAGTCATGCATGAAAGGAAGGGTAAGTCAGCTGAAAATTAAGGTTTGTCCCTATTCTGTGCAGCCATAATTTTGGGAAAATAACTTTTCCTTACTCAGCTTTTCAAAGACAAGGTATCTATTATATTTAAGTATGTATTGTATGTGAGAAAATATGGTATGTATTAGCCTTGAAACCTTGATGGAAACTATTGGTCATTATTAATATGACTTGTACTCAGTGCATTTATGAATATTAATTTTTTACTATTAAGTCATAATATTAATGACATTCGCATCATTGTGTGACATGGTTCTAAATTTGGTTTTAGTTTGATCTTAAATCTTAGACTTTTTAGAAGTTAATTTTGATGTCATATTATTGCTTATCTGAATGTGGGCACATAAATGTATGTTGGGGGACAGTATTGGTTTAATTGTGCAGACCTTGGGAACATAACATGGTTTGTCCTGACAAAAGGCATTTGACTGAAATAAAAATAGTACTAAGGTCATTTCTTTTCTCACTGCATTTCCATCTCTATTTTTAAACTTCAGTATTTTATAAACAACTGGTCTTTTTCAGACATTTTTCTGCTAGTTATACAAATCATCTGGTAAAATCTAGGGCAAAAAGTGTCATGGTCCATTTTGGCAGTATTCATGTTAATGTTGCACTATTGTTCTGGAGATTAATATGCTGAACTAATGCATTTTAAGGTTAAATTTCACAGTCTTTGGTTTTATTATACATTTAGTTTCCCATGTAAGATTACATTCCTTAATGGTATGGTAACTAAAAATGTCTCTAGTCTTGATGGTTGTATTTTATACATGTAGCTAAGTCTGTTTTTTAACTTCAAATATTATAAACCTGTCCTTGAATTATAAATTCTGTCTTTACAGATATTGGTATTAAAACATTTCTGTATGAGAATTTAACTTATTTAAGGTTAACAATAATAATGAGTAACTTAGTTAAGAGTAAATAATAGAAAATTCATACAAAAAATGTTTGAAAATTACCACTTAAAAATAAGCATTACCTTCATGCCGATGTCAAAATGTAATATTTTGTTGCCCTTATTTCACAACATCCTTAATATTGATGTGAAAATTTAGACACTTTAATAACATTAACTTTTATCTACAAGGTGCCCTTATGAACACTTCTATATACCGCATGGAAGCCTTGTCTACTAATACCTCGTTTTGCAACCAGATAGCAACTGACAAGCTATCAGAGCATGTGCATATCCAAGCACTTTTGGCAGACCCATGCCAGCTCCACTGCACCAGCTGAGCCACCAGAGTGAAAACAGTAGGTTGGGAAGGTACCAACTGCTGAAGGAATTGTGGCAGTTGTCAGAAAAGTGTGTAGACATTCTCATGCCTTGCACCACTTGACAAATGATACAATACTTTACTCATACTTGGCAGAGTTAAATCAAGTCTGCCAGCAGAAAGGAAGGTCCTGCTATTTCTTACTCAAAGTTTTGACAACAAAACAGGAGTTCTGGTGGCAAAATTTTGTAAGGTAAATCAAATCTTTACCAAGAATAAGTTTTGCAAACAAGTTTCAGAGTACAAATCAAAACTGTATCCATCTCAGTTTTTTTAAGCTGTATTGGGTCCGTAGGTCGTTCAGGAGCAAAGCATATTTCATTCAAGTAAAGGTGGCTTTACGTGTATACAAAGGGAACACATCTGTGGAGGTAAAATGTGCCATTTTTCATAGTTGAGTCTCACTTTACAGTTAAGTTTAAAAAAATCATTGTAAAATTTTAAGCTGTGCCAATTCCTGAATGCATTGTGATACTGAGGTGAGATCTGGCACTTTATGCTGCATGGAAAGTGCAGAGGGACTGAGTCATGTACGTGGTTTGATCAAAAAGTTCTAAGACTTGATGTTTGGGGTATTGTTCATCAGGAATTTGTACTGAGTGGTCAAACAATCAATCAGGCCTTTTATAAAGAGGTTTTGATTTGATTGAGGGATAAAGTTAGAAGAAACTGCCGTGAGCTGTGTGAAAATGGTTGATGGTTTCTGCACCATGACAACACTCCTTCATGCACTGCTGTTTCCATTGAAGAATTTTTGGCTGGAAAAAACATTCCTTTGATACCACACCCTCTGTATTCACCTGACCTTGTCCCATGTGATTTTTTTTTTTTTTTTCTGTTCCCAAAAATCAAAATGAAGCTGAAAGGAAGGAGATTTGATGACATTCCAACCACCCATAAGAATGTGAAAGTGGAACTCAAGAAACTCACAGTTGAAGACTTCTAGCATCGCTTCTGAAAGTGGCAGGAGCACTGGGACAAGTGCATATCACCTGGGGGAGATTACTTTGAAGGGGACAGCTCATAAAAATGTTGTTTGTGCACTGTTCTTCAAAATAAATGCTAAGTCTTAGAACTTTTTGATCACCCCTCATATTTGGTTAAAAGATTTTCCCCATGCAGGAACTGCAGAAATTATCCTTGAGGTTTCGCAGTACCTTTGTCATGAATCTGGGGAATAGGGGGTTAGTCTAGGTATAAAGTCTGATTAAGCTTCTTCTGATAGATACTCACCTGACTGCTTTCTTAGTTCCCGGTACTCTGTGTATTAAAGCCTGTGGAGTCTGAACAGTGTTCAGGCAGCACCCATGGCTTTGGAGTCTCTAGGCCAGTGACTCTCAACCAGGGTGCTGTGGCATGCTGAGGTTCTGTGAGATCCTTTTTAAAGATGCCATGAATGTAAGAAGGTAAGCACTCATTCTTTTCCACCTGCCTGGCCCTTGCACAAGGAGGTAAGCACTGTAATAAATTAGGTTCTGAAATGGGGTACCAAGTAAGTTTTAGATTACAGGTACCCCTCCATAAAGGTTGAGAACCACTGCTCTAGGCACACTGTTGAGGTGTATATCACCTTTCTACTACTCTTCTGATGACTGGAACTCACTGTCCCCCTGTCTTTTTTTCTCCTGAATTTAGTGCTGACTCTTCACATTCTTTTGTGGGCTTGAGATGCCTCTTTGACTCCAGCTTTGAGTGTTCTGTGGCTACAGTTTCTTTAGGAACATGACAGTAAAAGCACATAACCCACGTATACAGATAGGATTTCTGAAACCAGTATTGTTTGTTATTTAACAGCATAAGAAATATACAGTGCTAGACAAAAATTTATCCCTGTGGTCACTCGCACAATGAAGGGTGTGAAGTACTTCTAGAGGTCTGCACAAATATTGCGGTCCTCGTATGTAACTCTAAACAATCAACTTTGTCGGGAGTGGTCTTTGTATTAAACCTTGCAGCTGTTTGTAAAATTAGTCTTCCATATGTCTCTCCATTTGCTGAAATAATGGGTCTAGACAGAACAAGTTGCACTTACATGAGACTAAGGGCACTTTAAACATGTGCACACATAGTTTAAACTTGTTAAATCATATTAGTGCCATACCTAGCTTGTGTTAAGGTAATTTCAGTCTGCTCCACAAAGGGAAAATGAGCAATTTACAGTCCTCTAACATCCTGGGATTCACCACTCCCAGCCCCACTTCCACCCAGAGAAGGGGAAGAGCCTATGTGTTCTGGCTTCTAGCTATAATCCTGCTTCCCAGCCCTTTGATAGCAAGTCAGAGTGGTCAGCCGAGAAACAGTATTAGTGAGCCTGACCGGTTGCGGGGGGCGGGGTAGGACAGGAGGAAAGAATAGAAAGTAAAATGCAAGTACTTATCAGCAAAATAAGACACTAAAAAATTCTGCAAGGTACTTTGTCAGCCTTCCATAGGGATGAATGGGTTGACAGCATGCCCAAAAAGGCCCACCTTGCAATGCCCGTTGTGACCTGGCATCTGAAAAGGCTCCCACTGCAAGGGTGGGGTGGACCTTGTGTCGAAAAAGTCCCCCATGGCAATACCTGGGCTGACCTGACATCTGAAAAGGCCTGCCTTGCAATGCTTGGGGTGACCTGGCATCCAAAAATGCTCCCACTGCAAGGGCGGGGTGGACCCAGTGTCCAAAAAGGCCCACCTTGCAATGCCTGGGCTGACCTGGTGTCTGAAAAGCCCCCCATGGCAATGCCTGGGCTGATCCAGTGTTCAAAAAGACTCCCACGGGAAGGCCGGGGTGGACCTGGTGTCCGAAAAGGGCCACCTTGCAATGACTGGGATGAGCTGGCATCCAAAAAGGCCTGTATTGCAATTCCCAGGGTGATCCGGCATCTGAAAAGGCCTGCCATTTAAATGCATGGGTTGACCTGGTGCCCAAAAAGGCCCTATTGCCATGCCTGGGTTGACCTGGTGCTTGCGAGGCCTGCCAGTCAAATGCACAGGTTGATGTGGTGTCTAGAAAAGCCCCATCACTGGGCCCAGGCTGAGCTGGTGCCGGGGAAGCCTTCCATTGAAATATGTGGGTTGACCTGGTGCCCACAGATCTGCCATTCATATGCATGGGATGACATGGTGTCCAGAAAAGCCCTGTTGCCATGCTCAGGTTGATCTGGTGCTAGGGAGGCATGCTATTCAAATGCATGGGTTGATGTGGTGTCTGGAAAAGCCCCATTGCTAGGCCCAGGTTGACTTGGTGCCCGAGAGGCCTGCCATTCAAATGCATGGGTTGATGTGGTACCTCAAAAGGCCCTAGTGCCAGGCCAGGGTTGACCTGGTGCCAGAGGGGCCTCCCATTGAAGTGCCTGGGTTGACCTGGTGTCCGGAAAGGCCTCATCACCTGACCTGGTGGCAGAAAGGCCTGCTGTTCAAATGCAGGAGTTGACTTGGTGCCAGGGAGGCTACTCATTCAAATGCCCAGGTTGACCTGGTGTCCAGAAAACCTCCCATAGGAATCAGTGGGTTGACCTGGTGTTTGAAACACGCACCCATGTGTGCCCCACCCCCCAAGCACTCAACGATGTAGATTGACCTGGTGCACAGCCGGCACCTGGAAGTCTGTAGGGGGTCATGCAAAATGCACTCCCTGACCCCTTGCCCTGGAGGCCGGCATGGGTACTACATTTAGGAAGGTACCTGCAGGTATATAGGGACAGGAGTCTCGGGCCTGGATGACTACTGCAAGCCACCCGCAGGGCCAATCCACATGCTTCCCCCGCCTGTCCAGAGGCAAGTCTGGGCACCTCGGCAGTGCACGTGGGCCTGCGGACAAGGACAACCAGCACCAGGATGACCTGGAAGCCCAAGCCGGGTGGCAGTTTCAGGAGCCTGGGCACAAATCCAGGTTCACCGCAGTGACTGGCCTGAGGGCCTGGAAGGCCCTGGGGTGCTTCCAGATAATTCCAGCAGGGACATGGGGCCTCGGGGTCAGTGCCCAGCGACCTCCTACAAGCAGAACCAGGTGGTGGCTGGCCCTGGCTGGAGTGGCATGAGGCTGGGCAGCGCTCCAAGAGGCCCGGTCAACCTGGAAGTCCTGAAGGGGACAAGGTGGAGGCCCAAGCTGGGCAGCAGTATTAACCCTTAACTTGCAGCTACTTACAGAACATTTTAAGTTTAACGTGGCTTAACATTCCACAGATTTCGTATGGTCTAAGTGTAACATGTAATGTTACCTGTGGTTCCAGGAGCACTCTTAATTTTTCCTCCCCTTCTGTGCCCAGTTAGTCTTTCCTTTGGAACTGATAAAGCATAGATCAAGAGTCTGTTGTACACAACTTCATATATTCAAATGCAGAGTTTCATGCTTTACAAATCATTTATGCTAAAATTGATCGAAGTGTCAAAAATAAATATTTTTCTAAGCTTAATAATAGCAGTTTAACATTCTGTTGAGATAAAAGGGTAGAGTATGTACGGTTTGTTTTAGGCTGTCTAAAAACTGAAGAAGAAAATATTGAATAGGATTGCATTAAAATCTGTTCTCTAACTTTGGAAACAGTAAAATTAAGTATATTGTAGAAACTGACGCATCACCATTTGGCTGCAAAAAATTCCATGATAGCATACTGGTACTTTTGGCTATCGGTTTTCAGCACAGATCTAATGCAATGTTGGGACCAAGGTGTAAAAAGGAGCAGCTCTTTACATTTATTATGAGTAGCCAAGCGTTAAATTTAGCAATAACATAATGCAAGAGATTTAGTAAATACAAATGACTGCAGAAAAGAAGCTGAAATTTGTGAGGAATTATAAACAAAGTACATATTTGAGACTTAAGTTGTGCTTAAAAGTATTTACTTTATTTTCTTAGGTGGTAATAAACTGTGCCATTCCAAAAGGGCTGAAGTACAATCAGGCTACACAAACCTTCCACCAGTGGCGTGATGCTAGACAGGTGTATGGTCTTAACTTTGGCAGCAAAGAAGATGCCAATGTTTTCGCAAGTGCCATGATGCATGCCTTAGAAGTATTAAATTCACAGGAAGCTGGTAAGTCTTTTCTGCTGTTTGTTGAAATATAGAGATTAGAGATGCAAAAATTAAACTGAAATGTTGGACTGTCTTGAGATTTTTAATAAATGTATGCAGATGGACTGGGGGAGGATGGAATTGGGTTTTTGGAGGAAGATTTTATTCCTTTAATAGAGATGGTCTTCCAGCTACTTCATTTAATTGGATATTTGCCTCGCTGAGTGCTTCTCCTAGCTGGGGAATGACTCCACTCATCAGTCATACAAGTAGCATTCCTGACGAGTATGTCTACTCGTAGTTTATTTTTGTCTACTTGTAGAAATTTGAACTACTTCTGCACCCTTTCCTAGAGGAACCTTTAGAATAGCTGTTACCAACCTTTTCAGGGTCAGGGCACTCCACCACCTTTTTGAATGTAGCGGCATCCCTGGTTGAGAAGGACCGGTGCTGCCTCAGCTTATCTCAGTGCTTTGCAGCCAGATTCTGCTGCCTTCAGGTAAGTGCCCTGTGCACCTGCTGCGCAATCAGCCTGGGAAGGGCTTTGGCTTATGCGCACAGTTCAGCTGCATTAGAGCTCTGATCGGCCTAAAGCAGGGAAGAGCTGCTTTGTGCTGTGTATTCCTTCCTGGTTTGGCTCCCTCCCCCGTTTCCTCCTAGAACATGGTGGGGGATGGCCTGCTTCAGTGTTATCAGAGCCCTAATGCAGAAGGAATGCAGGTGGGGCAGCTTTACTGCCATGGCAGTAGCACCTGTGTTGGAGTACCCCTGAGGGGTCTTGGTGCTACAGTGCCCTGAACTACTACATAGGACAAGCCTAAGTTTAGGCTTAAGTTCTTCTACACTAAGGTTTCAGGAAATACTGTCTTTTAGGGTAATGTTTGCATGCTAGAACAGTGGGTCATACTATGGAATGGAAACATGTCTGTACTGTTGAGATTTTTCATGGACATATAGTAAATTTCAAAGTATGTGCTTAATTATCTGTTGTATATAATATGCACAGGTCACAAATAAATATAAATTGTGCAGTAAGCTCCACGTATAGTAAAATGTAAGTCTTAAACCTTATTTCAAAACCATAAATTTGTTAATATATACATTTGTTAAAAGGACATTCAGAATGTATTAGAACACTTAACTCCTAACTTATCTTTGCCCTAATCTCAAATCAAGTTGTTTAATTTTTTTCACTAATGGTTTAGATCAGTATTTTTTCAACCCATGATGGGTTGTGACCCAAAAGTGGGTTGTAAGAATATATAAAAATGTTGCAAACAATTTTAAAAATGGATTCTCCTTTAAAGGAGAGAAACGTGGGAAACTGAGTTTTCCCTTGCAGGCTGGCAGAGCTCCAGCTTGTGAGGGGTTGTATGAGGAGACCCTTTCTCCTTCCCACCCCTTTGCCCCACACACTAGGGAGCTGTGTGGCCTGGGGCAGGGGCGGTGGAGTAGGAGTGAGGGGCATTCAGTTGGGACTGGCCATCAATGTTTACAAATGAGTCCTGGTACAAAAAAAGTTTGAGAACCACTGGTTTAGATGCCTGAATAGAAAATATACTGATCATATTTGAAGATAAGAACTGGAAGAGGTTGAAAATGCTTTGGATGGTAGTATTAAAATTGAAAGGAGTTTTAATGAGTTGAACTGGGTTATAGACAGCAAAGTAAAATTCAACAAAGGTGAATGCAAGGTCTTTGCTAGGAGGGGGAAAAATACGGTGGAGGAGGAGCCCAAATGCACAAATTTCAGCCCAAATATTTTTGTTTCTGAAGGGATAAAGAAAATCTGTGCCAACATCTGTTTGAAATATAACAGTTTTGGAATGCTTTTCTTCTTTGAGAAGTTCTTTATATATTTTTTCATAAAGTCATGATCAGCAGAAATGTTACCTACTGTCATCTGAAATCTGCTTGCTTGCTTACTCAGCCAGCAAAAACATTTTATTACTGCCAGGAGTATTGTAGAATATTTCAAGTATGCCTCGTGTGTTAATTAAATTGTTAGAAACTGATTACACTTTTTAGCCATGGAAAGGGTAATGTCTCAAAGATTCAGATTACCTAGGGAACAAAAATGTGTAAAAATGAAGAATAACTCCAGCCTTCTAGTAGTTAACATATTGTTACAAAGAACTGTTTTCTGTTATAAACTTTTACTGTTTGTGTTTATATGTAGCCTCTTTTTAAAACGTTATAGGTTCCTACTTTCTTTGTTCTGTAACCTGTCTATATAATATGCTTGGGACCAGTATGAATATAAAGGAATAGAAAGTCAAAATAAATACTCCAAGTTCAATCTGTACTCAGTATTTAACTATGATTTAACTCTTAATATGAATTCTTACTTAGCCCTGAATGCTGACAGCATATAATCATATGCTGTTAAGCACAATGGGACTCTATTCTTAGTGGGACCTTAAGTAGTGCTAGAAATCATAATTAATATGATTATTATGAATTAAATGTGAATAGAGGCAGTGTAAACCTTACAGTAATTTTACAAATGTGCTACTGTATCTGATAGTATGCTAGTGTGGAGAAGCTGAACAGTGGTTTCTACTTCTTATAACAGTACAATGACTTTATAAGTAGTAGAAACCACAGCTTAACTATTCAGAGCTCAGGTGGAGTTTAGACTAGCAGAAAGCTAAAAACTTGATATGTAGGATCTGATCCAAAGCCATTATTAATATTATGAGGCTTTGGATCAAATATTGAGAGAATAACTCTGGAAATTTGTCATTTTAGCCTTAATAAAGCTACTTTTAAATACAATGTCAGATGGCAAGTTTAAGAATATCACTATGTGGTGAAAATCATTTAGCTTAAATAGTTCTTTCTTACATTTAGATTCCATCTCTCATGCATCCCCTCTCCATTGCCCCCCCCCCACGTGGAGTTAGAGCAATAATATATACATTTAGTCATCGTCTTGCTGAGATGAACAAGCCAAGCTCTTTTAGGCTGTTTATAGGCATTACATTATCTACTGGGAGAATTCACTGTTCTACTAGTAGAAATGAAAAGCATATAAGCATTCACTCAGTTTCTCCCCAAGAGAAACATGCCCATTCTGGGGGAAGATCTTCCAGGTGTCAACAAGATCTCCCTTGTGAGGGGACCCCCCCCCCCCCCCCTTTGCAAGAGTAAATGGTTGCATGCTTCTTTCCTGGGCTGGGAGAGTTGGGGGAGGGAAGAGAGTAGCAGCAACAGCTGCCTCCTGAGTCTCTCTTTCCTAAACCAGGCAGTCCCCCATTTGGGGAAGTGACTGCAGGACTCCATGGTCCTGACTATCAATATAGAAAATGGCTTTGAAAAGTCACTAAAAACTGTAGCTGTTTTCCTTGATTTCTCAGCTGCATATGATACAGTCTAGAGACAAGGACTCATTTTAAAGTTCTTGGGCATCATACCTTGTCTTAAAGTTGCTTGTTTACTAGACAATATGCTCAGCAATCAGTGGTTCTAGATTGTTTCTGATAACAGTAAGAGTAGACCACATAAATTGAGCAGTGGACTCCAGCAGGTATTAGCCCTTGCACCTCTGCTGTTTAATCTTTACATTCATGACCTCCTGGACACTTCCTCAAGAAAATTCATGTATGATGATGATATTATCCTCTTTACGCAAAACTCTTGTTTCTCCAGAGCAGAAATAATACTTCATCTAATCTAAATTCTTTAGATACCTACTTTAAGCAGTGGCTTGTGTGCCCAAACCCTTGGAAACTGAAAGTGTCTATATTTCACGTGAACAATAAACAAGTTAATTATAAATCCATTATTGTTTTCAGAAATCAGCTTCCACAATAGTATTCCAAAATATTTAGGAATCATCATAGATAGAACAATGCCCTATAAAATCACTTAACTATGACACCAGCTAAGTTAAAAACCTACAATAGTTTGCTCCAGAAATCCGCTGGTCCTTCTTGAGAAGCCGGTGCTGACGCACTGAGGAAAAACAGCCTTAGCACTGGTCTAATCTTTAGTGGAATACTGTGCCCCAGTCTGGTTAAACAGTTTCATAGTTAGTAGGGTCAGAAGGGACCTGAGCAGATCATCAGGTCCGACACCCTTCCAAGGCAGGAAAGAGTACTGGGGTCAGAAGACCCTGGCAGGGTGTCTATCTAGGCTCCTCTTAAAGACCCCCAGGGTAGGAGCGAGCACCACTTCTCTTGGAAGTTGGTTCCAGATCCTAGCCACCCTGACTGAAGTAGTGCCTCCTGATATCCAGCCTGAATCTGCTCTCTGTCAGCTTATGGCCATTGTTCTTGTTACTTCCGGTAGTGCTCAGGGGAACAGAGACTCTCCCATTGCCTGCTGGTCTCCCTTGGCCAGTTTATAGATGGCCACCAGATCCCCTCTCAGCCTCCTCTTGTGGAGGCTGAACAGGTTCAAATACTGTGCCGTATCCTCTTAGGACCTGCTCTGCTGCCCCCGATCATGTGAGTGGCCCTCCTCTGGACCCGCTCAATGTTGTCCACATCCCTCCTGAAGTGCAGTGCCCGGAACTGGATGCAGTACTCCAACTGGGGCATGACCAAGGTCGCATAGAGGGGGAGGATCACCTCCTTGTAGCTTCTTGTGAGGTATCTGTGTATGCATGACAAGGTGCGGTTAGCCTTTCATCTTAAAACACTGGCAGCCCATGTTCATCTTTGAATCAATAATGACTTCAAGGTCCTTTTCTGCCTCTCTGCTGGCGAGAGGGAGTTCCCCAGGCTTTAGGTGTGGTGCTGATTCTTTCTCCCCAGGTGCAGTACCCTGCACTTGTCAGTGTTGAAACCCATCCTGTTCTCATCCACCCACCCCTGTAACCTGTCCAGATCTGATTGTAGCTTGTCCCTTCCTTCTAGCGTGCCCACTTCCCCCCACATCTTAGTGTCATCTGCGAATTTGAGCAAGGTGCTGTTCACCACCTCATCCAAGTCACTGATGAATATGTTGAACAGCGTAGGCCTGAGGACCGAGCCCTACGGAACCCCACTGCCCACATCCTTCCAGGTTGAAAAAGACCCTTCTACCACCACTCTCTGGGTATGGCCCTCCAGCCAATTGGCAACCCATCTGACCATGTAGGGATTGACACCACAGTCGCCTAATTTTTTAATGAGAATGGGGTGAGAGACAGTGTCGAAGGCTTTTCTAAAGTCCAGAAAGACTATGTCCACCGCGATGCCCATGTCCAAGGTTTTAGTGACCTGATTATAGAAGGCCACTGGTTGGTCTGACAGGACCTGTCTCTGATGAACCCATGTTGTTTGCTCCTAAGTGTACACTCCCCTGCTGGTCCCTCACAGATGTGCTCCTGGATAATTTTCACAAAGAGCTTCCCCAGGACTGAGGTAAGACTAACAGGCCTATAGTTTCCTGGGTCCTCCCTCCTCCCTTTTTTGAAAATGGGGACCACATTGGCCTTCTTCCAGTCCTCTGGCACCTCGCCAGAGCACCACAAATGCCTGTAAAGCTGTACCAGAGGATCTGCAATGACCTCTGCTAATTCTCTCAGCGCTCTGGGGTGGAGACCATCAGGACCTGCTGATTTGGATGCGTCCAGTCCCACCAGGAGGTCCCTGACTAGGTCCACTCCAACCCTGGGCCTTTTGAGCACTCTTGTCCCTTTGACCCTTGTTGAGATTGCCACCCTTTGAACATGCAGGATTGTCTCCTTAAGGAATGACCACTCTTCTTGGACTCCCATCTCCCCTCCCCTCCGGGACCTCAGTCTCTCCCTGACTGATCTCCTTACCTCATTGAAATCTGCCCTCCTAAAGTCCCAGGTTACTGTCTTGCTGCAGGCCTTTGCTGCCCTGCACTGGATGATGAATTCCAGTAGGCAATGATCACTGTCGCTCAGGTGATCAAGCACCCGCAGTCCCCTCACCAGGTTGTCACCTGTGGCCAGGACCAGGTCTAACAGAGCATTTCTCCTGGTGGGACTGTGCACCTCCTGGGTTAGATGGAGGTCCTGTATCTCGGCTAGGAACCTACGTGAGCAGTCAGACCTGGCTGACTGCTCTTCTCAG
>NW_017728943.1:70922694-70925502 GCF_001723895.1 Crocodylus porosus | reverse complement strand
TGCATGGTATTGAAGTCAGACTAAAACAGTGGTCATCGACCAGTTGATCCTGATCGACTGGTCCATCGGGGAGCCCCTGACAGTTGCTTTCAGTCTGGCAGGGCTAGCACCCCCAGACTGAGATCGACTGTCAGAGGCACCACAATTGGGAGTGGTGGGATGCATGTGGGGAGCCGCCGGGACGTAGGAGCATCAGGATGCATATGGCTAGGCTGAGCCATGCCCCCTGCTGCCAGGGCCAGGCCGGGTTAGGGGGATGATCTCCCCCCTCCACCACCAGGTGAGTGGGGCAAGTGCAGAGTGGAGCAGCTGCTGCCGCAGTCTGGACTTTGCGCCCCAAACCCTGCTGCGGCACGGGGCAGGCAGTGACAGTGCTTGTAGTGGGGCCATGGGGGGGGGCCCTGCAGCCACCCAAAAATTTGCTGTAGCCCCCCCCAACCCTCCATCCCAGCACCGCCACCCCTGAATGAAGTGCAGCTGGGAACACCCTGATGCAGCCTCCCCCTGAGGGCATGGGGTTGTGTGCCCTGGATCTGCATGGGGGTGGGGTAGCTGCAGCTGAAGGCTGGGGCTGGGAGGCTGTGTTGCACTCTGGCTGAGGGTGGGTAAGGGGGCTACTACCCCCCCCCACCCCCGAAGCCCTATTCTTAGCTGCAGGCCAGGCTGTTCCTGGCTGCCTGACCCCAGTCCACAGCTGGAGCCTGCCCCACGCCACGTACAGATCTGGGGCATGTGCCCCCCCTAGGGTGTGTGTGCACGCCCCCAGATGAGCCCTGATCAACTCTGTCCCGCCCTGCTTTGGCTGCAGGGCCTGCCCCTGCTCCAGCCCAACTCTCTGTCACTGCCATTTGGGGTGGGGGCAGTGCAGGTTGAGGCCCCAGCAGTGAGAGGGGGAGTGGGGCTAGGGTTGGGGCCCCCCCCATGACCCTTTCCCCTCCCCCTACCTCTTTCCCCACAGACTGGGGGGATGTGCCTCCAAATATTTTTTCTCCCTCTGCCTTAATCTGCACCCCTCCTTCCCTCCCCACAGCTTTACTTGCTGGAGAGGGGGGTAGATCATGGTTTACTTTTAAATTCCAAAAGTGAACTCCTGCTGAAAAAGGTTAGAGACCACTGGACTAAAGGAATTGCAGTTATTCTGATTGCTTCTCTGCCTCCTTAAATATAAGGTGCTGTGTTTGCTGTTCTTCAGCTGTTTAGTACCATGTATGCTTTCATAGATTGATTAAAACTTCTTGATACCAGACTTGTGATTTGCACGTGTCAGTTATTTTAGTATTCTGGGACAGGGATTATGTGTTCTCCTAACTTGAGTCCATTTGCTCTTTGAATGCTATTTCTACCTCAGATGTAGTAATTTCCATTTCTGTATATTCATTCCTAGTAGCTTATATGCTTTTGTCTCCATGTTCTAATTCTGAGTGTCAGTTCTATGAAAGAATTAGATGCTTAGTTTGGGGGTATACATTGATTTTTTTTTTTAATTGATCCCTTCATTTTATGCAACCCCAATTTTTTTTTAAATATGTATAGCCAGAGATACTTTATTTCTTTTAATTTCCTGTGCAAGGTCTAACACACTTTGTCCTTCAGGCTTTTTTTTTTCCTGATAAGGTGGTGGTTAGTTTTTTTTAAATTATTGTTAGTCCTTGTAAGCTTCCTATTTACTCCAAATATCCCAAGTGACTGACCTATTCAGTTAGGTCTAAAATCCTTCCCTGTAAGGTTTCACACTCACCTTGCTATAAAAGTTCCAAATATTATTATTATTATTTTGTTTAACTCTCTCCGCATTCATGATGCAACTCAGCTGTGTAAAAGCAAGTACCTAAAATGCTTCATGCAAAGCACTTGAGATGTGAGGAATGGGAATATAGGAAAATGGTTAAATGAGTATACTTCTGATGTGTCCCTAGAACTCTTACATTATTGGTTTCTTGGGCCTAGTGCCTGGGGTCAGCTAATAGATTATTTGGTGTATTTTTGTTAACAGAAATTAGAAGCAATAACCTTTACAAATGTCAGTGTTCTGTGTTAGCAGAAGAAACTTTACTTGCAGTTAAGTTTGCTAGTACCTCTGCGCAATGATGGTGCCTTTAATTAACATTCACTATGTAGCTACATCTATCATCTTCATACTTGCATGTATGTTGTGGTTTTTTTGGATGACATGTATATACGTTGTAGGGTGTATCTATTTCAATCTTTTCATCAAGTTCGGCTAGTCTGGTTTGCAGTTCATCCTGTAAGCTGAATGAGGTAGGAATCATAAGGGACTTCAATCCCAGTCATGTGTTTCCCTTTCTAATGGCATTTCCTTGTTTTTGAGTGTTTGGCTTCATGACTTGAATTATTTTTCATTTCTGTATGTTTCAGATTTTTAATGAAACAGATCTTGTATTCACAGTTATATAATACATGCTTCACTACCTTATCACCCAGCAAAGCTTCAACTGCAGGTCTTTAGCTCTTTAAGACATACTATTACTATTTAAACTGAAGGATTACCTGCAGTAGTTGACACCAAGAACATGTGGTTAACCTCTGTGAAAGAGGATATGTAATACAGTGAAATGATTGTATATTCATGAGATTCTTTATGCATAACAAAGCATTGATAAATACTTGGATCTTTCAGATTTTCTGATGGACAGTGAGACTAGGTGGCTGAAGCTTAGAGTGGCCATATTAGGGATGTAGGCTTTAGTTTGTATAACTTTAATGCAATAAGAAATCTTGTTCGTTAATAAGGGTACAGAATTAACATCATCAGTTGATGTGAGACGTGGACACTTGCCTCCTGGTTCC
>NW_017728943.1:70828131-70921739 GCF_001723895.1 Crocodylus porosus | reverse complement strand
GTGGTTGGCCTTCCTGACCATGTCCCCACACTGCCGGCCCATGTTCATTTTGGCATCAATAATGACTCCAAGATCCTTTTTTGCCTCTGCACAGACGAGAAGGGATTTCCCCAGCCTGTAGGTATGTTGCTGGTTCTTCCTCCCCAGGTGCAGTGCCTTGTACTTGTCAGTGTTGAATCCCATCCTGTTCTCATCCGCTCACCCCTGTAACCTGCCTAGGTCCAATTGCAGCCTATTCCTCCCTTCTAGCGTGCTCACTTCCCCCCACATCTTCGTGTCGTCTGCAAATTTGAACAGGGTGCTTTTTACCCCCTCATCCAAGTGACTGATGAAGATGTTGAACAGTGCAGGCCTGAAGACTGAGCCCTGCAGAACCCCACTACCCACATCCCTCCAGGTCAAAAATGACCTGTCTACCAGCACTCTCTGGGTGCGGCCCTCCAGCCAGTTAGTGACCTATTTGACTGTGTAGGTGTTGACACCACAGTCCCCCAGTTTTTTAATGAGAATGGTGTGAGAGACAGTGTCGAAGGCCTTCCTGAAGTCCAGAAAAACTATGTTCACTGCTACCCCTGCATCTAAGGATTTTGTGACCTGGTCATAGAAGGCCACCAGGTTTGTCTGACAGGACTTGCCTCTAATGAACCTGTGTTGGTTGCCCCTAAGCATAAGCTCCCCTGCTGGCCCCTTGTGGACATGTGTCAGGTTAATTCTCTCAAAAAGCTTCCCCAGGATCGAGGATCCAGAAAGTGACAGGACAGGCAGTCAGGAGGGAGGAGCGAGGAAAGGGTTGTGGAGGGGCGAGGGGGATGAGTATCCATATCCTAAGAGGAAAACTGCAGGCAGCCTGATGACTCATCAGTTAGGCAATTCACTGCTTGGTTACAGTTGCTTCCTCCTTTCCAGCCTTCCAGGTGGGCTGCGTTTGTCTGGGCTTGCCATTGCAGCCTCCCTGCTTTCCTTGTCAAAGAGCCCCAGGACCAGCTCCTAGCAGCAGCTGTGTCTGAGCTGCTGTATTATTGGAACCCAGGGTAACCCTGAGGGTACTTGGGATGGCCTCAGGGGGTACTTGTCAGCAGGTGCTGCCATGCTGCTGAAACTTTGACCAGCTGCTAGGGGTACAGTGACCCCAAAAGGTTGAAAACCCCTGGTTTAATCTATATAATTTGAGGAGGGAAAACTTACTTTTTTAAAAACAATATCTACATCTCTAATCTTCTTCACCTGCATTCTCAGTAGACTCACTTTTATCTCTGAGGAAATTCTGAGTCCCAATGTGGTTTCAGGCCACTCCAAGGTATGATAAATATGATCTTTTTTGCTAGACAGCTGCAGAAGTTCAACAAGGAACACCAAGATCTTCACATGACATTTATTGACCCAAAGGCCTTTGATTCAATCAACAGAGGCCCTGTGGAAGATGGCAATGAATTTTGGATGCCCACCAAAATATGTTAATTTCATTAGACTTCTTCATGATCAAGCACCTACATTGAACACCTTCAAGAGTAAACTGGGTTCTTATCTTGCTGGGATCCTATGACTCCAGCTGACTTCCTGCCCTTTGGGTGGCGGGGCTGGACTCAATGATCTTTCGAGGTCCCTTCTAGCCCTAATGTCTATGAAATCTATGAATCTATGATGACATGACAGCAACTGTTCTAAGCAATGGCTCAATAATAGATACCTTTGCCATTAGAGTCAAGCAAGGATGCATGATTGAACCAACACCTTTTTTCATCTATATTGCAGCTATTCTGCATCTCATTGTTCTTAGACTTCCATCTGGAGTTACCATTCAGTACTGCATGGCTGGGAATTTCTATAACATCAGACAGTTACAATCCAAATCCAAGACAACCAGCCCTGCTGTTACAGATCTTCAGTGTGCTGACTGTTGTGTCTTGTGTGCCTACTCAATTGAAGAACTCCAGGTCACTCTTGATAATTTTAGTGAAGTGTATGAAATGCTTGGATTTACTGTCAACTTCACAAAAACCAAGATACTTTACCAACCTACTCCAAACTAACCAGCTATTCCCCCACATATTACAGTTGGAGGAGGGCAATCTTTGAAGAATATTGAGTGTTTCTTATGCCTGACTAGCCACCTTTCCCAGATAGTAAACATGGATGACATTCAACACCAGATAAGATCTGCCACTGTTGCTTTGAGATATCTCCAAAATTGTCTTCAGTGATCATGACATCAGGAACTGGACCAAACTTCTTGTCTACCAGGCTTTTGACATCCCTGCCCTTTTGTATAGGTGTGAAACTTGGACAACATGTGAGAAACACCTGAAAGTTTTGGAATGCTACCACCCGTGATGTCTTCAGAAAATCCTCCAAATCAATTAGAAAGACAGAAGAATGAATGCTAATTTTCTAATTCAAGCAAATAACAGCATTAAAGCCACATTTTTATGACACCAGCTTCATTAGGTAGGACATGTCATAAGAATGAATGACAACTGGTTCCCAAAATAGGGGTCCTATATTTCCAGCTCACCAAAGGTTACTGCTTTAGAGGTCAAAAGAAGAGATTCAAGGATTCCTTGAAGGCCATCTGAATAAATGTGGTATTAAGATCAACATCTGGGAGACTCGAGTACTGAATTGTCAGTAATGGCACAATGATGTACAACAAAGCATTGATGAATTTGAATAAAATTACCTCACTGTGGAGGTGGAGAGAGACAAAGGGAAAAAAGCTGTGACCTGACATCTCTAGGATCTGCTCTTGCCTCCTGGAAATATTTGGCATCTCTGTTGTTGATCTCAGATTGGACTTTTCCATAATCTACAGACTCACCAGTTACTTCCCGGTTTACTTGGAAGACTGTCATCCCCATATAAGAGGACTGCGGCCATGGTTGTCTGTCTATAATGCTTTATTCATGTTCTGATTGGCTGTCTCGGCAGCCAGTCAGAGTACTCTAGACAGACAGCAGAACACCTCCATGACAGTGGGGACTGGAGCCTCACCATAACAGAGGGGGCAGAGCCCCCCTCCTGATCTGCTCCTTGGAGCCAGGGGCCAGAGCATCCTTTTCTCACCCCCCAACAAGAGTCAGTAGGGAGGAGAGGTGGGGGGAGAGGAAAGGGTGGTTATTGGTAGCCACGGGTGCCACCCTGTGCCTGTGGCCGCTGCCGAGCCCGGGCCTACCGCCACCAGGCCTGTACCTGCCGCTGATGCTGGGCCCACAACCACCGCTGGGCTTGTGGCCACTGCCGGGCCTGCAGGCATGGGTCAGTGGTGGCATGGGTGTGGCAGCAGCTGTGGGGGGGGGAGCAGGCCCAGACCCAAAGCTGCAGGGGGTGGGGTAGGGGAACAGGCCCAGATCCAAAGCAGCAAGCAGGGGGCGCAGATCTGGGCCCAGCCCTGGAGCAGGGAGGTGAGGGGAAACGGCTGAAATGACGGGGGTGGGGGGAGCAGACCTGGGCCCAACGCTGGAGCAGATCCCCTGCAGCAAGGGATGGGGGGCAATGGGGTCAGGCCTGTGGCAGAGGTGGGAGGGGAAGGATGGGGAGCCCCAGCCCCGAACCCAAACTGCCTGAGTGGAAAGGGTTGGGCCTGAAGGGGGCAGGGCCAGACTAGTGTGAGGAGGTGGGGAATGGCAGCGCAGGGCCAAAAGCTGGATTCTCTCCCTGCCACCCCTCTCCGCTGTCATTTTTGATGGGCAGTTTGCTTATACATATACATATACATATAACAAGGCAATCTACTTACCAGTAAGAGCGACTGCTACATTCTTCCCCAGTTTCAAGATATTTTTTTTAGGATGCATCTCCATGTAAAAGTCATTGAAGTGGTCTATATTCTTAAAGTGGCAAGGGTCTGGGTAACAATTATTGGGTCTGCATTGCACCTTTCATGTTGTGTGCCAAAGAGAAAGCTGAGCTCTCCATTACTGCTATCTGATTTTTCCAGTAGCAGTTGAGACTTTAACCATATTCTTAGGCTACAGACCTGACCCAACTATTGTGGACACCATAAGTTAAAGGAACAGATAGTATTCCTGCATTCTTTTGCTACTTCCTGCTGCCAATCAATATTACCTCAAGGTATAGACAGACATAACAGTTGTATCTCTGTTCAAGGGTACAAGAATAAGCTAAAACCACTCCAACTTCAGCCATGAGTCATCCAGGGAAGTTCAGCTCACTTGTGTTGCTACAGGATTATGCAGGCATATGTTACAGTGTAACACTTGCTCTTAGCTTCTAAACTTTTAAAATCTCCCCTTTTAACGTACTTGAAATGTATGTTTTGTTTGTTCACACCCTCAGTCTTGTTAGGATGAACCCCAATATTCTATTTTTCATCTATTTTCTAGTCTCACCTAGTCACACGCCTGCTCCAATGTGTTCTAATTGGAACTTGTTGGAAGTCTGCTCAATCAAGCAGACTTGATTAATCGAGTATGCAGGAGCATTCTGTTTAGAACACTCCTTGGTGTCTTGTGTATTTCGCACTCCCATACTTCAAAATGGCAGTGGGGGGCGCTTTAACTAAAAGTTCATAAATTAAGATTTAGTTAAAGCAATCCCACCACCATTTTGAAGTGTCGGGATGTGCGTGCCCTTGGATCTGTGCGACGTGGGACAGGTTGCAGCTATGGGGTGGAGCTGGCGGTGCACAGGGCTTTTCTTGCTGGGGGCTGGGCTGGGAGCAGGCTCTGGCGGCACTGGGAGAAGGCTGCAGCCAC
Organism: Crocodylus porosus; assembly: GCF_001723895.1. Lineage (NCBI taxonomy): Eukaryota > Metazoa > Chordata > Crocodylia > Crocodylidae > Crocodylus > Crocodylus porosus. The sequence continues at coordinate 70,917,027 of NW_017728943.1, read as the reverse complement.
CCTATATTTTACCACAGCTGTGCTCCCAGCTCCCTGCCGCCACCTTGCGCAGCCCCAGCTTGTCCTGGTGCTTGGGTGGAGGTGGAGTGTTGAGCTGGAGTTGCAGCAGGCAGTGTGGTGCTGGAAGTGTAGCTGTGGTGAAATCTGGGGTGGCTGCAGCCTCCTCCCAATGCTGCCGGAGCCTGTTCTGAGCCCAGCCCCTGCCGAGAAAAGCCCCATGGAGTGCCAGATCCAGCTCCACCCTGCAACTGCAGCCTGCCCTCGGGGTGCAAGCAGTGGCGGAAGCTACTCCCACCCAACGAGCAGCAGCTCTGTCCCATGTGCCCACCCCTACCTCTGTTGGCAGCGCCTGCACCTGCCCCATCCCTCACTGTGGGGGGCGTTAATCTGCGCGCCCCCCCCCCCCATGACCCTTCCCTCTCCCCTCTTCTGACATAACAGCTAGAGGCAGCTGTCCACGCTGCCAGCTCTCTTCCGTGCTGTGCTGCAGCTAAATTTATCAGCCCCATTGGGCTGATATCAGATACAGCCAGTTTTCTTCATGTTGGTACCAATCCGATATGAGACCAATGTATTGGTGCACCTCTAATCAGAAGGTTATCTGTCCCATAAATTGTTCTCCATTTTTAGATTGATGGATTTCAACGAGATCTTAAGAACCTGATATTTAAGGAGTTTTCTTAACTTTTTCAATAGTATTCATGAAAGGAGAAAATAACACGGGTTAGTAGTTGGCCAGATGGTTGATATCCAGTAATGAGTTCTATAGTTTTGGCTATACCAATGCTTCTTTTTAAGGTAGGCAGGTGCTAATAGAGTTCTGTGGTCATAGAAATATGGCCATTTGAGGGGTTTTTTTGTTTATTTTTGGAAACTATTAATTTTGCCAGAGTTAAATCATTTAGTTTATAGCAAATGTTGAGTCATACTAATGACATTTTAAATACTTCTATATGTGATCCAACCCTCATTCTTGATGACCACCAGACACTCTAAGTAATGTCAAAATGAGGTTATTTGTAAAACTGATGTTTTTGTACCTGTTTATGTACTCTAAAGCATTAAAAAGCACACTTAGCAACATTTTAAAATAAAACGTAATATACTGGCTTAATTATAATATATGATGAAATAAAGCACTATTGAGCATGAGCTGTTCTATGGATGAGTGTGTACCTTCTTGAGAGAGAAGGATTTTGCATCAAAAGGAAAAGTACAGTTCAAAGGATATTATTGATTTCCTTTGCAGATGGCTTCGATGCTTTCCATAGTCGAAAGGTTCTTGCTGTTCACGTTGCAGGGGTTTTTTTATTTCTTCAGTCAGTCTTTTTTTTTCCATTATGTGCCAAGCTTTGTTTTCAGAGATCTTGATCATCACAAATGGGTCATATTCCAGGTTTAAGACAGTATTAAAGGGCTTTAAAATGTTTTATGATAATTATTAATACAGAAATCAGAGTGTTTTATATAGAAATATTACAACTTTCATTCTCAATCCATGTAATCTGCATAAATTTACCAAGTAACAGAAGGAAATGGGCTAAAAAATTCCTTGGGTCCTAGCAGCTGTCAATCTTCATTGATGTACACATGTTGGTTTCAGGTCATTTCAAGTAAGGATTCTTATTTGATACCCAAACTCCATTGTATTTGGGTTTGAGGGGGTCTGAATTAGCTATAGCAGTGAAAGGGAATGTGGGATCTTGACTACAAGGAAAGGAGATTTAACTAGCATCTCTAATTTAATGAGAAATGAAGGGTATCTTAATATCCAGTGTTTCTTCTTGAGGTCATAGCTGAATTTCCATTATTTCAGTTGAAGTTATTTGTACACAAAGATAAATCCTGACTTCTGCTTTTTAAGTATTTTACAATGCTCAGGTGCTTTAACTATTTATCTGTGCTACTTGCATGAGCTTTTAAGTGCAGGACTTTTCTCTAGCTCCTTTCCTAGTGATTCTGACATCATGGAATTTTTTTTTCATTTGGGCAGATCACTGGCTCTGCAGTACCAGTGTCATCAGCACTTTTATTGCTAGGAAACTGTCCTTGACTTAAATAGATTTTTATTAAAAATATGCTTCAGTCTATTTTAAGACGTGCATTTTATTTTAAATAGTACATTACATTGGCAGTTTCAGCATATATCCTTTAATAAGGATATTGTTCATTTTGAGTTTCCTATTGTATTTAAAATAATTTTCAAATACATTTAACCCCTGAAAGTATATTATTTTATTTCATCTGGCTTAACTGAATTAAGAAAATATTAATCTTCAAGAGGATAACTTACCTACAGTGATATTTTTTACTTTTATTTTTCTCAATCTAAATGTATGTAACAGTATTTTACCACTTTTAAATTCAAATTAACTAGGAGAATCCTGTTTAAGTATCTTCAGTTTTGCTGCACACATTCCTTTCTTTCACAGGCCAAGAAATATAAAAGAAAAAGTAAGACTCTTAGTTGCTTGATTCTGAAGTTATACTGTTATATATTGGTTGGACTCTTCCTGCAACAATGAAATGCTTATATTTTTTATTGTATTTTTAATTTTATTACAAGTTGCTGGGCATGCTCTTCAGATAATTTTTGGATTTATCTGTGAAATGGGGGACCGTATTTTAACTTGTAAATGTTGGTTTTCTTACGATGACTTTTAGATCCCATGAAAATTTACAAAAGATTGTTTTTAAAAGATCCAAGTTGGAAGTTCTTTTACTTTTTTTATAGGTAAATGGTTCTAACATTCCTTCAGAAGTTGGATGGCTTATGCATCCCCCCAAATTGTTTTAAGATGAAAAATGAACTTTCTCTTTTTGTTTGTAACTATATTTTTACATGCTGCATCATTGTGACAATAGATCTGGGATGAACTCTCCTACTAGTTCTGCAGGAGAGGAATCAAAATATAATACTTGCTTAGATACTATCTATATTATCAGCTGGGTTTTATGATTCTAATAGCCTTGAGTGTAGGGTACAGATATTTTAAATGTGAGAGTTTAGGGACCTCAACTAAATTGGGGGTATTCTAAGGAAGACAATCCCCTTTTTCTCTTCAGTAGAAATTGTGATGTCAGTATAGTTAGGGGTATTTCATAGATGTTAGGGGCTGGAAGAGACCTTATAAAATCACCGGGTCCTACCCTTGGGCAGGAAAGACTGCTGGGGTCAGGTGACCTCAGCAAGGTGGGCATCAAGAGGCATTTTGAAGATTACTGATGTTTGTCATTGTCAACAATACTAAATATACTCAATATATTTTGATGTAAGAGTTTTTAGTGTGCATGATTTTTAATGACAGGCAATATAATCTGTATTTCATAGTTGTTTCATAGTTGGTAGGGTCGAAAGGGACCTGAGTAGATCATCAAATCCAACCCCCTGCCATGGGCAGGAAAGAATGCTGGGATCAAACAACTCTGGCAAGGTGATTATCTAGCCTCCTTTTGAAGACCCCCAGGGTAGGAGCGAGCACCACTTCTCTTGGAAGTTGGTTCCAGATCCTACCCACCCTGACTGAAGTAGTGCTTCCTGATGTCTAGCCTGAACCTACTCTTACAGTCAACTTGTGGCCATTGTTCCTAGTTACTCCTGGTTGTGCTCAGGGGAACCAGGACTCTCCTGTTCCCATCTGGTAAGTTCATAGACAACCACGAAATCCCCTCTCAGCCTTCTCTTGTGGAGGATGAACAAGTTCAGGTCCCATAGCCTCTCCTTGGGCCTCCCCTGCTGCCCCCTGACCAGGGGAGGCACAGCCAGGCCCAGGATCAGTGAAGACCCAGTCAGGGAACCTCTGATGGGACTAGATGTGTTCAAATTAGCAGGTCTTGATGATCTCCACCCCAGAGTGCTAAGGGAATTAGCAGAGGTCATTGCGGGACACCTGGCACAGCTTTACTAGCACTCATGGAGCTCTGGTGAAGTGCCAGAGGACTGGGAAAAGGTCAATATGGTTCCCATTTTCCAAAAAGGGGAGGAAAGTGGACCCAGTAAACTACAGGCCTGCCAGTCCCACCTCGGTCCTAGGGAAGCTTGCCGAAAAAACCATCCAGGTGCATATCTGTGAGGGACCAGCAGGGGAGACCACACTCAGGGGCAACCAGCCTTTACTGCTTGGATTTCATAAAGAAATGCAGAAGACCATATAAGAATAGGTTGTGCCAAATTAAGAAAATGGTACTCAGTTCCTTTTATCATTTAAGAGGCAACAGGAATTGTACTGCATTCTCTGCCACAGGTTAAATCCATTTATTCAGGAAATAGGCAGAATCTTTTATTGGATTAAGCAAAACAAAGGTTTCCAGGAATAAATACAGCTCATTTGTCTATATAGCAATGTAAAGCTAAAACTTGTCTGAAGTACAGTATTTTGACCATTTTGGTAAATAGGAGATTTCTTTGTTTTCTTGCATTTAATAAGTGGAAAGCTGACTAAGCTATTTCTTTGCCACTGATCAGTGGCTGGCTCATTAGCAGGGATGGTCTTCTATAAACACAGAATCAGTAGACATAAATGTAAGAGTATATACACTGTGATTTTTTTTTTTTTTAAAGTAATGTATTACATGAAGTATTAAAGCTAGCGGAATACCTTAGGAAAGCTGGAAATACTATCTTTCCAAATATCAATATGGTGCATGAATTTCTAGCAGTGATGAGGTATTAGCTGCTGTGACATTTTAATAGTATAGTACTGTTAAATGACTAGTGTGGATTAACCTTAGTTGATTGCTGGTTCTAATGCTCATTTTAAGAACCTTTGAAAGCTTTAATCAAGAACTAATGGGTAATTGTATGTCTACAGTGGTCAAAAGAAATCATAGCTCCTGATCAAGCTATGAAGGAAATGTGCCATGAATTAAGCCCTGTGCGGTTCCCGAGTGCCACTCCAATTCCCTTTCCCTGCCAGATCTGCTGCTCTGCTTTCTGTTTCTTACATTGTGCAGGGATCCCTGTCTGATCTGCTGCCTGCCCCATCCCTGACTTAACATGTCAGGGCACACACACAGTGACTGCCCTTGCTACTTGTGGCACTCATGCCACAGGTTGGACACCCTCAAGCCAGAAAACTGATAGCTAGCAAGGTTAAAGAGTTCAAATTAAAATAGTCCAAGTGGGGTTTTTTGTTTGTTTTCTTGTTTGGTTTTTAAGTCGCTACCCATGTGGGATTATGGTCAGTTATTGATAGCAGGTAATTTCTCATTTGAAAATCTGGTTCCCCCCTTTGTGGGCTGAAGAAGAGACTTTGGAAATAGGAACAGCTATACTAGCTTCTGAAAACAACAGTATTTTTCAGATGAGAGTTGTGCCTCCATAATTATACTATTATGGATTATTAAACTAAGGCTTGAGATCAAACTGGTCACGATTGCTTCTATACTTAGCTCATGATGTATATAATACATGTTTTAAAGCTATGAGGTTGTTCAGTGGGTTATTTTTTCCTTACTCAGTAAAGATAGAGTTAACAGAATCATTGCTGATAGGGTTAGCTGTATGCATAGTATGGAATGAATAATTTAGTAACTTCGGGAAATGCAAACTGCAGTAAGAACTCAAGGAGCCTTTCCAGAATATGTGACTACTATGCTACTGAACAGAATGAATCTGCTAAACAAGAAAAAAATATTCTCAGAATTGGGTCATCAAGAATGCCATATTTCAAACTGCAATAAGAACCTGTAAACCTTGTGGGGGGGAGCGGGGAAGGGAGAACTGATTCTGCTGCATGAAAGTAATGGTGGTTTACCTGCATTCTGACAATTCTCTGGAGGGGACTGAGATTACTTCTTGCCAGCACAGTAGTAATGGGATGTGGCAGTATCTGTGTTGTCAGAAGTGGAATAAAATCTCCATATTTGCTTGTAAGTTTTTTGTTCTGTTTTCTTCCTGTTTAAATGATTCATTTAACATTTATTAAAAGAAAAATGATTTAGACCTATATTTGGTATATTCTGTAACAGTGGCCGTTTTTTCTTTTAGTTGCACTGGGTTTTCTGAAAGGTGACTTAGGTCGCAAGATGACTTAGGTCACCTAGGAGGATTACTTTACATTACCAATTTGTCAAAATCTGAACAGTATGGTTTAATAATAGGAATTTTGTCATTTAGTTATTGTCTATCCGTTCCACTTCCTTTATAATTCTATACCATGTAACATTATTAAAAAAAAACATTAACTTTAATTTTAGTTATTGTATTCTTTGGGGCTCAAACTGTTCAGCATTATTGCAATTGTCTCTCACCATTACCTGTGTGCTGTTTTCTATTGCATAGTATTATCACAAAGGTCAGTAATATATATATTATATATATTAGTACTAAGCTAAAATTTGGGTTCAAGTTTTGAAGAATAGTATTAAAATTCTCCAGCTGGCCTGACTTTAGAGTGATCATGAAGATGCCGTATTTGAAACCTCTTATTCACAAAATGAACATAGATGTAAAAGTTTTTTTTAATTAATTCAGCAATGCAATCTATTGGTCTTGAGTAACATCATTATGAGCATCAGCTATTTTAAAGGTTTGTGTTACAGAGTGAACAGTGCCTTTACAATCTCAAGCTTATATTTCCAAAACTGCCAATTTAAAGTCTCATTTAGTAGTATCAAAAGTAAAAAGTGATGATTGTCTTCTGTGCAGACAACAACATTTCTGTCTACAGCTGCTGATGAAATTTAAGAAGAAGCAAGCTTGCAATAGATAATATTGGCATAATGTAGTTAAAGTGATAGTGGTAGTGCTTTTATCAGTTCATCTCAAAGTGCTTGCAAAAGTGTTTAGTATCATTATCCTCATTATATACACAGGGAGACTGAGGCACAGCAGTGATTAAGTGTTTGACTTGCCTGAAGTTACGCAGTAAGATGATGATGATGCCAGGAATAGAACAAACAACAGGGAGGAAAAAAGGTCTCTTGGCCTTTGTAAACCAATAAATAAAAGTATGTTGCTTCAAAGACATGAAAAATATTTACAAATGACAGTACCCTTCCTTCAGAAATCCATTTCCTTTTTTTTTCGTGTGTGTGTGTGTGTGTATAGAGAGAGAGAGAGATCCTCCAAAATTCTTAGTTTAGTTATGAATTTGTGTGCACAAAACGGTTGCGAAACCATAATTTGAGCCTGGATTTAAAATTTTTAGTGGAGGAAATAAAAATGTAAGTAACTGAGTAAAGAATGTTACATATAAACCAATAAAAAAGAACTGTGTATAGACCATTCTGTCATCTACACTACCATCAGGGATGGTATTGGGAACAAGTGCACAAGAGAAATGGTCTTTAGTGGATAGAAAGGGGACTGAAAACAATTAATTAGTCAAGAATGATACTGCCTTGAGCACAGAGCTGGACTAGACCTCATGAGGTCCATTCCACTGCTACTTTTCTATGATCCTAAGTTATGAAAATAGGACTTGCTTGTTTCTAGGGAAGAGCTACTTGCGCATAAAAAGGTGTATGTACTCTACTTTTGAAACTTGTTTAATAAATGGATTTTAGCTACATTTTCTAATCTTTTTCTGTCGGGATTTTTGTCAAAATTACAAAGTTTCTTTTCCAGCAATTTTTATGCATATGTTTTTGTTTGCTTGCTGTTATAAGTATACTAAATCCTCTGATAATGATATCTTAAATGTAAATAAGATCAACTGCATAGAACAACTAGCATAAGGAAATTGAAATCATAATGTTTTATAGCAGCAGGTCCTCAAGTGCCTCCTGTTAGTACCGAATAAAACTAAATGCTTTGCCAAATCTCAAATTCTGTCCCCAAAAGTAAGTAGTTTTAATGGAGGAAAATGAGAGGAAGTTTTCCTTTTATATAATACTAATATGAGCTTTCCTTGAAGTAGCTAAGTAAGCTGTTCTTTCTAACCCTCATACTACTTCATCAACTCGCTGCTTATTTTCAGTTGATTCTTTGCTAGAAAAGCCTTGTTTCATATTTTGACTTGAACAACCAGTTTCAGCACTACTTAGGTTAGTTTCATGTGAGCTTAAGTTTGTGACAGCTTTGCAGTTTTTAATTGTTAAACCAGAGCTGTCCAACTTCTGGGCAATTGGGCCACGTGCTGAATGAGTTGTAGTCCTAGGCTCAGGCTACAGGCTCAGGCTATAGACTAAGGCAGGCAACACTTCCCTCGACCAGTCTTTCCCCTGTCTAGCACTGCTCCCTCCATCACAAGCAGAGCATAGGTAGATAGCCTGGCTCCCCTCTTGTCTCTTGGCTGCGTGCACCACACAGGTAGCCTGCACCCCCCCTCACTTGCATGTGCATTATCCTTCTCCTCTCCTAGCCATACAGCCACCTGCAGCTCAGCTCATGCCTTTTCCTCATGCAGAGCAAGCAGCTCTGCCTCCTGCCCTGCCACACATGCATCATGGGCACCCTGGCCTTCTACCGTGTGCACACCTTGCACACACCACCCACTCCTGTTGTATTACCCCACCCCCAGGAGTGAGGGCAGGAGCTAAAAGCTGGAGAGTGTAGAGGAGCCTGAAGAGGGGGCCACAGCAGGAGCTGGCCAGCCATGTACTAACCCTTTGGGGGCCACATGCAGCCCACAAGCCATTAGGTGGATAGCCCTATCATTAAACAATAATACCATAAATTAGAGATTTTATAGTGCTGTTCAGGAAATGCTTTCTAAAGGGAGCTCATTTTCCTAAACCAGTTTTAATGCATAGATTGTATGTAGTTGACTAAGTTATAGCTACACTTTTTCCAATAACAGCCATTCTTTAAGAAGAATTTTTTGTTCTTATGTTGAAAAGGGCTTACAAAAGATGCATTTTAATGATATACAGTGATTACAAGTACATTTTTGCATTGTACTTAATTTAAAAATAAAAAGGCAAATACACTTCACAGAGAAGTAGGTTCATTCTGCACTAAACAGAGATAAAATGATACAGCCTCATAAATGGACCAGAATGCTTTCTCAAGATAAGCCCTGTTCATGCTATTTTACTAGTACATGCTTTTCTGGGACAAAAATGAGCCAAATAGTGACAGGGTAACTGAACAAACTGGACTTACTGGAAACAGCATATCAACGTAGGTAGTGATTTTCTTTGGCTTAGTGCTGTCTGCAAGGGTGCCTATACATGAGCAGGGAGGCTGCTCTGACATGCTGGAATTTCAGCACGTTGGAGCAGACTCGATTATTCGAGTCGTCTGGAGTGTGGCAGTTACCGCTGTCCAGCAGCCTTCCGCATCTGATGTATCAGCATTCCTATGCTTCAAAATGGTGGGTTTGATTTACCTAAAGTTTGTTCAATGAGCTTTAGATAAAGCACTCCTACTGCCATTTTGAAGCATGGGGGGCGCTGATGCATAAGCCGCTCCGGATGCTTTAATTAGTGGCTCTTAGAGCTGCTCTAATTAAGCGCCCCCTCCCCGCCCCAGTGCTGGAGCACATGTATGAGCACCCCAAGAGAACGAGTTCAAAATGGTTAATTGCATTTGCTTCCTGGAGGGGTTACCATTTACAGGTCATGTTATATATATAATTCCATTAGAAACCTACCAGTCATAATAAAATAATCTCATTAATTTGGCCTGTTAAAATCTGTAGAGCAGCCAAATGTTTACTAAATATTTTTACAACAGTATTGTATAGACACTGCACCGCTAAACGTAAATAGACATGGCCTTTCTGCTTTGCAAAATCTGTTTTTGTACTAAGATAAATTATTTTTTAAATGTCTTGTTTCTTTTATTTGTTGAATCTCCACTTGGTGATGTGTGAATCACCACATGGAAAGAGAATTGGAATAAAGAGTACCAGAGATTGTTCATTCTGTTTTTTGACGTGCATCTCTTGATGAGGAGAGTCTGTTGGCTAGATTAAGGACCAGTATATAGGATGGATGGATTTTGTTGCTTATTTTACTATGTACTCAATAATGCGATATATTGAGTGAGTCATTTAACCTCTATGCTTCAGTTCATGCAGTTGTAAAATGGATGGGACACCTACCTTACAGGGGGGTTGAGGTTTAGAGAGCATTTTCAGGTGTCTGAGAGGACCTACAATGAGTGCTTATTTATTATGTATCCAGTATCCAGGTTGTAGCCATATTGGTCTAGAGGAAACAGCAGTTTGGCCTCATAGTAGAGGAGATGTGTTTTATTAGACCACCAAGATTTTTGCAAAAACGTTCTTTAATTGCAAGTTTTCGGGCACAAACACCCTTCAGGCATTGGAGAAAAGATTGTTAAAGTACTCCTGGGTAGAAATGGAAGTTCATATTTCATAAGATTTCACAGAGGAGTCAAAAGATGGAGTACTTACAGCAGATAGTTCTTAGCTGATAAGTGTCTCTCAGCTTCTTGTAAGGCTCTGTGGTGATGCAAATTGCCTTGAGCAAATGCAGGAGCAGTATCTCATGTTACAGGTGGTCAAAATTGCTTCCTGCCTGGGAAATTATGAAGATTTAATTTTAAAAATTGGCTAAAATTTGATATCTTCCATGTGTCAGGTATCCAGGTTGTAGCTGTATTGAGGAAAAAGCAATTGGGGCTCATAATGGAGGATATAGTAGGGCTCCCCTGCTCTGAGCTCCAGTTGTTGTTTATTATGTAGTCTTTTCTTTATTTATTCCCTTATTTGCTTCAGTATCTTTTGGGGTTCAGATAGGTGGGGGTAGATGTGTCGGGGTATTCCAGCAGGAGAATAATTGCTTATTCTCTTATTTTTCAACTACAATTGAATATTTTTTAGATAGATAATGAATAGTTCTTTCCCTGCCCCTCACCTTCCTTCCCTTCCCGTTTTATGTTATTCCCCCTCATGCTGTACTTGACATTAGTCTTGTTAAGTCTGTACTTGTCCTGAGGAGCTGGCCAGAATACAAGTGAAACAAGTGTATTATAATAGCTTTTCCTTCACAGAAACATACTAAAGTTTTCTGATACAAGAATGCTTCTAATATATCTATTAGGGTACCTAATACATGTTTTGTATCTATTATAACAAGTGTAACCTGGAAACGTATTGATTGTTGGCACTTTCGTAGTAAGTGGACAAATAGGCCAAACATAGATGTGGAAAAAAAAAAAATGGTACAATTGGCAAAAAATCCCCCTCTATTTGGCTGTCCTTCTGGTTTCCTGCATTGTAGCTGCTGCAAATCATGGGATACTTTTCCCATTAGAGTCTTGTTTGTACCACTACAGATCTGAAGCAAGGTACCATATTTTCTACCATATAACATACACTTGAATGTAACGTGCAACCCATTTTGAGAAGGCCCCAAGAAGGAAAAAGCTCTTACCTTAGAGTAATGGTAAATATATCAGGTCTGGGGTCTCGAGAGCTATGGGGTTGTGCATGGAGGCTGGGGGATCTATGTACCTGGTCTGGGAGTTTGGGTGTTGGGAGTTGCATGCTGGCCCTGATGCTGTGCGCTGGGTCCTGAACTGGCCAGGCCAGCGCTGGAGCTGAAGCTGCATGGCAGATCTGGGCCAGTGCTGGAGCCAGACCTGCATGATGGGTGTCACCTGCCTCCACATACCAGCCCAGTCTGGCACACAGCTGGGGAGGAGGCTTCCTCATGGATGCAGAAATTTGGTGACGGAAGGCCAGGGAGGGAGGAAGTAAGTGGTGGGTTGTTAATTGCCATGGCTCCCATTGCTGTTACTACTCTACTCTGGTCTTCCTTGCTCCCTCTTCCCCCCCCACCCCCAGATTTTTGTACCTATAGAGAGCTCTTTCCCTCATGTATAATACATGCCCTCATTTCTCTGGGGTGGGAGAGGTGGGATATATATGAAAAAGGTGTATGATCAAATGTTATAGTAAATTGTTACCCTTGGCAAGCTATGATAAAAGATTCTTGGCTCCTTGTTTTTTTTAATAATTTCCTTTTCCTGCTAGGCTTTCATTAGTAATATCTGATTGATAACCATACAGTAGAAATTTGATCAACTCTTGTTGATAACAAAGCTGACATATCAATGGATAAACTTTCACTTCTAAAATAGAAACTGTTTAATGTTTAAGTAATGCCTGGAGTGTATGCTCTTAAGAGCTCACAACATATAACAAGTCCAGGACAAAGAAAATGTATGTTATATTAAAAAAAATAAAAAATAAAAAATCAATTCCTTTCTCCAGGAACTTAAAAAAGTAAAACATAAAAAAAATTCTATCATGTTCTCAGTGACATCAGTAGGATTGGAACTGTTAGATTCATCACAGACTTCAACTATTTGAGCCTACAGGGTGTGTCTACACAGTCATTAACGCACTTTTGCTGCTGTGCATTAAGTTTAGTACCTCTTATGTAAAGGGACTAAATAAATGGGCATTAGGCTGCCCAAACACACAGTAGCAAAAGTGTACTTTTATAGTGATGCTTAATGCCTAGTAACCTATTTTTACTGGTCACTTGCATATTATTATAGTTTTTGGCATGATGCTTTGATGCACAGTAAAATAGGCTACAGTGCATTAAAGCTCACGTGTAGATGTACCTACAGAGAAATTGATACCTGTAAATTGTTATCCTCCTATATGGGCCAGGATTAAAAGAATATGAGATACTTCAGTACTATGGTTTCACAGACAGATGCTTACAGCACAGGTTGAGACTTAAAATACTCAGGTTCTACTTGATGCCCTGCAGGAGAGTATACTTCTGTGGGCAGAGAGTTTGACCCTTCTGTTCTGTTCATTCCAACCTGATAGTGTTCCACTCTTATCTTTACTCCACCACGACTGTTTCCCCAGTAGCACTGTCCTTCCCTTTACTGTTTCCTGACCTCAAGATTTCCAAACTGGTCTCATGGTCCTTTTCACATCAGGCCTGATTCTTCTCATCTCCCCCTCCCCCTTGCCCTATGTCCAGGTTTCCCTTTCCCAATGCCTCCAAGTCTTAGAGTGCTTTCCCTGGGCTCATTATACAGCCTTGACTATCACTTATCGTTATGGATCTATATATCCCAGTGTATGTGACCAGGTAGGCTCATTTTTCTGACCACATCACTGCTCTTCATTAGATCCTTTTCTTTTCCATCTTGATGGTTTTCAATCCCTTTCATCCCTTAGCTCCTGATATGACCAGTTTTCATTCATTCTTTATTTACGACCTATTCCAGATTTCCTTTGCCCATCCAGTAATAGTCCTTCCCCTACCCCCAACTTCCAAACTTTCTTCATTCAGACAATTGCAATCTTTTCCCTCTCTTTACCTCTTTCCCAGCCGGTCCAGTTTATCTTTTCTTGACATTCTAATCAGGTAGCGTCTTTCTTCTTACCATTAAGGGGATCACAGAGAATAAGAGAGAGGCTCCATGCTTTCAACTTGGTTCTTCAACATGGTACAGTCCTCAGAAGGTCAAAGTCTTTCAGTCCTTCTAGCTGAAGTCCTCCTCGGCCACAGGTTAGAACATGACCAATGCAGATACGTTTTGGGGGTATTCAGCAGTCATGGATAGAGATTTCCATGTTAACAGGGATAGAAAGGAATAACTGAGACATCTAAAAGTTGAGCAGTATCAGTCCAGAGACTGTCAAGCTGAATATTGGCGGTGTGAAATTGTGCTATATGACCACTGCAGTGTGGAACCTCTCTTCTCTGATATGAACCCACTCTATAACAGGACCTAGGTTATCTCCCTTGTAATCCTAAACAACATTGTTACAGGGGATGTCTGCAGACCAGTCACTTGGAGCTTGATGCATACTTTCACCAAGCACTATGCAATTGCAGAAGTTTTTGTGCAGAATGAAGCATCTGATACAATGGCCTTCTAGTTACTTTTTGTCTACAGGTTCTCCAAAACTGATCTTCAGCTTCATGCAGGCACTGCTTTGGTGTTGCCTACAGCAAGAAAATGTGTAGGTTGATAGTTGCTGAAAAGATAGAAAATCTTTTTCAGTTACAGGAATTCAAGCTATAATGTCCACATACACATTTTCATCCTGCCCTTCTTGCCTTCTTTTTCTGAATTACATTCGGAAGAAAATGGCACATGAAAAGAAACTAAAGAGCAGGATGTGCATGCTGCCCTTTCTCTTCTGTGCCCTATGTACAAGGAGGGTTAGTAAATGTTATAAAAAATGAAATCTTCCCAGAAAACTAGCTGCCATTCAGAATTTACACCAGTTGATTCACAGGAGAATTTTTCACATTTAGATATAAAAAAAGTTATTCAGCATTTAATGTGTTTTCTTGAGAAATTGGTACCTTAAACAAATTTGGCTTATTCAGTTGTTTTTCAAAACTAAAATCTGTAGAATACATAAAGGAAAGTCACAAATTAATCGGACTCCCATATTTTTCTCATATATTAAGTGTATACCAGGATACATACTTGATAATGTATCCATTGTTACCTATTCAGTTGAGCTATTTTTCCTGTTTGGGGGGGGGGGGGGTTGTTTGTTTGTTTTTTTTAAATCACTTGTCTAATTGTGAACATCCCTGATTACCATGTAAGACTAGAAATCACTATAATGAGCAAGATTTTCTCACAACACCATTGAGTATTCTGCCTCATTCTACATACCATTCTTTTATTCCATGTTGTGCTGTATGCACTTGCCTGCTTCTTAGTTTACAGCAGTGATTTTCAACCAAGGTACCGTGTAGTAGGGGTGTGCAAAAGTGGCTGTGTTCAATTTGAATTTGGCCTGAATTGGGGATGGTGATTTGATTTGTTGATTCAGATCACTGTCCCCGATTTGGCTGAATCAGAATCTGAAGATTCGATGCTGATTTGGAGAATCAGTGGTTCAGCCATAGACACAGCTTCAAATGTTTTTTCTACATACCTTGAGGTACTAGGTGTGGCTCCTGAATGCTGCAATGCTGGGGTGGATGGAGTGTCCCACAGGAGTGCAGGGGGGAGTGGGGGATTAGCACGCTCCCCGGCAGACCTGGAAGCTTTTCTGGTCCACTTCCAGGTCTGCTGAGCACACTGTGGAGCCCCCTGTGGGATGCTTCACCCACCCCAGCATGTATCTTAGGATACATGAGCTGCCTGGTATCTTGAGGTGCATAGAAAAATCATTTATCTGTTTATGTCAGAGTCATCAAATCTTTCCAAATCCCTCCAAGTTAATTTGGAGGATTCCTGTTTGATTCAGAGAGATTAAAGGGTCCCTTGATTCAATTCAGATTTGGAGATTCGGCCACTGAATCGGGCTGAATCTCCGCTGAATCGAGTCAGGGACTGAAGCTTCTCACAGCCCTACCATGTAGTATTTGCACTATCATGTATGCAAACATCTGTACGTGATTCACAAGATATAACTAAGGATTTCAAATAGGGAATCCATAGTGTCAAAAATATTCTGAACTGTTGTGGTCTTTGTGTTCTTTGCAATGGAATATTTTCTCCATTATTTTTTCTGTAGTTAAAAACCAGGTGAAAGCTAAGAGCTGGCATTTTTCCAGTCTAACAAATTTTATCTAGTCTAACAAAGGTGTCTTCTTGAGTCTAAAAAGTTTGAGAACTACTGTTTTACAGAGGATGTCATGCCCATATCTTGTCATATCTGTTTACTATTTTTATATTCCATGGCAAATGTGAGTTCTGTTGTTTTCTGATGGCTGCTCAGTGATGTTACAAACAACTTAGGTGATGATGTGACTAGTAAACAGCATGATGAATTGCATCTCTTTGGAGGTTCCTTTATGAGATTGTACTGTCCTCTTCTAGAGAGAGAGTATCTGTTTATGATGTAGCTATTTTAATGTATTTTAAATTATATAGTTTTAAAAATGTTAATATGCACTACTGTGTCCAAACAAGACTACTGTAGAAAAGTCGATACCTGAACACTTCTTTTTATGGCTTAAATAGGAAATATTGGGGATATTTGCAGAAACATGCCACTGACATTTTGAAAATGTGTTGTCTTCTCATGGTGATATGTGATTTGAGGTATAACAAACAATGATAGTTAATTAGATATAAAATATATATTTTAAAATTTCTACCCAAGTAGAAGCAATAGTTAATATTGACACATCATATAGTATTTATTCATTGCTTGCTTACACACTCCTCTATTTCACCTCAAAACCAATGCATAGTATTAGTTATAAAGCAGGTCTTACAAAACACTGTTAAGGAAGAATATGGATGTAAAATAACTCCTGATTAGAGAAGCTTGTCTGTGAAAGTGTCTAAAAAAAAATGTAAAGCCTATAATAAAACTAGGCATACTGTGCAATCTAGTACAGCATTTTGAAGAAAATGCCGTATATAAGAGGATACATTAATATGACAGCTAGTCATAAATAAGTTTCAAGGAATATAGGATCTGAAACTCAGAGTTGCCTTATCAGGTTTTGCAGTCTTGCATTCCCACTTTTTTTTAAATTCTGAGTTTTCCCTTTTGCTGTGTGATACTTTGAATATCAGCAGATGTTCAGACTGTGTACACATGTTCAAATGATCTGGAAGAATTCTTCTAAGTTTGTTTTGCTGGGAGAAGAACTTACCCAGTGATGCCTGAACATAAGTTTGATATTGAGCTCTTGAAAAGCAGAGAGCTTTCAGTGCTGATTCTGTGCAGCCAAGGGGGGGCCTTGTGCATACATCTTGGCATCCTCTGAAGGGTCCCTCAGTCTGCCTGGCAACAGATGGCAGCAGTGCACAAAACAGCCCTGATTGGCTGATCCAGACTTCTGCAGGGAGAGACAGCCTGCAAGGCACGGTGTGGTGATTGTGAAAGGGGTGTGTTCTGCTCCTCAGGGGGTGGGGGGCAAAGTTGAAGAAAAGCACCCTAGGATGCTATAGAAATGTGTTGTGCCTTCTCTCGGAAGAGATCATGTACTTGTAGGAGAAACTCTTATGGGAGTGATTTAACTTTAGTTACTCCCAGTTATTTTTCTCCCAGAGTGGCCATTTTTGCTCTGGAAGAAAAAATCCTGAACATTGGTATACTTGTGGTTTCTCCTGGGAGAGTAGCAACTCTCCCAGGAGAAACTGAATGTCTGTATGTGGCCTCCGTTGGATCACTTTCAAAAGTAGGGGAACTGCTGCCCCGGACTGCAGAGCAGCTCTTGTTCTGTAACAACTCTGAGTGTAGGAGCCTGTAGCAATACAAATGTAGCCAGACTGCTTCAACTTTAACCCTGGATGAAGCAAGGTTAAAGTTGGCATGATTTAGTTCACTTGTATCACTATAGGTACTTGTACATATAGCAATTAAGAGTGGAACTGCTGCTGCATGCCATGAGCAGCAACAGCACCCCCTCCCATTCCTTTTTGGAAATAAGCATTTGTTTGGCTGACTATACAAGGGCAAGAGTGTAGTATAGCTGTGATGGCCAGGAAATGTCTGAGGTGCAAGGGAAATCACAAAAACTACTATCTATAATAGGGCTGTCCAGCTGGCTGTCCATGTATCTGGCCCCCAGGGGGAACCCTGCAGCCCTCGGGTACTTAATCTGGGTGCCACTCCCTTGATCATTCTCCTTCTGCTGCCACTGGAGCCTCTGGGCTACCCCTCCCTCTTCCTGCTTCTGTTATGTGCCCCTGTCCTGGGGACAGTGCAGCATGACATGGCTCACAGGGCTGAGGGAGCCCACAGTAGGTGGGTTTGGCAGGGACCCAAGGGATTATATCCTTTGTCAGGGTGGTGGGAAGGTAAGGGGGCACCTCCAGCAAGGGGACCTGTGCATTGTGGCATGTGCTGTATGGCCTGGGAGGTGCATGGCCCACACAGTCAGAAATTAGACAGCCCTGATCTATAAAATGGTGTCAAATGCAAAAAGTTAAACGGAAGTATAGCTTTCCCTAACCTCTCTATATAGCAACCATAGATGGTGGTATACATCTTAAAATAAATCAGTATTCTGTATCCTTGGAAAAATGCACTATTTCTAAGTCTTTTTGTGCTACAGTTTCAGATTTTAGGAGTAAAATATTAGAAAGAAATGAGTAAATAAATAAATCAATACTCCTTGTGCAGAAGAATTCACCTTAGTCCAGGTGACAAAATGTATTTGTGAAATTTACTTTAATGCAGTGTTAGGGAACATAAACTTATCTTCACACTTTCAGTATGGTGATAAACATCTGATTTTTTTTCTCCTGTTTTTCATTTCCAGTGTTCTATTTAGGTGAGTTTTTAATTCTTTGAGTCTTTCCCCTTCACCCAAGAGTGTGTTTGTTCATTGTCAAAGAAAATTTTTAATATGGGAGCCTTTTCAAAGCCTACGAACACCTGTTTAGTCTTAAATTTCATCATATGTAAAACTTTATTTTTGCATTCCTGTTAAACTTTTTCATTCATTTGAAATGATTCCATTCTGGAAATACATAAAGCAATATTTGTGGCAGCTTTTATTTGCTATATTACATTATGGAGCTTGTTTTGTTTTGCTAGAAAAAATGAGTAATTTATATAGTGTCATGTTGTGGCTATTTGATTTTTCTGGTTGTTTTTTTTGCATACCTTAAAAGTTGAAGATAGGTTCATTTCTGATCTGTCTCCATTCACAGGTCCAACGTTGCCTCGACAGAATTCTCAGCTTCCCCCACAAGTTCAAAATGGCCCATCACAAGAAGAGCTGGAAATCCAGAGAAGGTAAAATGTATTACATAAATAGAGCCATACTGATGGGCATAACTTTTACCCATTTTTACCACTCAACTTTTGGATTGAAATACCAATACGTATCAGTTTTTATATTACACCAACAATCTGTAACACAGTACTTGCTATTATTCTTTTGTCCCTACTGATGTTATAGAGCTTTACTTGTTTGCTAGTTGAACCATTTATATTTCATGACAAGATCCAAAAAAACCTAGGTTAGAAATTCAGACTTTTTGGTGGGGATAAGTGAATGGGTGTGTAGTGCAAATACTCTGGTATAAAAAGTAATTTGCGTTGAAGCAGTTACCTGTTTGCAGATTATGCTGTGCAGTAGTGCACCATTTCTAGTCAGTTTGCTCAGGTGCAGCAGCTTAGTACAGAAGTCTAGTTGAGTCAAATCTTTTGTCAGAAATCCACATAGGCCTTTTCATATTCCAGCCACTAAGGACATCAGAAGGGAATACTAGGGAAAATTTAGTACCATAATTTTCAAGCAGATTGATTTTTTTTCTTTTTTCCAGTCCAAATTTCCACTTTTATAAATGCCTATTTTCTTGAGCTCTAGGTACGTCTATGTCCTCATATTCTTTTCTAAAAAAAGAGGTGTCAGGAAAGGGAACTTTTTATATTAGAAATAGCTAAAATAGCTTGAGACTGAATAGCCTTGTTTCTAAATGTGGTCCATCCAGGAGATTGAAAAATATTGTTAAATTAATATTGGGAAATGGGCTCAGCTTCCATTGGTGATGCATAGGGGGTGCACGCAGGTGTACGTACATCCCCTGAGATCGGCCACGCACCCCCTGGCAGTGCCAGCCACAAAACCAGAAGTACACTTCCAGTTTTGCTGCTGGCTTGGTGATCGGCCATGGGGGGGACTCTCCCCTCTGCACCCTCCCCGCAGTGATTTGGTGCCCCTCCAGACTCGGGGGGCACCAGTCGCCCATGTCAGCTTCCCTGCTTGTGTTGTATTCTGTGGACAGGGTATTCTCTGCCAACAGCGTGCAGTATTTTGAGAATCCCAATATGTTTTAATATTAAATGCAATATAAAAATAGTAATGAAAAGCTAATTTTAAAGAATTCAGGTATTTAACTCTGGTTTTATTTTCTCCATGCATTTTATTTTGAAGTTGTCAATTGAACCAGATGGTGGATAATTTATAATAAACTGTAATTCATCATCTACATTTGACTCAGTAGCAGTGCATACTGAACATACAATTGACATTAAAAAATCATAGCATTATGCACCTTTCTACAGTATGACATTTCCTATATCTAGATTAGGGTCCCTTTATTTAAGGTTGTCTTGTTTTTGAAAATGATTTATTTATATTTAACATAAATAATCTTCCTGTTACCATCTGGATTTAATATTGATCATTGATCAGGAGCTAACCACATGAAGAAATTACTTATTTGATTCTGTTATTTTTATCTAAACAACCTCAGTACAGTAGAATCCAGACCATTCACACTTGGGTTGTTCACAACCTACTTAATTCTCAGTGGGGATGTGGAAGTAAGAATGAACTATTGGGCTCTTTGTTACAGCTTTTATTTCAAAAGGCTCTGCTTCTCTAGTCGACTAGAGCTGATCAGTAGTGCCACAGAGCTCATCAGAGAAGCTTCATAAACCCCCAGTTACTTCCTAAACCCTCATGTTTGCAGAGGGGTAAGGAATTTAACCACGTGAAGATTCTGGCTTCTGCTATAATTATTTGAAATGTGTAATCTCAAACCATATTTCAAAGAAACAAGATGTAAATAACTCTTAATACAGGTCATTACCTTGCCCCAGAATTTTTTTTTTGAGAAAATACATTAGTACGAAAAGCAGTAGCAAATGGAGTTCTGGTGCCAAATAGAAGAGATTTCATTTTCTTCCTGTTAATATGCAACATTACTTCCATTTCCCATTTCATTGCTTTGTGAAGTTTTAGAAAGTTAATTTTTGGCACAGTTTTCAGTATGCCTTTACTAGTCCTATTGTAGCAGGAAAATTGCTTTGTGAATGCTTTTTAATTTTTTTTTCAAAGACTGTATATGAGTGCCCACTAACTAGATTTTGTCATTTTAAAATCCTTTTTAAGTTTTTCTACTACAGTAACTGTATTTTTTAAATTGATTTAAAAAACTTAATTTTTAAACTTAATTGTTGGTGTTAACAAGTTTTAGACTCCCACAGACTTTTCTATCACAGTGAAAATCCATTATAATATTCAGGAATAGACTTTGGATAATTGAGGGAGCAGTGAACGTGTGAGAAGAAAGTAGGGTTCTCTATATGGTTTGAATGTATTTACAGATGTCTGACACTTCTAGCCTTTAGATACAGGGCACAATGCTCAGAGCCAACATTTAGCTGGCCAGTTAACCAAGGTTTCTGCTACTTGAGAACATTAAAAGTGAATGAATTTTGAAACAAATAAAGCTGTTCTCCAGTGGCCCAGCTAATAAGATGAATTTATTAGACAAAAAGTCATGCTTAAGTCTTGGATTTTAATGATATATTAAGGTTATCCTTAAATGTATAATGTTGCTGCTCCGTACAGAAGACAGGTTGGTTCCAATACCTGGTTGGTTATGTGTATTTAGGGATAGAGATGTGTTGTATTAAAGTGCACTCAGGTAAGCGATATAAACATATATTGTCTCCTGTACAGACATAAAGAGTAGAATCTACTTTGTATCTTTTAACACAGAAGAAATTACTAATTTTCTTAATCATAAGCATACTTTGTAATTCAATTGAATTAAGAGTTCCAAGATTCTTTTTTGTCATCGTAACAGTGACTGCCATATTATGTAGCAGATTTAATAATGGCAGTGGAGTAGTGAAAATGCTATCTATATGCAGGCACCTGCTATTCTAGAATATAGTTACTTGGTGTAAAGATTTTGTTGTAAAGTACTTCCTAGTATTAGTTTTTATATTAAGAAACTGCATTTTTGAGAGACAACACTTAGCAAGTTTTTATTTTGTTGTTCTCCTGTTTTTTCCTAACCAGTGTTGATTTATCCAGTGGAGGTGATCTGTTTCTTTTATATTTAGAGATCAGGCAGGGAGAATGCTGAGTGTTTGCTAATATTGGGCCATTAGTGACAGATTCCCTCTGTCACATCACTTAAATTCCTAAAATATATTCATTCACTTCATAACAGTGTTGAGCACTGAGTGAGATTAAAAATAAAATGTTCTAAAGTATTTTAGTTACAATTTTGTCCTTTGAATGTCTTTTCAGTAGTCCACAAGAAATTTATAATCTAATACTCTCGGGTTCAAATGCATAAAGCATAAATTAAAGTAAAAATACTTCTTTAAGGTGAATACTTCTTACTGTTGGTCCTCATGGATGTGGATCTACAGTTAATGATGTAATCATCTGTAAAGCCACTAGCACTAACTTTGCAATCCATAGTATTTTGAATTATTTTTCTACCTGTAGTTTTACATTATATAGTCAAATCAGTATTGAAATACTTAAGTCTGGGCAGTTTTCATGTTACCATCCAAAGTTGGTAGTCCTACTTTTGTTTGGTTTACCGAAGTTTTTCCAAAATATTAGCATGTGATTGTTAGCGTTTGTACCTAGTATTACAGAGAATAACCAAGCAAACTGAAGGCACAGCGTATATTTTTTACCAGCATTCATTTACATAAGATCAATAATGGATCTCAAAAGCGATTGTGGCTACAGTTTTACAGATATATATTAACCTGCACTTTTGAGGAAAACTTACATAACTTAATTTCGTAACTATAGCCAAAGTGGATTGTCCTTAGTTTTTTCATGGAGGTAATGGTAGTTAAAAACAGGAGACTTAACTCAGTAGGAAAGTGAAAAGCTGCTGAGTGCACTTCATTGGCTGGCAGGCACATTCTCCAATAGGCATCTGTATATATTAAATGATTTCCAAACAGATTGGTATTATAACGTCCATGTTAAAATATAATATTAGGTCATGCCATACCTCTTTGTATTACTCATGTGTATAATATTGTACCACCTATTTTAGCAGTGATAAATAATATAATGTGAGGCATGTAAATCAATTACTGTGCCAATGTCTCATATGTCAGTAGGAAACTCATTGGCTAAGATTTATAAATAGCTTGGAAATCATCACCACTTCAAACAAGTATTTATAAAGAGAACAGGAACTCCATAGGCAGAAAATAAGTGTATAGATTGTAGGAGCAATGAAAACATATAGGCCTCCCATTGTCTTTCAGAGAGGTAATGGACCAAAGGTTGACCGGCTCCTGTTGTAAGTACTCAAAAATCTGATTTGCTTTTTCAGGAGAATGTATGTAAGGTGTTTTGTTATTAGTGTTAAATGTTGTAAAGATCTGCTGTAGTTTTTGTCTATATTCTGTTCATTGAGATAAAGTTTCTAAGAGGGGGAAGAATAATCATAACATATAACTACACTACTGTACAGCCCTTATATATAAAACTATTTTGAGTCCTCACTAATATTTTTGAGCTTAATTCTGGAAAGTGGTAGATTGTTGGATTCTTGTCACTTGAAAAAAGGTTGACTTGAAAATAGATTGGACAATTTGAAAAGGAATGTATTTATTCTAAACTTTAACAACACTTATCATTCTTTAAAATTTCTGTATTCAACCTTGACTTGACTTGGTTGTAATTAGCTTCAGGTTGTAATTGAAATTATTGGCTGACTTTTTCAAGAGGTAAACCAAATTTAAACAACAACTTAAAGTGTCAGTAGAGTGCTGTAACAGGATATGATTGACATACATATCTTAGAGGCACACTGCACAACTTGTGTCCTATAGGCGGATGTCATGCAGGAGGCATAGCAATTGTTGTGGGGCTAAGATTATCCCTAGTATAATTTAGGTAGCCCATTTTTTTGTTGTATTTCAGAACATTGATTTTCTGACTGAACATAATTTTATGTATGAAATCTCACATGAGAAAAAATAATGCATGCATTAAAACTTGTGTGATAATGGCCTGGGACAAAAGAAATGGAGGAAGAAAGTAAGAAAGCAAACTGGGAGGGAGATGATGCCTTTTGTGTGATGGATGGTAATAATGGACTGAAGTATCAATTAAAACCTTAAACGAGTATTAAGCAAGATTTGTGTTTTCAAAAAATATTTACGCCGTAATGAGACTTAAGAACTTCTTCCATTTGCTGACAAAAAATTCTGGCTTTCCATTCATACTAGACCTTTTCCTAAGAAGGCCATTCCTGTTGAGTCTGGCTTTTTAAGCCTTAATGGAATAACTGTCTTTATCTGGATCCAATAGGCATATTTTGATCAGAATGTAACTTAGTAGTGATGTTGGATAACATTGACATGTCTATCATATTGTGAAGCACTGTTTCAGCTAAGTAGTCTTGCATTCCTTGAGAGAGAGAGAGAAATTACTACATTACCCTTTCTTCAAAATCAGGTAGTATTCCTTAAGACAATTACAGAACTTTTCTAGGTATTACAATATCCTCAGTTGCTACAATTAATCCAATATATGTTGCCAGTTTAAGAACAGTATTGAGACTTTGACTCTTGGTTTCTATTATTTGAACCACATTTCTCTTTTGAAATCTTACCCTTTCTTAAATCTTTAAATTTAGATTAATGATTTAAAGTAGAAAACAAAGATAAAAAATCAGGTTTTAACTCAGCATTAATTATCTTTAATCAGCATTAATTAGGATGTAGGATTGGAAGTTATTGAGTCTAGTTTTGTCAAACGACAATTTTAAATCAATTAAGTTTTCCTGCCTCTCCAACCCACTGTTCCAGAACTTGACTCTTTTCATGGTTAGAAATCTAACTCCAACCTAAATTTATTTGTGAAAAGTTTAATACTAGGGCTGTCAATTAATTGGTGTTAATGTGCACAGTTAACTCAAGAACGAATTAATGTGTTCATTTTTTTAACATGTTAATTGTGCATGTGGTTTTGGAGCCTGCACCCGGATTGTCCTGCCCTGCCCTGCCACCATTCTGCTGTCTCTGGGCCTCCCAGTGGGGCAGCGGTGGCAGTCCAGAAGGGCCACAGGGCAGCCTAGGTGTGGGCTCCAGGCAGCTACAGCAGGTGGGGGGGGGGCACACCCACCCCACAAAACCCCCATGCAGGGCCCCAAGCAGCTAGGCTGGCAGTGCTGGGGATTTTGGGAAGGTGGTGCTGGGCCATGGTAGGATTTTCTAGCATGCTTGGGCTCCACAGCTTGGCCTTGAGGTGGGTCAGGACTGTCTGGAATACATTGAGCAGGTAGGTGAGGAATTTTGGATCTGAGCTGGGGCTGGAGCAACTGTCCCAGCCCAGGCAGCCTATGGCCACCATTGCTGGGGCAAGGATGGAGTGAGCCCATTGCCTCTGGGGCCATGCTTGGGTGGGGGGTGTATCCTGGACCCAGGGCAGCTCTGTCGCTCAAGTTGGGCATCCTGCTAGGGAGTGTGGGGATCTCCCCTCCTGGGGCTCCTGATCCCCCTGTGGGGAACCCCCTTCCCCGGCTCCAAAACCCACACACATCCCCACATCCCCCCACACCTTCACAAATTGCCCCCCATAAACACCCCTCCAACCATACACATTACTTGCATAATTTTGAGTTTTTCTGCCCATAATTTGGAGTTTTTAGCTGTTCAGTTAAAATCACGATTAATTGCAACTCATTTTTTAATCACGATTACATTTTTTAATAGCTTGACAGCCCTAGATACAGATTTGCTTTTGTGCCAACATATGTCTAAGTTTAAATAGCTTGCTTTCTCCCTCATGTTCCCTCTCTGTTGTTTACCTACCAATATGATTATGCAAAACAATCCTGTGCCCTCTCAATATATGGGTAAATTAGCATAGCAAAACGATCTCTTTTAGTCTCCTGTCATAGGGGTAGGTTCTCTACGCTTCTGATGATTGTAGGAGCCTTCCTCTGTACTTGTTCCAGTTGGAATACATTTCTTTTTAATATGGGTTACCAGAATTTACATAGAAAATTCCATATGATACCTGGTGCCTTGTACACACATCAGTAATAGCTCCCTCTCTTTTATTAGCTATCCTGTATTTATTCCAGTACAAGAGAAGGGTTCCCCCCCGCCCCACAAGTAGCATGGGGGGGAAGGTAAGCTTCTTGCCTTACATTTGCTTACAGGTACTCCTCACTTAACGTTGTCCTTGTTAATGTTGTTTTGTTATTATGTCGCTAATTTATTAGAGGACGTACTCTTTTAAAGTTGCACAATGTTCATTTATAACATTTGGCCACCACCTGCTACTAGGTAACTACTGTGACATAATTGGATTCGCTTGACATCTTTTTGCTTAAAGTTACATTTTTCAAGAACGTAACTATGATGTTAAGTGAGAAGTAACTGTACAAAGAAACTTCATTAAATACATTGTCTGTCATTAAACTGCTGGCAAAAATAAATGCTTTGTCATGAAAACCAGCTGAGAAGTAGATTTAAATGCAACACTGAGTGTGACTATAATACACATGGCCCATGCTGATAGGAACCTGCCACAAGGATAAGTCATTGTAGTCCATCTGAATAGAAGAAATGGTTGTGTCAATAGACCACACTCCCCCTCAGCACCAACTCTTCAAGTCATGGTTGTCACTACATTGCATTTGTTTTGACTTCCTCTTCACTCTCATAGCTGAGCTGTGCCTTTCTTTCCCATTTCCAGTGATTCCTGTTTCTTCACTAACCTTAAATGTATGGCAGACATTGCCAAACAGGGTCCCAAACTGTTCACTCAGTATCCCTCTTTTGCCTCTTCCCCCTCAGCCTGTTGCATATGATTAGTGTGGCCCTGCTCTCCATAAGGTGAAGCTGGACCAGGTTGTCCTGCATCTCATTTGCATCTAATATTTGGTAGGATCCCAGGACTTGTGACAGGAACAACTGGTTGCAGTCATGAGTGGGGGCTAATTAGCACGTGGATCTTCTGTTTGATGGGGAGGAATATCTGGAGTACACGCGTATACTAAGCAGTACTGAGTTGTGGGGTCACTGTGGCTTGGTAAGTGATGAGCATTTTGTCTTTGAATAAATATCACGTCACTTTTCAGCCTCTTGAAGGCTCAGATCAAGTGTATTGTATATAAGTAAGTAGGTACAAAAGTGCTGCTTTAAAGTATATTTATGGAGTACCTCAATTCTGGATGAACTAAGTCTTTGAACATATGCAGATAACTGTAGGTATGTTTATTTCAAGGTCCGAATTTTCAAATTTGCCCCTCAGTTTCATGTGCTCAGGAAGAACAAGTTTTGAATGGTAGGGAGCAGGGGAATGGATTGCAGTAGGAAGAAGTTGAAGGGAAGTGTTGGGGGAGGGCTATCTGATCCACCAGATTTATTTCCCTCCTGTAGCAGTGGCAGGGAGCAGGGAAGTAGGGGGGCTACCTGATCCCCCAGTTTTATTCTCCCCCAAAGAAGTAAGAGGGTAACAAATTCAAGGTAAGTCTCCAGTAATTGGATTCTATACCTGAAAAATTATAACGCATATATACATTTTCCATATATAGAATCTGAGTATTGGGGGGGTTGTCTCATCATGAGTTGTCTTGTCTTGTATTTAAGTAAATGAAGTACTTTACCCAGTATGTGATAGGATTGCATTTGCCTTTTTCTTGGTTGTCTCACATTGGTGGTTCAGTTGTTTTGTGACAGATCACTACCCCCAGGTCTCTTCCCTCTTTCCTGTTTTCAGTTGATGAGCCTCAGGTTATAGAAGAAAGTCCTTCTGATCTGAGCAACTACATACTTGCTAGCCAATAGTATGGAAGGCCTTAGAACAAATTCTGGAGGATAGAATAATTAAAGATCAGTACAGGCAGTCCTTGACTTACAAAGTTTTGAGTTATAACATTTTGCACTTACAACATTTATAAGTTGAAACCCTGTTTCAACTTTCTGATGTCAGTTTTGACTTAACAGTGCTTGATCTGATGCGACATAATGCCATGCCAGTGAACAAGTTAGCTGTGTTGCCCATCTCCCTGGAGAACAACTTCCTTGGACACTTTCTTTAAGAAAGCAGACAAGACTCCAGAAAAACCTGTAGCCAAGACTCCTGAGAAGACTCCAGCCAAGAACCCTTCAAAAAGTCCAGTCCACTAGAGAGAGCCCTCCAGGATGAGGCCATCCCATTGATTACCACTCTCTGGGAATGTTCTCTAAGCCAGTTGTCCAGCCAGTATTCTCCAGTTTGTTAGAGAGAATCCCATGGGAGACAGAGTCAAAGGCTTTACTGAAGTCTAAGTAAATGACTTCAACCTTGTGTCCCTCATCCAGATGGTTAGTTACCTGGTTATAGAAGTACACAAGGTTCATCAGGCATGGTCTACCCTTGACAGAGCTGTGCTGGTTGTTTTTTAGCACCCCATCCGTTACCAGCTTGTAACTGATGGCCTCCTTAACCAACTTTTCAAAGATTTTACCCAGGACCGAGGTCACACTGACCAGTCTGAAGTTTGTGGGGTCACTCCTCTTCCTTTTCTTAAAGTTGGGCACCATATTGGCCTTCTTCCAGTTGTCCGGGACCACTTCCAAGTTCCATGACTTTTCAGACAGCTTGGCCAGTGGTGCTGCTATAAGCTTGGCCAGTTCTTTCAGGACTCTCAAGTACAGGTCATCTGGCCCAGCAGACTTGAAAACATCCAAGTGTTGTAGAAGATCCCTCCTGTTCTGGGCTGATTTAATGTATTCTGTTGCCTTCCCCATGTTCCCTGGGCCTCTGGTCAGGTGAGCAGCCCCTGTTGGATTTCAGGAATACCGACACAAAGTATGTATTTAGGAGTTCTGCCTTTTTGCAGCCATTGACTGGGCTGCCCCTGGGTATTCAGTAGGGTCCCACAGTGGAGCATGACCTTTTCTTGCTGCCTATGTATCTGTAGAAGGACTTTTTGTTGTCTTCAATACTGGTTGCCAGCTTGATCTGCATACCTGCCTTAGCTTTCTGTGTCTCGTATCTGCAAGGCCCTGGTGATACAGGTGTATTCTGCCCTGGTTGCTGAGCAGTTCCTCCATTGTATGTATATTTCTTTTTCAATAGCTCCCTAATATCTTTAGTGTGTCTCCTGGCTCCTTTCCTGCTTTTTGCCGTGTAATGACAATGGGAAATCAGTATTAACTTTGAAAATCTGTGCTGTTGCATGTTTGAGAGGCCACACATATCAAAGGAGTTTTTATAAATATAATGAAAATAACAAGAATTCAAATAACAGAATTATCTGAATTGTATGTATCAACTAAGAATGCCACAATTGGATTACTCAAGACACCAGCATAAAACCAGGCAACTACTTAAGTAACAGCAGTGATGTAGGAATTTATATATTAAACTTAGCATTAGAAGCATGGAAGAATCTAAGCTTTGAAGTACTATGCTTAAGATAAAAATCATATAGTTAGGCCTGCTTTTATCTGTAAGCCTCTTTATTAGTGCTGTCCATCTTCGGCCAGAGTAATATTTCTCTACTGTCCTGCATGTTAATCCAGGTATATATTTGGAGCTTTAAAATTACATTTTGATGGCTTTTCCTACCTATGTCTTTGCTGATTTTCCTTTCCCATAGAACTCTCACTTTGATATCAAAAACAGACTTGCTGTATAAGTTTTTCTGTTTTGGAGATGTAACCCTTCAGTTCTTTTTATCCCATATGAGGTAATTATTCTCCAATACTTTTTGGTTGAAGACAAGGTCAGTAAGTGCACTAGCCAGTCTTTCCATGCCAATTCATCTGTCAGTTTTTTGTATAAATGTTTAACACTAATTGCAGAACCATGCCAGTGAGTCAAAGTTAGGTGACCTTTTCAAATTGCAGCAAAGCTTCTTAAAATAATAGCAGTTACATATATACTACACTGGAAATTAGCTTTTATTGGCTGATTAGAAATGTTAATGCTGTAGCTGGTTTAATATTCTAGAATAAAATAAAGTACCTGAAATTTGCTTCAGTTTGTCAACATCAGTGATTTTTCAACCAGGGTGGGAGGGCACCCTAGGGTTCCACCGGATCCTTTGAAGGGTTCCATGAGGTATGAGGAAGTAAACAGATAAGCCAGGCTCAGGTTTATTCATGATTGCCTGGATGATTCCCTCACCCGTACAACCGAACCCTTATGTAAAGAGGTAAGTACTGTAATATATAAATTAGTTTTTGAAATTGGGTGCAACACAATTCACAAAAATTATGGATGGGAGTGCCTGGAGTCTGTTGAGGGGTGCCTCAAGCCCAGCAAGGGGTGGGTCCGTTAAGGTCAGGGATCACTGGTCTACATGTTGAAATCAAATGTAAAAGAAACAAAAGTCAAGGTGGGGTGTATATGTTTTAAAAGGTGATAATTCAGAAAGTTGCTGGTCACAGTTCAGGTTAAGGTTGAGTTCTGTTTTGTCCTTGACTTTTTATCTTTTCCCCAAAACATTTAGTACCTTGTGCATACAAAATGAATTTTCTAAAAATTTAAGACGAAATGTGTTAATTTGAGTTGGAATTAATTGTTGGCCTAGACTTTTCATGAAGTAATTTTACTGACTCTCTATTTGTCATGGTTTGGCTATAGATTTGGCAGCTGTTGGAGTTACTTCAGCTGTGAACCATTCTGTTCAGCCGGTGCAGCTCCCTTGAGTGCACTTTAGTTCTAATGCCTGATTAAAAAAAAATAGGACCAGATTTCTCATAAGGTTTGGTGGTTCTCTCTCTCCTTTACAGGAAGGGAAAGAAACAGCGTGTCTCCAATAAGGAAATGGGACCATGTGGAAAAATAGCTGCTTAAACAGTATTAAGCATTACTTTTTAAAGGATAGCTCTGGGTAGGAAAGCCCTGCAGATCTAAGTATTTTACAAGAGATCTCTGATTTAGGAAGTGTTTTTTAGTTTATCTTGCTAGGTTTGCATAAATAGATTTCAAGTGGATTTGGAGGCTGCTTTGGATAAAATAGTGGTTTTAATATGCTGCTGGTTTCTGAGGTTCAGAGCCAATGCATGGGTCTTTTCCACAAAAGTGACAGCCTGGGTTAATCTTCTAACTTTCCCTTGTCTTCATTGTGGAAGAAAAAATCTTTAGTATTAGGATCTCAGGTTCAAGATGATCAGGTCAGTATTAATACCATTGGGTCTTAATGACTTTTGAAGTTTGACAGCTGTACGGAAACACTTTATTAAGGAACTCATTGGGAAGCCAGCTCAGACGAGAGTTGGCTTCCATGGACAGTTCCCATATTGGGGATTCCGACTACATAGGCTCCTCTTTTGCAGTTTTTGATTGGACCCTTCTGGCAAAAATAAACATCTTTTCTCAGGCATGAGGACATACCTATGTCTTCAACTGACAAACCTGTATCTTTTCATACTTTCTGAAGAAAACCGTAGCTCTTTGTCCCAATGCTGTCTTCTCTTCTTACTCACACTGCAATTGGGGTTGATTGTAGTGCAAGTAAGGAGGTGGGGCTTGCCTAAGCAGAAGGTTAGGCTTGGTAAAAGTTAGCAACGTGACAGTGAGCAGCGCAGTACCAGCCAACAGGCCAGCAGTGTAGTTTGAGTGGGAGCCCTGCTTTGGAGAGGAGCAGGAAGCTATTGCTCTCTGGGGAGAGGGTTTGTGAGGGCTGGTAACTAGTAAGGCCTGCCTGGTTTGCGTTTGGTGGTGTAGTTCTAGTTGGGGAGCCATTCTTCAGGCTTGTTTGGAGGAGTGAAGCTAGTTAAAAAGTCCTGTCATTTCATGTATTCTTTAGCTTGAAGCTAAATAGTAAGGATAGTAAAGCACTGGAAGAGGCTGCCCAGAGAGGTTGTAGTATCTCCATCCATGGAAGCTTTTAAGACCTGGCTAGACCAGGGATGGGCAAAATACAGCTCATGGGCTGGATCTGGCCTGCAAGCTCATGGGATCTGGCCTGCAGGCAGGCATCCACCAATTAATTGCATCTGCATGGGGCTAAGTCCTGCCTGCTCCCACCTGGGGTAGGTAGTGTGTGCTGTGCTCCTAGCCTCTGCTGCTAGAGGGTACCAGCTCCTGCCACCAGGCACAACTTCCGGGCAGGGCGGCTGGTGCTGCTGCTGCCACTGCTGCCGCTACCCAGGGAACTGCTGGCCTGCCCCAGCCTCTAATGACTCCTCTTCCTGTCCCCACTGCAGCGCTCTGGGCAGCAGATAGGGAGGGGAAGCTGCAGCATTGAGGGGAGTGGGGCTCTACCTGCAGCTCACTCTGATCCTGCTTGTATATGGCTAGGCAAGTGAGCATGTGGAGCTTGGTTGTTCACAAAGCCTCTCTGGACAGACAGGTGGGATGAGAGCAGCAGTAGGAATGAGTGAGAGATTGGTGCAGCCCTGCCAGACAGGTGTGGGCAGAGACCAAAGGTGCCAGGCTCTGCTCCCTGTCCCCTCTTCCCCTGTCCTAGGGGCCTGTCTTGCTTCCTGCCAGCAGTGGCAAATGTTTTCCCTGCCTTTGCAGCACACTGCGAGCCAGGCAGTGGCAATTCCCTTTCACCCCCTCCCTCCCCTCAATCTGAGGAGGGGCTAGGCTCAATCAGGTCACAATGGGTGGGTGGGAGGGGAGAACCAGGGGGAAGGGGAGAGAAAGCCCCTCACATGCACACATCCAACCCACCCAAGCCCCAATCACACCTCAACCCTGGTACCCACACTGCCTCACACACCCCACCATACTCACCCACACACCCAACACTGCCTGGGTGTGTCCTACCATTGCCTGCTGTATTCTGCTGCTGGCTTCCCCTGGGTCCTACTACCCCTGTCTCCTGTCATCTTTGACAAGCAGCTAGAAGCAGATAAATATTAATTTTCTAAATGTTTTTAGGGACCCTGCGGGCCAGACAGAATGGCCTGGTAGGCTGGATCCGGCCTGTAGGCCATATTTTGCTCACCCCTGGACTAGAAGACTTCCTGAGGTCCCTTCCAACTCTCACTTTCTGTGATTCTATGAAAGGGCTAACAGAAAGGAGATCTGAAAATTTTAGTTTTTATAATTAGGCTGCACAGTAGGGCTAGCATGATTTGATATTTTTGAAATCTGTAAATATATTTCTATATCTGTATATGTATTGATATATTTGTATTATGAAAGACTTACACCATGCTATTTAGTTTTACAATACCTGCTCTTGACTTTTGGAGTAAATCAGCTAATAGGTTTGGATTAATCCAAATTTTAAAATATAATTAGAATAATTTAACCCCAGTGGACAGTATAATTAACTTTTGACTTCAAGATGGCATGAATGGCAGATTTTAAAAATAATTTTTGTAGCGTTTCGACTGCATAGATTGTCCAGAGAGAATACATACATGTTTACTAAGTTGGCAATTTAATAGTGAAAAGAGCAGTTTAATGTAATCATAACTGTAGTAAAACAGTATTGCATTAGGCTACTTTCCTTGGAAACCTAGATTAAAATTCACCTCTGGTTGAAAGAGAAACTGTTTTAACAATAGAAGATTTTGGGGGTTGTTTGATGCCTTGTGAAGCTAATCTCTTTTATAGGGGATGAGAAGGCACATTCTCAGAGTTAATGAAAAAGGAAGAGAAAAATGTTTGGGATATTTTTCAAAAATTCTTACCTTTTTAAACAATCCATTTTCAAAAGTCTAGTCATCTAGTAATGTGGAATACTAGTCCTAGCTGTGTCTGAATGAAATGCAGTATTTTCTTAAATAGTTAATTGTAGTTAGAGGCTTTTGGTATCCCTGATTAAGTTTCTTCAGGGGCTTTTTCTTTTTTTTGCTTCGTTCTGTACCAATTTTCATTTATTAAATAAATTGTGCAGCACTTAAGAGGCCTGAAAGAGTGGATACAGAATTAAAGTGGAAACAAGGATTAGCATTTCAGTATTTTCAGAGTTGTAGGCAGCAAAACAGTTGTTTAAGTAGACACAGCTTCTAAGTTTCTCTTGACTTGGAAAATAGGGTATTTGAGCATGAGTTAGCTATAACTTTCCAGAACCAGTTTGTTCTAAAACTAGTGTAGATAAGGCACATTGTACTTCACTTCATGCAGGTTTTCACGTGCGGTGAATTTTAGCATAGGCTGGTAAACATACTCTTTAAAAAAAAACTTTTTTATGTTAGTCAAGATATGCCTTTACAATTAGCTGTAGGTAAGCAAGCTCACAAAAACTTGATGACAAAGAGCCTAAATATTGTTACTTTATAATGCTTGTTCAATACTTTATATTTTAACAATCTTTTAAAAAATATTTGTAAATGTTACAAATGTCTTTCTATTGCCATGATCAAAAGTGTTTCTTAACCTGATCAGTGGTATAAGGCCCCAAACAGACATTACATTTATTGCATACTGTTTATGAGCATCTCACACTCCTAACATTCCAGGCATTAAACCAGTTTATCCCTGGATAAAAATGGCAGATTAGCTACAGAAAAGTTGCTTGTTAAACAGCAAAACAGCAACTCTTTTGTGGTGCAGAAGTATACCAAGATAATTTTAATGTGTGGCCAGTTGTCATGTTACAATTTGCACAACACTGGCGTATAATATACAATAAATGTAAAATCTGCCAGAGTGTAAGAAGACAGCTGAACAAGAATATTAAATGGATTTTTTTAACCTTAATTTCTTTTAAAATGCACTCTAAATGAGTTTCAGTTTTTTGTTTGTTTGTTTTTATTTGTTCTGAGTGGTATTCATGGTCAGCTGCTGAACATGAAAATTGTGATTGCCTAGTGAATCGCAGTAAACTGCTGCTGACATGCCCCTCTTACTTTTGGCTACAGAGCATGACACCCTTCCCTCCCACCCCCAACTGTGTTATGCTCAGTTTAATAGAGCTTTGTGTAGTCTTAAAGCTTGGAAGGGTCTTACATTGCTTCTGCTGGAAAAAATGAGGTACTCCAATAAGAAATAAATCATAATGTCAGTGTATTTTTTATAATTTTATTTTGTAGTTGACTTTTTTAACATGTGAGATGAATGAATTATGTATATTACTCTTAAAAGCATGTGAACAGAGGATTCTAACTTCACAAAACAGGGTGAGGGAGGGACAAATAAATTTCTAGCTAGCCAACTGGTGAATTCTCACACTTGCAGTTGGATAATTAACACAATAGCTTGCTTATGGTCACGCAACCAAAATATATATGGCTTACTGTAAAAGAGAAGGACTCTAGATTGGCTAGGGAAATGGATAATGGTATCTATAAAAATGCATACTGAATGATATGAATGGCTTTAAATATTTAAAGCTAAGTAATATTAAATGGATTGACAGAAAAAATATTACTAATAAGGCTGTTTCAGTGAATGGTACCTTTATAAAACATAATAGGCAGGAAATGTTTGCAAGCTCTAACAAGGATTTTGCTGCCCCCTGTTAATAGAGTATTCTTACTAATATAAGCCAGTGGGTTCTTAACCTTTCTTAAACTCAAGGTACCCCCTCTAAAAAAGCCAGGTATTAGCTTTCACTTGTTTTTTCACAACAGAAGAATAATAGAGCAATTCTTTTGCGGCATAGAACTCAAAAGACCACAACAGGTCATAATGTTTTTGACACTGGATTCCTTCTTGAAATCTCTGGATCTCTTACGTATCTTGTAGGTGTGTGTATATCTAATGGTGTTAATTTTGTGCGGTACCCTGCCAGACTCTTAAAGAGATCTCCCAGCACCCTGGCTGTAAATCACTGATGTAAATGCTCATTTTTTTCCTGCTCCTGGCTTTCTGGATAAGCTTTTCCTTCATTTGCTTTTTAATCTTGTAGGTGCTGAAGAAAATGGAAAGTGGGGAAATGCATGGAACAAAAGTAAATAATGCCATACATACAGTAGGGGTGCTGAATGGCTCAAGTTTGGTATTTTGATTTAAAAATACTGATTCAGGTATTATCCCTGATCAGTAATGACTGAAAATAGTTACCAAGTATTACCAAGTTATTTGATACATTTTTGGTCCATTTTTACTAACAAGTCTTCCATTATTACCAAACTACTACCACTAGGGAGTCCAAAGTCTTCAAGAGTCATGGCTATTAAATTAATCTCTTCCCCTGAGAGTAAATCTTTTTAGAATATGATAAAAGCATACTACAATGGCTAATGTTTATGAAGTGGTTTTGAGCTGACAAGGGATGCCTTTGTCTTGTCCATCCTTATACTTACTTAGGATTACTTCAGCTCTGCAGGGGGAAAGAAGTATCCAGTAAGTCTTAAAAGCCTTGAGTTTTTTCACTCTGCAGAAGTTTTGGGGAACCCAGGTACCTTCCAAAAAGCCAATTGATTGCAAATGTCCTTTTTTTTTTTTTGTTATGAACCTCCCTTACATTTGGGTTATGCCAATGCAATTATATATCAGTAAGGAAGAAAGAGTATCTTTTTAAAAAATGAAACGTTAAATACATTTCTGGTGGTCTTTTGAGATGTTATAACAAGCTCTGTGCGCTAGTGTTTCTTACTGACATTCCACTAAAGGAAATACATTTTGAAACTTCAAATTCAACATATAAATTTTAGTCTTAAATGTTAGATCTCAGCTGAAGAAATCAGTGTTCAATAAAATTGGTATTTGTCAAAAAACAAAAGGGAAAGAAAGCGTTAAAAAGTGAAACTTCCAAATTTTTTTTTAAACATTTCTACTAAATGTAAAATGTTAACATCTCTACTAAATGTTCTACCCCATTTCTAAGGGGTTAGAATTTAGGTTTAATTAGCTTCAAGTACTGCAGAAAATACCTTTACATATAGCAGACCAGGGGTATCAAACTCATCTGGATGAGAAGCACAGGTCTGATCTGTAGGCTGGATTGGGCCCACAAACTAGTCCCATTTCTGGTTCCAGTGCAGAAGGCTATTCCAGCTTGGATGCAACATGGTGCCTGTGCTGGACTGGCCCTGTGTGCTGCATGCTGTGTGTGCAGTCCTGTGCAGTGCACACCAGACAGGCTTTTCATGCCATGTGCAGCACATTGAACTGGAGCTGGTGCATGTTTTATGCAGTATGCAGGCCTGATCTGGGATGCACAGGCAGCACTGCAGGGCAGATCATAGGGCTCTGCAGGCCAGCCCTATCTTTGATGTCCCTGTTGTATAAAATTTCCTAGATCTTTTTGGTAGATTTTAGTCAGATGAGTCTTATAATAGAAAGGAAGGTGGAGCTTTAATTATTGAACAGTGACCAGTGCCATTGAGCAAAGGGTTACTCTAGGATAAACTAACTATGAGAGTGAGAACATGACACCTATTATGTAGTAATTTTTCTACATAATAAAGTTACTACATGTATTTCAGGGGAGGATTTTACCTTTGATACTGGTGACTTGCTACATGGGAAGATCAACTAACTGGAGTAAACCTGTTGTGTGTCCATTCCTTGAGAGTTAATGGTGTTCTGTGTGAGCAGATTAAGTGTCAGTGCAAATGTAAACAGTTCTCAAATATTTTAGACTTCTAGCTTTTATAAAAGTATGCCTTGGAAAAACTGTCTTTAGTAAAATAAGTCTTGAATAGCAAAGTTGAAAATTAGTCTAATTTCTTAAACCTGGACCCAAATTTTCATCTCTTCCTGGTACCTGCTGAGCAAAAGTAGGAAATAGTTGAGAAGCTGTTAAGGAGTGGTTGAAAGCTCCTTGATTACAGAGCAAGTTCTATACAGGCCTGGGCATAGTTAAGAGAAACCTTAGACCAGGAGTTGGCAACCTTCAGCACCCGGACTAGATCTGGCCTGTGAAGATGTCCAATCTGGCCCAAGGGGGATTGGGAAGTATGGAACTGTACCAAACTGTCTCTCTTCCTCAGCATCTTCTTCCATAACTCTCCCTGCTGCTCTCTGCCTCTGTTTGTTCTTGCTGCAGAGGGGCTGGGTATTTGCAGCAAGGGTAAGCACAGGTAACTTGAGCTCTCTGTGGAGTGGAGATTTGAAGCTTGCAGCAAGGGGCCAAGTCATAAACTCCATTCTGGGGTGCCAGATTGTCTCTGACTTTTGCCTTTAGACAGTTTTAAAGTGTGTTGGCGATCTTCTAGCTTGGGATAGCTGTAGTGCAGCATTGCACTACTTCACTCATGCCTCTGTGCCAGTGACTGCAAAAAGTATTGTCTAACTGGCTACTCTGGCTTCACAAAAATGAAGGAATCCTTAGGTTTTGAATCTCCTGATTCAAAACAATACTAGATAATAATCAAGCTGATCTTCATTGATTTGCCAATGTGTTATTCAAGCTGGAAAATGTTGATAGGTAATGTATACTCTGTGTGTGTGTGTGGGGGGGTGTATCAGTGTTGTCTTTGCAGAAAAAGTCTTCCTTTATATTACCTGTTATGATTAACTTGTAAGAGAGACATTTTATATTGTTGTGAGAATTGTGTTTTTGTGTGATTGTTCTGGGTTCTTTATATCATCACTTCATATGTAAACTGATAATATATATAAAACAAGCACAAATATATTTTGCAGCTCCCAAACTTGAAAAACTAGATATTGGTTAGTAAATTATTTAGCACTAATGGTTTTTCAGTCTTGCATTTGGAAGCTGCCTCCCAAAATTTAAATATGTATATTGTACTTTGATAGGCCACTAGTAAAAAAAGAAACTGGATATATAACTATTCTGTTACTCTTAATAACTTACCTAATTATTACATTAGTTGGAGAAGTTAATGTATATAAGTAAGACTCTTGAGTGGATAAGAAGTATCACAATATAGACATCACCAAATGAGACAGATTAGCTGTGATGTGCCCTGGCACAGCAGATCTACTAAATTGGATTAAATGTACATTGCCCATTGTTCCTTCTGTTGATACTGCAGGACAACAGGTGGCAATTTCTCCCAGGGCTAATGGGGAAACTCCTGCACAGGATTGGGCCCCTCAGGTCCTGGGAATACGCATTTTGCTTTTCCCACTTACTGAGACATGTCTGGGATGTACCTCATTAAGCAGGGGAAGTCAGAGACATGTCTCTGGAAGCAGGGAAAGTTGAGCATGATCCTCTATCAGCTGCAATTTATGGTGTGACAAGGGATAAAAAACGTTATTGTGGCACAAAGGCAGCATCTCTTTCTACCCATAGCATTGTCTTCATTAGTGCCAAGATCAGGAAGTTG
The DNA here is from genome assembly GCF_001723895.1 of Crocodylus porosus. Classification (NCBI taxonomy): domain Eukaryota; kingdom Metazoa; phylum Chordata; order Crocodylia; family Crocodylidae; genus Crocodylus; species Crocodylus porosus. Next base: position 70,878,373 of record NW_017728943.1, on the reverse strand, counting down.
CCTAAACAGTAAAAGCCTAAAAAACGTAGAACCCCTTGCCCAAGTAATTTCTTGGTCGCCTGTTTTCATTCTTCAATTTTTCTTAATTGTAGACAGTTGCAAGAGCAGCAACGGCAGAAGGAGCTGGAACGGGAGAGGCTGGATCGTGAAAGAATGGAACGGGAGAGGCTGGAAAGAGAGCGACTAGAAAGGGAAAGACTTGAAAGAGAGCGTCTAGAACAAGAACAGCTAGAAAGAGAGCGGCAAGAAAGAGAGCGGCAGGAACGTCTAGAAAGGGAGAGACAAGAAAGAGAGAGGCAAGAACGAGAGAGACTGGAGCGGCTTGAACGGGAAAGGCAAGAGAGAGAACGGCAAGAACAGTTAGAAAGGGAACAACTGGAATGGGAAAGAGAGAGAAGAATTTCAAATGCTGGTAAGAATTTTAGAACAGTGTGTTTGATTACTGTCTTGATTATTTGCATATATGGTCAATGCAATAGGGCTGGGAAGAATTGATAGTAATTATATAACTTCTGTACAAATAAATGGTTTCTCAAAGATTTCATACTTTGATTTCCTGGATGAGCATCACTTTTCACTATGAAAGACATAGATTCCCATAGGAGCCCCTGACAACAATGTTTCAGAATTGCCTTGATTTCTAGTGGTTTTTGAGTAAAATACTTAGTTTACTGTATTTTCTAACTGCATGAAAGTGTTTTAATATGCTGGTCCTGCTGAGGCATGACCTGTTAAAAACGAACTACGGTTTCTAAATACTTTCTAATCTAGTTTGCTCAATTAAGCCAGGCTGTATTTTATACGTATAATCTGAAAATGACACCATCAATTATATGGGAATCTAAGTGTTAGAGGTGTACATGTTCATAAGCCATGATTGATAGTGAAAGGTCTGCCTTGAAATAAAGCCACTGCTACATATTCATTTAATGTCGCCATGGGATCTGATCCCTGGTCCAAACAATTGTCTTCTCTCCTATTACATATGCATGGCAGGAGGTGCAATTTTGGGGATCAGGGATCAGTTCCAAATCTCACCTTCCTACTTGCCCTTGCAAGGGGAGCCTGGGATCATGATTTTTATGTGTTTTTATAAAAATCATGATACTGGGTTCCCCTGCAAAGACGAGTAGAAAGCTGGCTGCCTGCAAGCCCCACTTGTGACATCTGGGCTGTCTCAGCTGGGTCCAGCAGTTGTCCCCAGGACTGCACTGGGCTAGTTCAAGATGCAGGCATTTAAAGGCCCTAGCAGGGGAAGCACTTCAGCTCTCCCCTGCACCCTGCCACCAGGGACCTCATCCCCTGTGCTGAGCCTCACCGTGGCAGCTTTGTAGTGGGGGAACCTTTCAGCTCCTCCTGGCCAGGAGCTTGCAGGGCAGCCCCAGGCTACTTTAGCTGGAGACTCAGGGATGTCTACTGCTAATCCTAACAATCAGCTGACTGTTAAGAATCTGCACTGGTGTGTTAATATGCCACTGGTTCAGTTAAGGCACCATAGAAACCAGTGATGAAAATGTTCTACATGCAGAATATTTTTGTGGCTGGTGTTTCATTTTATAGTGCCTTAAATTGGGCATGCAGTTGGGTACCCCTACCATTCATGGCACAATTAATATGTGAGTTGTGGCATACATGTAATGTGGGCTGGGGCCTAAGAGTCTTATTCCTTATTTATTAATTAACTTTGTAGTGAGATGTCAGTACAATGTGTTTGATGTACCAGCAGATGTATTAATGAACTATCTAAGTAGATATGGATCTAAAGATAAGCCAGAGCCAGCCTTACCTTCCCTGTTTTATAATATAGTGAGCCATCTGATTATTTCTTAGCTGTTCTTCAGTAATAAACTTAATGCACATGAGAAATCAACTATTGGTAAAATTAAAGCATTTATTGTACAGACAAGTTGTGTGAGGAAGAAGGTGTCAACTTTCTTGGCATTTTACTTGAATTGTTTTTACTTTTTGTATGAAGTGATCTCTGTTTTCAGAAGAGGGGAGTAAAATCATGCCACCTAGATGCTGTGAGCTTTATTAGTGGAATTTATAATTAACATTAAGATTACTACACTTGTTTTGGAACCAAGTAAGATGCAAGCTGATATGGAAGGACCTAAGAAAGCAGTCACCTGATCAATCCCACCAATGGGAGTTGAGCAAACTTATTCCATATTTCTTTAGATTTCCAGAACGTCCTTGTAAATTCAAACAAAGGCACAAAAATAGTTGGTGAAATCAAAAACAGCTGTTAATAGTATGTGAAAACTTTCCTAACAGTATTTTCACTTGTGCCTAATCCTCTGGTACTAACTGTAGTCTACATTTATACATTTTGTTTGAATGCTGGTTTTGTTGCTTCATTAGCTCCCTTTTTCTCTTTCTCCTTTTTTATCCTGCCTTTGCTGCTGCTTTCCATCTTCTGTCCAGCTCCATCTTTCGACAACTCCCTGTATAGCACTCCACTTCCTGAATACTCCAGTTGCCAGCCTCCTTCAGCACCTCCTCCATCATATGCAAAAGCAGTCTCAGCACCAATATCAGATTCCACTCCGGATTATGCTGTAGTGACTTCTGCACCAGCGACTTCCGCTCCCCCTACACCACCACTAAGGCACTCTGCATCACGTTTTGCTACATCTTTAGGCTCAGCCTTCCACCCTGTTCTTCCCCATTATGCTACAGTTCCTCGTCCTCTGAACAAAAGTTCTCGACCACCTTCTCCTGTGAATGCTCCAAGTTCTTTGCCCCCAAATACAAAGCCTGTTGCCTGGTCTGCTCCCAGTTTTGCACCTCTCCCCCCGTCTCCGCCAGTCATGATTAGCAGTCCACCAGGCAAGGCTACTGGTCCAAGACCTGTTCTCCCAATTCCTGCTTCTAGTCCATTGTCCCAAATGCCCCCATCCCCTACTGCTCCCAATGGGCTTCCTGAATGTGTAGCTTATCCAGCTCCTTCACCTTCTACCTCAGGTCCAACTCCCCCGCCACCACCACCACCTCCACCACTGCCTTCCTTTCCACCTCTCTCACTCTCTGGACCTCAAGCTTCTCCTTCTCCGAGTTCCCCTAATGCCTCAACTCCCTCATCCAAGCCTAGTGTTCTCCCTTCTCCCTCTGCAGCTACCCCTGCCTCTGTTGAGAACTCTCTAAACTCTGTGCTGGGAGACTCCTCTGCTTCTGAGCCAGTCTTGCAGGCAGCCTCTCAGCCGATTGAACCTCCGACCCAGCAGGGTAAGGCTTTCTGTTATTGCTACTAATTAACTAAACAGGTGTGCACTCTAAAATAATTTGCATCAAAAGCCCCTTAGTTGCCTTTAAAATATTTATTTATTTATTTATTAGGTTTATATCCCACCCTGTCCAAAAAACCTAGAAACATGTTGAAAGTTGCAGTGGTCTTAATACCACCATAGAATACAGAGTGCAAGTTGGGGGCATTAAAAAGTTTAATAGAGAAAAATATGGGGGTTACATTATTCTGTAACATGTCCAGGCTCTTTGGATCTCATGCTTCAAGAAAAAATTAAGTGAGATTCTTATTTGATGAATTCTGCATCATTGGTTGATTTAGAATTTCTTAATATTAATGCAGTAGTAATTAGTTCTTTAATTTAGAGCATAAATGAAGGAACATATATTGCGGTTTTGAACCAACTTTAGTGAAAGGTAGTTTGAGCTATCAAGTGATGCTTATAATGTAGTTCAAGTTTTAGAAATCAGAATGCAACTACTATATAATTCCAGAGTGAGTTTGAGATTATATGCTTACATTTTAGAATAGTAACATAGAGTTAAACCAATTTAGCTAAAACTGGCTTTAAAATCAGTCTAGTTCAACCAGTGCAAAACCCTGGGGACACACTTAATTTGACATGAATATGATTTTGAAAATCAATTTGAGTGCCCGTACGTAAATTTTAGTTAAATCAATGCAACTTTTGTTTGAAGTCAAACTGTTAGAGATTTGTTAGATTAGGTGATGATCCAACAGTCCATCAGCCACTTATAAAGACTGGCCTATAGCAACTGGGATAGAGGGCTGAGTTTTTAAGCCATTAAGTTGCACTTTCATTTGTGTTTGCCATTTTGTGGTAATGTAATCCCCTATTTTGCATATGTGTTTATATTTATATGGTGGTTTTCAAAATATAGGCATACTGCATATCAATCTGAATTGCATAATTAGTCATGTAAATTTTTCTTTCACAAAATGAAAACTTATCTCCCTTAAGTTCTGTCTTACTAGAATAACCAGCTGATAACTCACTAACATATGTTTATATTAAACTATTTGAATTTTGAGTCCCAAAATGTTTCATGTCAGATTAAATTGTCTAGAGACTAGAGTTGAAAATGCTTCCACTTCTAAACATTTTTTAAGTGCTGGAGAGCAGGAGTATCTGGTTCTAAAGTTGAATTACATTATAAGCTCAATTTAAAGCCATTATGGGTTCCCAGGTAAATTATTATTTTTCTTATTAATTACCATGCTTACAATTCTTATTTGCTTGCTTTAAAAATTCTGCTCTGTTCTCTGCCTTACCATAGGAATCTTCCAGTTTATGGTACAAAGGCCAATTTAGTGTTATCATATTCTAAATAATCGCAGCAGCTATTTGACCTGTTCTGAAGCATTTTTATACCATATCCTACCCTCTAATGGGTTTTAAAAGTTTTTCCTTCCGAGGTAGATTATTTTCATGGGTAAAGACCAAACTATTTTCTAATGAATTTGGAAAGACTACATGATATACAAGAAAAGTCCTTATTTCTATTTAAAAAATCCCTACTCTACATTCTTTTTCTTTTCTTTTGAATAGGTGTCATCCAAGGACCACCTGCACCTCCACCCCCACCCCCACTGCCACCTGGCCCAATCCAGGCTTCAGTAGCGGTCCCACCTCCTCCTGGTCCACCACCACCACCACCTCTTCCACCCTCAGGGCCACCACCACCACCGCCACCTCCTCCCCTTCCCAGCCAAGTTCCTCCTCCTGCTCCTCCTCCACCTCCTGCTCCTCCTCTCCCTGCCTCTGGATTTTCTATGGGATATATGTCTGAAGACAATCGCCCTTTAACTGGACTAGCAGCTGCACTGGCTGGAGCCAAACTTAGGAAAGTGTCACGGGTAAATGTAATTCTGCATTTTACTTTTCTGACTTCTGCTTTGAAAAACTATGGGTAACTTTGGAATAATTTCCATTTAGTACGCTGTATAGCAGAAATAGGGCTATCCAAAAGATAACGTGGCTGATTAAAGCAGCGTTGCAGGACTTATTCACAGCAGATTCATTTATCCCTATTTGATTTTTGTAGCTTCTAAAATCAGTTTTCTTGCATTAATGTAAAATGATGCATTTTATAAACTAATTTAGACTTGCAACATTATTTTGTGTATTGTCATAAAGGGTGAAGAATCTTCTAGTTCAAGTGGAGGAACAAGTTCTGCTTTATCTAAAGCAGATAGCAGTCGTGGAAATGGGCCACTTCCCTTAGGGGGGAGTGGATTAATGGAGGAAATGAGTGCCCTGCTGGCCAGGAGGTAAGCATATCATTTAATTCCTAAGCAACTGTAACCAGCAGAATTTTTTCCTTGTTATCTTAAAGAGATTACATCAGCATAAGAAGCAAACCTGTCTGAAACTCTTGTACCTACTATTAACATCAATTTGTAACTTGGAGAAATATGTCAGTTAGAGATATTTGTTTACTCTGAGCTTTTGATGGTAATTTATAAATAGGTTCGCTCATATAAATGAGGTAGCTTGTTTCTTCTGCATGGGCCTTCCATTTAGTAGCATGGGATAAAAATCTGTGAAAAGTGCCTCTTTGTCACTGGTTTTTACTCCTTTTAAATTGATGTTGCTTTCAGGTATCACTAAACAAATGTTTTCCATCTTTTAGCTCTAGCATTGAAAACTTTAGCCATCTACCAATTTGTGTCTTTTCATTGTAGGAGAAGAATTGCAGAAAAGGGATCAACAGAACCAGAACAAAAGGAGGATAAAATTGTAAGTTGACAAATGATTTTGTTTGCTTTGAATTATTCAACGCTAGATGTACACTTAAGCCATTTTAATGGTGAAATTAACGGCCATTTATAGTTTATTTTAATATGAATCATAACACCCCTTTTTCAGAAGATTTTGGTATAGTAAAGTTGTGTTACATATTTAAATTTTGGTACTTACAAATTGCTTGTGTAGTTTTAAAAAAAATTCATGTGAATAGAACCAATAACTTCCTATTAAAAAATTACAAATATTTCAACAGTTCAGTTAAACAGCTGTACATAAATGTACATGACCAGCCTACTTAACTTTCTAAGACTTTCTTTTTCTTCTTTAATCAGGAAGAATCAGAACCATCAACATCAAAAGCTTCTTCAACGAGTACACCTGGTAAGTAATGTAGATTTGTGTTGTGAATGATACACCCTCTGTAAATCCTCTCTAAATGTTCATCCTAAAATTCTGTTACAAACTGAATTGATATGGTATCAGACTTTTTAATCCTGAATACTTCTCCTTTTGGGGGAAAGAATAAAACTGTCTTAGCATGTCCAATAATTTAAAATAAATCTCTGTTGGTATATTGATATACTTTATCCAAAGATTGGTTTATCCTTAGTTATCATCCTTGCCAGTGATCTTTTCTTGTGTTATTTTATGCAAGTCTGTTGATAATTTTATTAAAAAGATCTTACGCTCTAGTGAGACTTGAAAAGGTACTTCATTTGAACAAAGTGAGGGTGAGCAAAGTTGTACATTTTTAATGGATCCACCTGTCTGGCATTTAGATGCACACAACCAAATATAAAGTTTCATGCAAGTTATACACTGGAAATATTCAAAGTGTATCCAGTTTTTAAAAAAATAGCAAGGACTGATGGCAGTATATATGACACTTATTTCCAATAACTAAATTAGAACTCTTTCATATTCCATATCAGACCATCATGTGTTGTATTGTAGAACAATTTGTCTACCAAGTTTAGTAAAAGAATAAGTGTCTCAGGTGAAATACAATTTATCTTACTCCGAGCCAGGATGGAGTAGTTAAAGTGTGTAAGGAAAGGGAGGCAGCTGGCCGGGAACATAAGAAAAATTGTTTGATAGCCCTTTTATCTAATCTTTCCATTTGAAGGTAGTACTCAGGTGGAAGAAAACAAGATAGTTATGGTCAGACCTAAAATGTTGGCAGATATGCAGTAACTGCAATAGCCTTATTTATACACAGTGGAATGCTTTTATTTGCTGGGTTTAATCATGAATGGTTCATTCTTGATGAAGTATGAGGGCAGTTCCCCACTTAAGTCTGAAAAAAGTGGTGGTTCTGGAGTAGGCCTCATCTGAGATATAGCATCCTATGTACAGGATACTGGACAAATACAGAAACAGGCCTTACCCTAAAGTGTTTTATCTAAATAGACAAAAACAGATGAGGCACAAAAGGGAAATAGAGACACAAGTGCAGTAACTTGCTCAGCATCACACAGAAGGTCCATGGCAGAACTAAGAGTGTATAAACCAAGGCTGTCCTCCAGTGCGCTACCTACTGTACCATGATTTTACTTGTACTTGTTCAGCTAACAAGCTAAAGCAATATTCTTTTTCAGTAGTTTTAGGTCTCATTTTACATTCATTTACAAGACAAAACAATAAACTGTTCTTAATATTAAACATATAAGGTAATTTCACTAAAAAGAATAAAAATTACACTGTGAAGTAAAATACATATTTTGTTTGTTAAGGAAAATAGTCCAGCCTTCTTGTAATACTCTAGGTCTGCTGAAACTGTTTTTAGCAGTGTTTGTAAAACAGGGCGGTCTAACTTCCAAGTATCCAGGGGCTGCATGCCATGAGGGCCACAGACTTAGAGACTACATACTGCATTGGTGGATGAGCAGACCCCCAGATCCTCTGCACCTTGTAGGCTGCAGAGTACACAGTGTGGGTAGGGTCTGGGCAGGAGCCCATGGGCTGCATGCTAACCTTTTAGGGACTTCATGCTGCTCACAGTTCACCAGCTGGACAGCTCCATTGTAAGGCATGTCTGCAGCTTGAAACAGAACCCAGCTAACTTGAAAGCTCCAGTATTGTTCTTTTTATGTGTTAGACAAAATTTTAAAACTCTAATCTTTTTGTAGGTATTTTATTTTTTCACTTTAGTTAAAGATTATAAGTAGCTTGAGGCAGCCCCTCTGTCTCCCCCTCTGCCTCTCTCTTTAGTGTTTATATAGTGATCCATGATTGAGTCTCAATACAATGACAGTGTAATCTGATAAAAGTGATGAGAGTATTGCAGGTGGCAGCTTTCATATTGAAGATCTAGCTAATTGTCCATCAAGAGTGACAGGAGGGGAGCGGGTGGGGAGGGAGCCCCAGCACCCCTCCCCCCTGTCCGGGCCTGCTCCCCCTTCTCTCCTGCAGTGGTGGAAGGAAGGAAGGAGCAAGCCTGGGCCCAGTGCAGGGAAGGAACAGGCCTGAGGGTGGGGAGAAGCTGGGCTGCTGTGGCGGGGGCAAGCAGTGGGCCCGGGCCGACCTGGTGACAGTGTGGGGATGGGAAGAGCAGGCTTGGGGCCGATGCAGGGGAGCAGGGGTTGGAGGAGGAGTGGGCCTGGGGCCAACAAGGGGCTTGCTCCTCCTTTCCCCCTGTAGCTGCCGTGTTGGGCTGGGCTGGACTAGGCCATGCCCACTGTCCTCCCCCCACTTCTGCAGCAGGCTGCCTTCTGTTTGAATGCTTCTTCGTGCTCTGATTGGCTGTTTGTTATTCAGTCAGAGTGTGAATAAAGCATTACATGTAGACAGTCAGATTTAGGCTTTTATAATACTAGGGTTAGTGTAGAGTGGTGAGGTTCCTAACTAATTTACTCACATCTACATGAAATTACTTCAGATGCATTGTTAAGGCAATGTAATGAGTATGTTGTTTAACAATTTCACTTTAATTATTTCTTAAAGAACTAACAAGAAAGCCTTGGGAAAGAACAAATACAGTGAATGGAAGCAAGTCACCTGTTATTTCCAGGTATCCTGCTTTTTATACCAGTACTTATCCTTTTCACATGTACGTCATTGTCATTACTCATGCTGCTTAAAACTGACGGGATTAAAATTGCAAAAACCCACCTGAATATGCTACAGCATCTGAAACTGTTTTGTTTTAATATTTTTATGGGGTTAGAAGTGTAACTTTGTTATTGGATAAAATGTACGTTTTGCTAATGAGGTTTGAGGAGGAGTGATAAATGAGGTTTTGATACTAAATACAATAGAAAGCAAAATAGAATCTTATTAACAGCTTTCAGAGCATAACTGTATGAATTGCAGTATAACTTTGGTTATCAAAACTTTTAATTTTCCTTCTAAAGAATCTTTAAATGCTAGTTAACCTCCTGACCTCAGTCAGATTAGAGAGACTGTTCATGCACAGAAGATGAATCTATCTGACAGATTAGTCAGTATTATTGTGCTAGTTGAAATATACTTATCTCACTAAATATATAAACTTGATTAAATCTGATTCTGAAAGCAGCCTTGAGCAATTCTTTGGGTCAGCCCCATCCTTGGCGTCACCTTAAAATGTGCAGGCCTTTCAATATATGCGACTGCATTATTGCCTGTATGCCAGCTGGAACATCACAGGCTAGTTAGATGATGACAGAAATGGCTGCAATAGTAATTCTACAGTTTGGGACAACTTATTTGATGGCTGTTCCTCCAAGTGTCCAAAATGCATATACTTGGCCACTGGGGGAGGAAAGGAATTGTTCATTTCAGTGTTCCTCATAAGGCACTTGATAAGAATTTGCCATCAGTTAATCAAAAGACAGACTTTTTTCTTTGTTAGTATCTTAAGTGTCTTAAGATAATTTGCAGAATTTCAGGTAGACCTGGGGGAGACTGTTCTTTCAAATAAGTATTTTGCACTAGAATTCGCAGGGATAGAAAAGGCTAATGGAAGCAGCTGAAATAAGGTTTGATAACCAAATAGAAGGAAAGAATTGTTACTTAGTTGAATGTCCCATTGGTATCACTGGCAAAACATTCTGACATCTGGCAACTAAAATAAAAGGTAGTGCCTAAGGGCCAGTCAGCCTTCTAGCACCTTTTTCTTATTTTCAGAAACCAGGCAGGCTCAAGCAGTTGATGACTCTTTAGTCTTGAGACAACATCCTTGCTTTGTTTTCTCTCACTGCTAATGCAAGCAGTCTTTGAGATTTAGTGTTCTGTGTTTGATAGCCAATGACATAGAACCCTTCAGGGACAGATTTCCACTCCTGAAGCAATTGTCAGAGTTAAAAGTAGAATGGTCAAAATGGGGTTATTTCCGTTGGTGTTTTTTTCCTCTGCCGTTTTGTTAACACCATATCTTGTATGAAACCAGGTTTAACCTTGTAGTCTGTGCACAGAATCTGAACTAGGTTTTAAATGTTTGTTCTGCCTGTTTCTATGGCCATGACTCCCACACGCTGCCTTTTTTTTAAAAAAAAAACCAGCATTTATCATTGTGACTACTTCAGTTAGTTGAGCTGTAGAACTGTCATTTCTTATGAACAGCTTGTCACCTGCGTGAGTGAAGCTGGTCTCAGAACAGTCCTGCGAGGTATTTGTAAGTTAGGACTTGGATTTCACATCATGAAAATGCTTCATCAAGATTTTGATGCATCTTCTACAACATCTAACAAGAGATCTTAATATAGTTTGGATTGTCCATAGCCTTTTAGTTATATTTTTGAAGGATTCATCTATTAAAACAAGAATTTTTTATTTCTGGCCTGGAAAAGTATTGACAAAGTTTATTGTCCAGTGCCACCATAACTAAGTGAAGACAGTCTTTCACTGTTTCTTTTATTTAAAGTCCCAAACCCATATCAACATTTAAGAAGTGTCACCTAGATGTCCTTGAATACATTTAAACCATTTTAGGTTTGACACATCTGCCTCAGCAAGTAATTTATGCTGGGAATTGTCTTCATGTAGGTCTTGCTCTCCAGAATCAGTCATTGAACACTATTGTATAAAGCACATTTGGCCATTTGGTTTAATGCTTTGACATCAAAGCTTATTTTTCAGGGAAGAAAATTCTCCTTGAGCTGAAATTTGTCTCCAGCCTGTGCAAAGAGGGCATGAGTCACATAGGAGGATTGGTGGAATGTTTGAAAAAATGATAAGCAGAATTTTCTATCTTTGGTATCCAGGGAATTAGTATTCATGGTAAATATATATAAAGCACCTACTGTCTTATTTAAAACTACGCTTCTCTTATTTAGGTCTGCACTTCTAAATTACTTAAACATCTTTCATTTAATAGTCCCTGGTTTATCTGATACAGTAATTTTCTGAAAGCAGTCAGTTACACTATAAATCAGATTAAAAATGCATATAGCTTAGCTCTATTATATAGCTTGTTAAGTTAGTGTTTTTCCCCCTTCATAGACGGGAATCTCCATGGAAAAATCTGATTGTTTCTGAAAACAGGTCCTATGATTCGTTAAACAGGTATCATCCTGTTAGGATTTGTGGTTTGGGGTTGTTTTGGTTTTGCTTTCATAACCAATTTTGATTGTTACAGGGTTGAGCTTTTTCTACATAGATTGGTAGTCACCATAAACATATGTGATGTATGACCACTTGCATGGACTGTCTCTCGCCCCCTAACACCTCAATTTACATTTCAGTGACTGGCTTTCTTGCATGCATACCAGCCTCTGGCTTCTTTACTATTCATTCCATGAATACCAACCACATGTCCCCAAAGGCTGCAGGGGCATGGTGAGCTCCCGTAGATGTCAGCGGCAGCATGGTGGCAGCAAGTGGGGAGCTCCTGCAAGCGGCCACAGCGCTGTTGGTGGTGGGGGGTGTGGTGCTGCTGGTAGCATCGGCATCAGCCAGCCGCTGTTGTGGGCTGCCCTCAGGCACTGCTGGAAGTGTTGGCGGTGCCTTTTTGCAGGGGGTGCATGTACACCCATGTGCACCCCCTATGCATCTCCAGTGATTCATTCCATCCAGGAAGACACACACACACACCAACTGCAGATGCTTCCTCAGCCTGATGAAGGGTTTTTAAACCCAAAAACTTGCTAAGATATATTTCTCCAACTATTCGGTTGGTCTAATAAAAGATATCAGATTGACCCAAAGAACCTTGTCTGCCTGTGTCCTTAGACCAACATGGCTACAACCTATACTCCTTAATACACACAAGTGATATGAGTTTTGCTTTCAGAACCTTGAAGTGCACCTTCACAAACACCCCTGCACCTATCTCCTTGAAACTTGGCAGGTTTCATGCCCTCAGAAGGGGCTACGATACCTGCTGTTTTCATCTGAATCTGCAAAAAAAATGACAAAGTTATAGGTATTTTAGTGATTCTCCATTATAGTCTATGGCTGAATCTCCAAATCGATGCTGAATCTGAATTGCCGAATCGAATTGGGATGGTGACTCAAATTGCTGTCCCGCCGAATCTGAATCCAAATTGAATACAGGCCTAGCATCTGCTATCCAGAGCATTGGTTTGACGGTTCATAAAGCACCCAGTGTTCAGATATTCTTTAAGAAAGTGCCACACTTGATTTTTGGACAAAATGATTAGTTAAGATGCTGGCTGTTGGTATTTTCAAATCAAAGAGTGGTATTATGTTGTAGAAAATTGCTAACGCAGAGTTCTCAACTTTTTGCCATGTCTTTTGCAACAAAACGTGTACTATGGTGACTACCTGTTCTTTTGTATAAAAAGTTCTGCCACTATCTGATTATCTTGGGTGGTGGTATTTTGCATGTTAGCATGAGTAAAACCTATCTTGCATGTGTAAATCACATTTTCTTCTTTTGTTTCGAAGGTGACTTATTGAGCTAGTAGGTAATGAACCAGTAATGGCCTCAGGGCACAAAGGTTGGGTTGTCTTTTTGGCTACATTTTCAGTGATTGGTAGTTTCTTGTAGCAGTTTCTCATAGCCTGTTTATCCTTGTAAGTGTGGAAAATGAGAGAATCAAATAGTTAAAGGGAAACTGTTAAGTTGTTTGAAATTTAACAAAAAATTATCAGACTTGGAAGGAAATTAGAGTTCCTAGATCAAGGGTGTACAAAATAGCGGACCCAGCCAGCAGCCGGACTCCATTTCCCAGTAACCCTTGCCTGTGTAGTTGCAGCTGATTTCCATGGAGACCCCAAGAGTGGCAGGGCTGTGATGGCTCGGGGCCAGGTTTCCATGGAGACTGCCTCAGCAGTGCTAGCAGGAAGCATGGCCGGGTGGGGAGTTGCTCCAGCCAGGGCCGTGATCTTGCAGTGGTAACAGCGTGGCCCAGAGCTGAGACAGAGCCATGATCCGCTGCCTGTATGCCCCTGCGTGGGGTGTGTGGACAACAAACTGCAGTTCTGCCCTGGCTCCAGCCTGTGCTGTCAGTGCTGCAGATTTCAACCCTAGCCTTGGAGGAGCTCCCAGCTGCATGCCCTGCCAGTGCTGCTTGGGCCAGTCTCCATGGAAACCATGGCCCTGCACTCATGGTCCTGCTGCTCCTGGGGTCTCCATGGAAACAAGCTGCAGTTAAGTGGGCTGGGGCTGCTGGGAAATGGAGTTTGCTGCACACTTTATCTGGCCCACAGGCTGGATTTTGTCTGCCCCATCCTAGATTTTGTTGGATGAACAACCTTTCCTGTAATGGACCAAGACATCCATGAAAGAATGCACTCTTCACATTGAGAATTTTCCTCCTACAGTTCTCAGGCAGATAACTACAATGTTGGTGGGAGGTGACAGAATTTGGCTAGGGGAGCAAAAATAATGCGATATTAATATAATGTTGGTGTTTCTTACAGTTCTAAACCAAAAGGACTGGGAAGTTTTTATTTTGTCAGAGCTACATTTTTCCATTAATGTATGTTCCTGTCTTTATTCATCAGTAGTTGGGAAGCATGTTATCGGTCTCTGACTGGAAAAATTGCACTGGCTCTTTCCAGGGAGTGGTGTTAGTCATAAAACAAGGCACTGTATGTGAAAGCAGTGGAAATGCTTTCAATATGCATTGAAAGTGAAGTACGTGGCATATGGGTAGAGAGGGAGTGTATACAATTCTTATTGTATGGAAAATTCCCCTTTTAAAAATAAAAATACTTGTATTAGTTTCTAGCTTTCCAAGACACGCATTCTGCTGCCAGATTCTGCATGCTCTTTCAGCATTGTCAGATGTATGATAAAGCAACAATTGTTGGCAAGTTAATTTTCTAAGTTTGAAAGGATTCTCTCATGCCATAGTAGAGCTCAATATCTAAAGATTACAACAAACTTATAATTGGCTTGTCATAGCAGTAACATGTACTACGTAGCTTTTTATGGGTCCAAGATAAACTATATTTTTCAGCTGTTGTATAGTTACTTAACTTCTCTTATTTTTCTAGCATTTCATTGGCTCCCATTGTTTTTAAATGTATAGTCCATTTTTAATTTTAATGTGGTCAGCTTCAAATAGTTTGAGAGATTTCACTTTTAAATTAGCAGCCAAACAAAACTAATAAAATTTGGCTGCCACAGTCTGCTTCGAGGGTTTTGCTTTTGAGAAAAGGTGAAGAAATTCTAGTATTTTGGTTTATAGATTTCATAGACATCAGGGCTGGAAGGGACCTCAGAGATCATTGAGTCCAGCTTTCTGCCCAAAGGGCAGGAAGTCAGCTGGGGTCATAGGATCCCAACAAGATAAGCATCCAGTTTGCTCTTGAAGGTGTTCAGTGTAGGTGCTTGAACCACCTCTGGTGGTAGGCTGTTCCAGACCTTGAGGGCTCAGACAGTAAAGAAATTCTTCCTTATGTCCAGCCTGAAATGATCTTGTAGTAGTTTATGACTGTTTAACGTATCTCCTCTCATGAATTTGTATTTTGGGTAGGAATGAGTATTCAAATAAAGCAAATAAACAAACATCTCAACCATCTGTTCCGGATGTTTTTAACCTTTCAGCATACTGTTGTGTATAAGATATTACAGGGAAAATCCAAGTTTTGCCTAAGAATACGTAAGTTTTGAATAGCTTCTATAATATCAAATGTTCCATGCAGAATGAATATGCAGCCCATTCCACCTCAGTAGGTGATATTTTAATTTCCACCCCCTTCGGTTAGATGGTTTTTTTAGTCGGGTTTCTGTCAATTTATCGTAGTACCTAAAGGTAAATAGAACATAAAGCGTGCTGTCCTAGATACTGGGCAAATGTTGTGCGATAGATAGTCCATATCCCAGAAAAACTTACCATAATGTTTCGCATTTTTTTTGAGGGCAAATACAGCTTGTTTAGGGTTGCTTAAATAGAAAGTAAATGCAAAGGCAAAAGGAGGAAAACTGGGCATTCAGAGGAGGAAGATGTAAGGTATACTTTCTTCTATTTATAAATCAGTTTTTAATGCCACCCAAATGTTCTGACTTTGAACAGATGGACCTGATAGGTGAACTGAGATATATCCTGTCCCATGGAAGAAATCAAACTATGTTGTTGGACCTTCCTAGTCTGTGGCTCAGACATCCTCGACTAAAGTAAATGTAGGCCATTCCTTAGGATGACAAAAATAAGAGAAACAATGGTTCTTACCTTTGCTACTAAATGTAGCACAGCATGGAGTTTTTTAATACTTTAAAGCAGGGACAGGCAATTATTTCGGGTGGAGGGCCACTTACTGAGTTTTGGCAAGCCATTGAGGGCTTTATGACAGTCGGCTGGGGGCAGATAAATACTACTTTTCTAAATTTTTAGGGGCCCTGCGGGCTGGATAGAATGGTCTGGTGAGCCGGATCTACCCTGTGGGCCGCGTTTTGCCCACCCCTGCCTTAAAGACTAACTGAATCAGAGATATATAGCATAAGCTTTCATGACCGTGAGCTCACTTCCTCAGATGTTGTGAAAGGACATGTACAGGGCAGTGTATAAAATGGAAAAAGTGATTTGAATATGAAAGACAGGAGGGGAAAGTGGGGGGGCAGTGCTGAAAGAGGCAAACAAGCAATAAACTCCCTAGGGACAAAGGAGTCAGAAAAGCTCTGCCCTCTCATTCCCCTGATATATCTAAGGTACATCAACAGTATCATCATGTGGACACATGGGAACAAACCTTAAGGAGAAATTTCACCAGGATTTTAACAACTTCCACCCTTCCATCAAACTAATTCTGGAGTACTCCTGTAATGGAATACAGGTTATATTGTGATAGTTTTGTGTTAACTATGTTCACGTTATATTGTATGACTTAGTTGACCTCATTAACATGTGCACAGAGAATGAGAGTTAAGTGTTTGGGCTGGCTATGTGCAGAATGAGAACAAGTGGACCTTAGCATCCATTTTGAACAGCTGAAGCTTCGATTGGCTTTTACATATCAACAAAGGGGAGATGTCCGACATACAAGAGGTGTCCAGAGGAGAGAGGGAGAGATGACAATGGGAGAGCAGGCTGGAAGCAAGCATCCTGGCAGGTCCTGTTGAAAAGTCAGGTGACTGAAGCAAGTGGAGAATCTCTCAGGATATTCATGGTTGTGCAGGTTAGATTGAGGATGGAGGGATGACGGGGCAGAGAATCCTACACGTATGGCTTTTTCTCCAGTAAATGCCTGTCCTGAAGAGACAGTCTGCTGTGCTGCTAGGGAACCGTACATTGTTCTGGGTCATTCCAAAAAGAGGTGAAGTCTTTCTCTCAGGCACGGAACTGGATAATCACTCCTGCCGTCGGCGCCACTGAGAACCAGGGAAGGCTGAGAGACTGAAAGTCCAGGGTCTCAGAGTTGGGAAGGAGCTCAGGCTCTCCCCTTGCCCTAGAAGCCAAGCCTGGACCATCTTCAAGGGGTACTCTCAGAGACCAGACAAGACTCCAGCAGTCCTGAGTAAACATTCTTGGAGGGCACTCCATAAAAAATCTACCCAGCAAATTCATTTTGTGGGTACCATGGTGAAGGTTTGCAGCGGCCGTGTTGCTACTACATTGTATTAGAAACCAGTCACCATGCTATCTTCATGCCACCAGTTTTCATCCTAAGCACAGCACCAGATCTGTCATCTTACAGCAGAGCTCTGGACTGGGATGTACAATTTAAGGATCTGGAGCAGGGTTTCCTACAATTATAATACAATTCCCAAACTGTACTTGCCAAAATTAATGAAGCTAGATTCAGAACTTGCTCCAGCCTGCTACAATATCAACCCTGGAAGAAGGGAAACAAAATCCCTCTGGCTTTCATCTACAGCCCCTAGCTTACATACCTTGGACACATCATTAATGACCTCCAACCCTTCCTGAAACGACAGCCATTTCAAATTAGCCATGGGGGACAACCCTAGTCTAGGCTTACAGATTTCCCCCCAACCTCCAAATAGCATCTCTCAAGCAACAGGCTGCATATCTCTCATTCTTACAAGGGCACAAAACCTTGCAACAAGCCCATATGTGCCTCCTAGGGATTATAACATGCAAGGTTCATTCACCTATAATTCTACCAATACCATACGCACCTTCAGCTGTTTACGGTGCCTGTCTGCTATCTACATTGAACAAACTCCCTGGACGTTCCATTGCTGACCTCACAGTAGCTGTTCTTAAAACAGCAAAACTTTCAAAACTAACTTGAACAGGACATTGCAAAGAAAAGAAATCCAGAGACTGGACTGTGTTCAGTGTGGTCTAAACAGGGATTATAGATTCTTATTCCATTACCTGGTGTATCTTATTCAAATAATCCATAGGGGCAAAAGGGGTCAGAAAATCTCAGTACTGCATCACTCTCGCCTCCTTTCCTTCCTATCTTTTGTATTCAAATCACTCACTCCATTTTATGCACTGATCTCACAGCATGTGGTGAAGTGAGCACAGGCTCAAGGAAGCTTGCGCCATATACCTCTGATTTAGTTAGTTTATAAGGTGCAGATGTTCCCTGCAGTCGGCCTCCCTTCAGGTTAACAGCGCTACCTACCTCTCACAGCATGACAGAGCTACAGAGCCTGCTGTCTTCTAGCCAGGTAGGAAGGCTCTTTAAAGTAATATGCCAGATTAATTCTAATATAAGGAGATGAAATTTTGAAATTGGTGGTATGTGTGTGTGTGCACATGTGTGCGTGCATATATTTGAAGCCTAACCAGGGTTAGTGGAGAAGGTACTATGTTTTAGAAGGCAGGATTTTAAAAGTAATCACTGCATGTGAATACATAAACTGTTAACAGCAGCACAGGGTAAACTTGCATGGAAATCTGGAATTTCTTATTAAGTGACTATAGTTTTGACATTCAAAAGACAAATGAGGCATTGGAAAAGACTCCTGGTAGCAACCAGGATAGAAGAGGGTAGGAGATACTTGTTCAAGTCTTACCTCCCAAGGCTGATCTCTAGAGCTTCCTGGAGTGACTATTCTACATGAACCATGGCCTGTTAGCCGGATTATTCTAGGGCCTGTAAGGCTTGAAGTATCAAGCATGCTACTAGTTGGGAATTGCTATCAAGCTTCAAAAATGCCTGGGACACCAGTGGAAGTTAATGAAAAAGTAATGAGGAGTTTTGGCTTCATCCAAAACATTTACCTGTTCCCCTTTTATTACCATTGTCTCCTTTCCCCCTGTCCCTTCCTCACCCTAACTCCAAGGTACCCTCCAGATGGCCAGGGTTACCCTAGCAGCATAACAGATGCAACTAGTCTTGTGCTTAGCTGACAGGCAGTGTTTGAATGGAAGAGGACAAATCAAGTAAATGTGGAGAACTTACTGACAAACTCTTAAGCCAGCAGCCTTTGGCTTTTCAGAGATGCAGGACAGAAGAACCCACTCATGTCCAAGGTGGACTAGTGCATTGACCCTGGATGCCACTTCTCCTTGCTCCATAGTTGTGGTATAGATGTAGCTGCCCAGCCCCAGCACAGTTTGTTGTTGCCCAGCCCTGGTACTGGCACAAGCAAAGCCCCACAATAATGAAGTCTTTTGGCTCTGCGAGCTCGATCCAGTCCATGGGCTGACCCTTGCTCTAAGCAAGCTATGTACTAAAGACTTTTTGAAAATAAATGCATGCAGGAAAATATCAATGTGAGAGAGTCATCTGCAGGCCTGTCTTAACATAATGCTTTCCTCTGAAACAGGTAGAAGAGTTAGAACTGCCAAACTGGCATGAGTGGTACATCTTGCAATCCTTTGGTATGGTCTTGCAAGCATGTAGATTAATCCTTAACAGCCTCTTTAAAGGCTATCTCACATACTGTGTATTGCAAGATGAGTGTAGAGCCATCCTCGGTCAGGGGAAAATCACTGTGACAGTACATTTTAATGACCAGTTTCCTTAAAAAAAAAAAAAAAAAAAAAAAAAAAAAAAAAGAAAGAAACACATGAAGGACTTCAAGCTAAGCTCAGAGGCAACACTTTTCCATGAGTTGTAGAAAGGAAAAATCAAAGGTAAAAATAGCTTTACTTGTTGAATTGTAAATGTATTGAACTAACAATTCATTATATATTAATACAATACTTGGTAGTTGCAGGCTGAGAAAATGCCCTTTATTGTTGGTTTCCTTTCTATATATACAACTTTAATGTTTGTGGGTCTGACTGCATCTTTGAACAAATCCTATTTTCATCTCTATTCTTTAAAGTTTGATATGCTGTTACTCTTAACAAAACAAGTGAGTAGTTTTCGTGGAAATGTCTGCTTTATAATACGTCTCTATACAGTATGGTAATTGGAGACCTGTAATACATTGTCATCTTTTTTTGTTCTACAGACCAAAATCTACACCATCCGGGCAACCCAGTGCCAATGGAGTTCAGTCAGAAGGGCTAGATTATGACAGATTGAAACAGGTATATAATACAATTCCATAGGAACCTTTCCAGAATAGGTAATAAGAGCACCTCTGAAGATCTTAACAGCAGCTCTTAACTAAACATAAGATATTAACCTTGCATTATCTCCACTAATAGTTATAATTTTTCAAAATTGTTTAATTATTTGCTACTAGTTGTAATTATATAATGACACATATAGTAATCCAGCAGTATAGTCTCGAGATGCATTTAACAGATAATGAACATTATTATGTTTAAAATATGTCATTGTGGATCCTATTACTAATGTGTCTACACCAAATGAGTGTGAACTGTGCCTCTTTTTCTAAGTAGTAATGTTTGGAGCTAAACATGTACCCAATCCTGCCTATGTTCCTGTGTGAGAACATAAAAGGCAGAACAACTGTGACTGTCCTTCAGCTTCTTCTTATCACCTGTGTATCAGTTTGGTGAAACCTGGCACATGTCCAATCTGCTATTCTTTCTGGAATTTAAAACAAAGACATTTGGAATGAGTATGATGAAAACATCCCTTTTAATTTCTTGATTGGTATTACAAAGAGCAATAGGACAGAGCTATTTCCCTGTAGAGCAGCAATGGAGAGGGAGATTTTGTGCCACCCATCATCATGCCAGGCTTGAAACCAAGAAGTTTTAAGCCCTGTCCATCATGCTGTGGTATTCTGCCCTTAATTGATGGGCACATCTCTTGCTTGCCTTGTTACATTTGTGACAAGTCTTCAATCTGCCATTCTTTTAATTCCTCATCTGAAAATAGAGATGCGAGCTTTGAATTAAATCTGTGATATCAGTCTGTGGAAGTCTTCTGGTCTTTGAGAAGATTGAACAGAATTGGAGAGTCAAACCATAGCAAGTACCATAGTAACCTGGCACCATGCACGTGGGTTCAATGGAGAAGACAGTCCTATCACTACCAGCGCCAGGATCTACATTGATTCCAGCACCACCATAACTGACTCCAGGATAAAAACTGAGCATCCATTTAATCTTCTTAATGAAATGCTGAATGACTCTAAGCACAGTTCATTGTCCAGCATGATAATCCTACAAGAAGAATTCCCCTGAAGATGAACCTTCCAAACTCATTGACACTGAGGTCTAACGAGCAGCAAGGGATGGATTAAAAAAAGAGAGGCTGTAGTGCCAGTACTAACAGAGGTATCTATATTTGTACCAGCATTGATAAATTAACTTATTTTGGTGCTTAGATACACCTTAGAGAAACTGTTATCTTCTCTTGCCTCAGAACCCAGCCAAATTCTAGTACTGGTAGCCTTGGCAACAGGAATGTCTTAAATGGTACCACCTTCCTAGAGATAAATTCCTCTTAACCATCTTCAGTTCAATTTTGCATCTAGTAGGGAATCTCCTGTCATGTTAGAAAGGAATCCTAGAGGAACATGCACAAGCTACTGAATGTTCTTATATCCTTTCTGTCATTAAGAATTGCCCTCCAAATTAATGAAGATGTATTGGGCCTAGAAAACTTTGGCACCTGAAGTCTTTAGAAAACGTCAGCAGGGTTTCTTGTAGAATCTGTAGTTCAAAACTGGGTACACCAAAGGTAAGGTTGCCAGATAAATTAGCCCTTTTTAGTCAGAAAGTATGTTGATCTGCCCTCCTTCCAACTTCATATTATAAAGTGCCAGGCCTAGTTCATAAAGTAGTTTGTTGATGTGGGAAATAATAACTCCTCCTTTTCAGTTTTAGCTTGTTATGGTTTTGGAGCAGAGCTGAGCAACGCCATCAGACAGCTAGATGGCAGTGAAAGCAGTACTAAAAACATCAGTGAAGTCTGATGTAGCTAGTAGGTCTATGCCTACAACAAACATGTTAGGCCTCCTGGTCATAGGAATCTGGTATTCTAAGAAGAATGTCCAAGAAACTATATATAGAGACATTACCCACCAGAGGAACACAGTTTTTCAAGAGCAAGATGGTTGAGTCGCTTCATTTCCTCAGGAATTTGAAGGCTACTCCTCTAGGGATCTCCACTCCAGCACTAAACTGTAAGCACTTCTGAAACAGCACTTGTGAAGACAAAGAATGTCTCCTTTTTCCACAGTTAACATCTGGGAATACTCATCCCAAAAATAATCATGATAAATCAGGAAATGCTTGTTTGTTCTTATTCTATCATTCACCATGCTTCCTTTGAAACAAGTTTGAAAGGGTGGTAAACAAAGTCAAAATCAAGACAAAGCTGATTATTATAAGTCCTTTCCCCCCACCATCTGGCATGGACAGAGGTTACAGCCAATAATTAAGTTCTGGAGGTTATTGTCCAGAGCTATCTTATCCATTTTGGTCGTCGTATGATGGTGGCACGAACCAGGAATCATTGCTGGCTACCTTCCTTCTGCAGGGGGGTAAGTCCTGGTTTTAATCTTTCCCATCAATTGTACTAATGCCAAGTTTAATTATTGTGAGACCAGGCCACAGACATCTTAGTAGCTCCTTCTTTGCCCAAGTGGTTTTGGCTGACCAGTTTTACAGATATCTTTGGTCACCGCTCAGGCATGTTACCTGTTGAACCAGGGCCGAATATTCCACCCAGTTTCTGTGTTTCAGTAACCTGAGTGGAACGGACAGTTTATCTTACGTTCAAGAAATCCTGCTGCAGAGCAGGACAGTTTCTTTTCCAGTTGGCAGAATAAGTTCTTAGCAGAGTCTCAATATGGGGTTTCCAACACAGTCTAAATCCTGATGTATGCCCAGATTTGAAGATGCTTGACTTGGTTATAGTTAAAATCTCTGTACCTTTCTTCAGCTGAATCAAATCCCTCTTGCAAGTAGCTGGTATATTATCAACTGATAGTCACTGACTTTTCTCATCTGATAGTATACAAGTTTCTCCCAAACTTGATTATAAAACTTGCTTCAGCATAGAACAGGGGTTGTCAAACGGGGGTATGCGTACACCTGGGGGTACTTGGGAAGGCCCCGGGGGGTATGCGGCAGCAGCGCAGAGGAACAGGGGTACTTGGGAAGTGGCAGTATGGTGGGGTGAGGCTGCCGCCACCATCCATCCGTTACTCTGTGTTGCTGCTTAGGGGGAGGGGGTGCTGATGGCCAGCTGCATGTAAAGCCAGTGGCACACAGATGCAGGGATACTTGGGCACGGGAAAGCAGTGCCTGGAGGCAACACGGTGTGTGTATATATGGCAGCGGTTGACGTGTGCAAGCTCCCTGTGCCATCAGTTCTGCATCTGTCAGGGTCCCCTGCTCTCTAGCTGGCTGTCAGCCCCACCTCCCCCTTGCGTCCAGATGGAGTACCCACCAGAAGGTACCCTGCTTAAAAGAGGTTGAAAACCCCTGGCATAGGATATCATAATTCTAATGGAGGCCCTTTTGAGCCTTTCTTGGAGTCCTTCATCTACCATCTCACCCTCAGAACAGTTTTGTGGCCTTGAAGCAGCCAGGAGTGTGAGAGAGTTTTAGGCTGTCATGGTGGGAATCTTCATATGTGTTTTTTCCATTAAAAACAGGTGATACTGGGATCTCATGTAAAATTTATTCCCAAATTGGTTTGTTACTTCCTCTTAAACCAATCAATTGAGTTGCATGTGTTCTTCCCAGACCATATTCCACATAAAGGAAGAAGGAATTACTCACTTCGAGGCTCTGCAGTACTTGCAGAGAGCGTCAAATCTTTTACATTGTTCTAATATTTATTTATTTGATTACAGTTGGCCATGTTGGCTGTCCAAGCCATTTTATCACAGAGACTATAAAAATGACTGACATAATATTTCATTTAGTTATTAGATAGCTAGTTATACCTCTTCTACTGATGGTTTCTGGCTTACTTCAACAAAGCCCTTTCTAAAATGTGCCTGTCTGAAATATGCCAAGCTCCTGCATGGAGCAGTTTCTCATGTTTATCAAGCAGTAGGCACTGGATTGGCTACTAGATTAAGTACCAAATTTAGGAGAGCAGTACTCAAGCCTGTTCCACTGACATAGCAGCCACTCCTTAGTTCCACTATACAGAGAGAATGCTGCTAGCTAGTAGGGGTGTGCGAATCGGGCCCTATTTAATTTGGATTCAGATTTGGCTTGCATCAGGAACAGCAGTTTAATTTATTGATTCAGATCACTGTCCCTGATTCGATTCAGCTGAATCAACGGCAAACATGGAAGTGGACCAGAAGTACTTCCGGGTCCGTCGGGGAGCATAGAGGCTACCCCCGTATCCCCCTGGCTTGGCAATCAACCATGGTGGGGGGGCGGGGAACCCCAGACCCAGGAGGCACCAGTTGCTGGGGGGAAAAGGGGGAGCCTTGCATTCTCCCCTGTAGACTTGGAAGTGGACTGGAAATACTTCTGGTCCACTTCTTAGTCTGCTGCTGAGCGCATTGGGAAGTGCCCCAGCATCACAGCATTCACGAACTGCCTGCTACCTAGAGGTATGTAGTAAAAACATTTAAAGCTGTGTCTATATCCAAATTGCTGAATCTTTCCGAATCTCTCCAGATCAATTCAGAGGGTTCTGATTCAATTCGGAAAGATTCAAGGGTCCTCTGATTCGATTCGGATTCAGAGATTTGGCCACCGAATCTCTGCTGAATTGAATCGGGGGCCGAAGCTTTGCACAGCCGTGCTATCTAGTTGCCTAGAATGGGGATGCACACTGAAATCTGTTATGAGACTTGTTACTTGAACCACAATAGTAAGTAACAGTTCCTTTGAATAATAAGTAAGTGCGCAGTTCCTTTGAATAACATTTTTTCAGCTACAACAATATCTATCATTTTAATGATAACTGCAGATGATGTGATAATATTGTATTTACTTGCATACTAAATGCGCCCAAGTAAAACATTACCTTGTTTTTTGGAAGGCAGAATATAGAGAAAGAAAACAATATTGCCAAAGTCATGGCCAACTGTCTTCCAGCAAGTCATCCTGGAAAAGTGTCCAGGAAGTGTAGTACCCCAGGAGAGGCAACAGACTTCCTGGTGTGGCAGAAGATCAGTAAGGCTAGTCCCCAGGCCCTTGTAAGAGTAGTAAAAGTGTTACTTCTACTATACAGAGTTCTTTGTACCATATTTTCTTGCATAAAACACATGTGTTTACCTCTAAAACAAGCTGGGGGAAATATGGGTGTGTATTGTATGTAAGGATGTATGCATCTTCACCAGGGATCCAGAGATTTGGCAGCAAGGAGGGAGGGAGGCTTTGGAGCTGTGGCAATGAACGCTCCCCCCCGCTGCAAATCTGTGGTCCCTGCAGGGACTCTACCCGCCAGCTCACATGGTCCTGTGTGCTGAATTGGGCTGGCACACAGGGGTAGTCCATTAGCAAACCCACCATGTAGCCCCAGTGGTGGCATGCTGGATTGGGTCTTGGCGCACAGTCCCTGATCTCAGGTACTTACCCATACTCCAAGATAAGATATTTTTTCCTTCTTAGGGCCCTCAAAAATAGTCTGTTATATTCAGGGGTGTATTATATATGAGAAAATACATTAAGTTCCTGTAAGAAAGCATTGCTTCCACAACACAAGCATCAACAAGATGCTACAGACTTCATGCAGCAGCTCCCTTGCCCTCAGGCTCAGTGACTCTTCACCCAAAAGCTACTGTCTCACCATCAGCTATGAGAGGGTTAACATTGGGCTCTGTCTCAGCTACTTGTTGCTCCAGGGACACAGCCATTTTAGCAGAGTGTCCACATGCTTCTTTTTCTCCCTACTTCTATTCCAGTGAAGAAAAATCAGCTTCCCCACTTAAGGCACACACCCTAGTCTTGCAGGACTGATTGTCTGGGGGAAGAGTGCATGTGGTATGCAAGTAAATAGTTGCAATCTTTTGGATGTCAGTTTGTTGTTCCCATTGATTACTGAGCATGCCAAGATTAAAAGTACATCCCTGTAGGAACAGTCAGTACTTCTTCCCACTCTGCTTTTAAATGCATTCATGAAATATAATCTACAATATCAAATCAGAAATGAGAAATAGGAAGAGAAAAGGGTAAATGTATAAGAACTTTAACTTGAATAATTTTGGTTAGTGCCCAAATTCTAGTTGTATTTTACATGTGTAACTGAGAATAATTAGACCCTTGCTGATTTAATTGTTTTAGGTTCTTTTTTTTGTTCATTTTCTTTTTTTTACCTTGTTTACAGGGTAAGCCTTATTTCTGGCTGTGCCTGATAGTTTTGAGAAAACGACACCCCTTATTGTAGGGAGCACATGCATGAAATCTGTGCAGTAAATCTTTGCAATTGGACTATTTCCTTATTCAGGTGATAAGCATTACAGAAATCATATATACAATGATTTAGGCAGGAGGTTTTAAAATTTTCTGCTTTTTTTTTTTTACTGGCATTTTATTAGGTCTTGCTGACTTTTGATGATGTAGACACAGGATGAAATACCTTTTTCAAAGTTGTTGCAAAATGAGCAAAGATTAGAATCATTTTGGATTTCCTTTAGCTGAAAGGCTAATCTTGAGAAATGCACTAGAATTATGTATCTTCTGATCCATAGGACATTTTAGATGAAATGAGAAAAGAATTAACAAAATTAAAGGAAGAACTCATTGATGGTGAGTAAAGATCTATTCCATATATATTTTTCATTTTTAAGTCATATAGCACTTACTAAAGCACTTACTAAAACCTGTCTGACTGTAAAAAAACATGTCATTTGTTTTAAAAATTTTCCTACCTTCTGAAGATGATAGATTGGCAAGATAATAGTAAAACTGCTCTAACATACTCCTTTTCTCATTTGTGATGTAATAAGAGAAATTAACTATTTTGTTTGTTGCTCTTGCAAAATGAGATGATTTACATCTTATCAGGTTTATGGAAAGAGGAATGATTATACAGTTGTCTCAGAATGAATTGACAGGTGCAGGAATTGATCAGTATCATACTTGCAGGGACAAAGATGAGCAGTCTCACAGGATTCCTTTAATTTATGAGCTGACAAGTCTTTGTTCTGTAATCTACCACAATTGCATCAGAGGGTTTGGGGTACAGATTTCAAAGCAATGCATATTTAGCTCCTAAATTCCATAAACACACTTTTAAGCAGCAGTTTTATATTTACTTAAATATAGTATAAACTATGCATAATCTCATTAGTCCATAGCCAAAAAGCTCACAGTTTCCCATATAATTATATGGTACTTTCATTGGGCTGGGCCCCAACAGAAGCAACAGCATTTCAGGCCATGGTGACCTCAGTCAGCACTGCTCAGTAAGTGTGTGTACTCCAGATCCTCCCCCACAAAGTTTCCATGTACTAATTAGCCCCCTACTCATGACTGGAACTGGGAGTTCTTGTCATGACTCCTGAGATTCTCCAACAATGTATATGTAGATGAGGTGCAGGGCACCTTGGTTCAGCTCCAGCTCATGGAGAGCTGGGCCACACTAATCATATGTGACAGGCTGAGAGGGGGGGGCAACAAAGGGATTCTGGGTGAAGTTAGGGGCTGCGACTGGCAATCTTTGTCAGATACGTAAGGCAGGTGAAGAAACAGAAATCATTGGAAATGGAAACGAAAGGCACAGCTCAGCTGTGGGAGTGAAGAGGTCAAAATGCATTCAATATTTTAGCTCACCATAACTTGAAAAAGAGCTGGCACTGAGTTGGCACTGCATGCAATGGCTATTACCATGCATTTCATACAGATGGGTTGTGCTTGGCTGAGGTCAGATATTTTTGGCATTCAAGGGAGGGCTGCGTTTGGCTCTCTTGCTGCTGGCGTGGTCTTGTAATACTTGGTGCCAGTTCCTCGTGAAGAGAACACCCACCTGTTTGTTGTTATTTTAAATGGCTGAAAAAGATGTTCCCATCAGTATATATTTGCCCAATACTGGCCACACATTTCTAGTTGCGTTTAGTGTTAGCTGTATGTATTGAGCTTCGTGGCTGGTTTCCATTACTGAGAACATACTGCTTTTAGCAACAGTTTAATGATAGAAAATGTATTTAATGAAGTTTCCTTGTATGCAAATATAAGATGATTATTTTTTCCCTGTGTTGATTGGAGAAAAAACCTCATCTTGTATTTGAGTAAATACAGTAGTTTTATTTTGTGTGTTTGTTTTAGCCACTTTTGTAGTAGAATCTTGGTTGGGGTGGAGTCTCAGGGATTTTTGAATGCCTGAGACTTCAGTATGATAATTCAGTTCATATAACAATTCATGATAATACTAGTGTAGTAGAAGGATAGTTGCCTCCTTTCCTATTATGGAAAAATATTTTTTCTATATAGAGATAATTAAAATTATGACATTTTCTGTTATGTCAAGCCAAAATAAAATACAGTATACTTTTTAATAAGATAGCTTCTTAACTTTTTGTGGTAGCGTTAACATTTTATTGTTAACTTCATACAGAACTATCTTTAAAAGGTCAGTTCTATCAGTTTGGCCAGTCCCTTTTTTATTTAGGATGTGGAATTTATTCATTTTCCCTGTTTTATTCCAAATCAGCAATCAGGCAGGAACTGAACAAGTCGAATACTGCGTAGAAGGATTGGACTAAGCAGATGTGACTCTCTAACTTGGTATAAAACAGACTACATTTGTGAGCCGTTAGAAGAAAATGGGAGACAGACACTTGGAAGGAGGGAAAAGTGACATTCTGAAACCCGTCAGACGCATCACTGGTGATATGCTATTTCCCTCCTAGTTTGCTGCTTTTTTCTGACCTTTACAGCAGGTGGA
Organism: Crocodylus porosus; assembly: GCF_001723895.1. NCBI lineage: Eukaryota > Metazoa > Chordata > Crocodylia > Crocodylidae > Crocodylus > Crocodylus porosus. The sequence goes on along the minus strand of NW_017728943.1, from coordinate 70,849,871 downwards.
AAAGAGTCTTAAAAGTTGCTGTAATGATTATGCAGAAATTCCTATACCTGTCAGACAGCATCACAGTGCATTGAAATATTCTAATGTCAAGATAAAATTGCACATATTTCAGAATTCATTGTTAAAAAAAGAAAAAAGCTTGGGAAGGCTTTTCAGAGAGGTTTTCTTTATTAATGAAGAATTTAGCAAGTTATACAGATGTACTGCAAATGTATCTCAGGTTTGTCTTCCTATCACATTTGATATTTCCATGAATAATTAAAAAAAATCAGGCGTGCACAAGTCCAGATCACAAAATATGAAACAATTAGAGCATACTTTAAAGGGCAATATTTGTAAGTAAATGACCTAGGAAGTGATAACATATCAAGTTTATGGAATTTTATTATGGGAAGCCTCTCTAGTTAGCCTTCATGCAATTTTGTAGACACAAAAAGCAAATACAGTCCAGAGTTTAAAGATGTAGATGCCTTCCTAAATTGTTACAATGCTTTACCAAATCTAAGACTTCTACATAATACAAATCAGTGGACAATTGTAAATCATTAGTATGTTGTAGATTTACAGTAGATTTTCAGGCTTTTTTTAGATTTATGCATGTGAACATTTTTGTAATGTAACACAACACGATCAGCTTTCTAATTAAAAAAAATGCATGTCACAAATATTAGGTAGCCTTTTTATTTTTAAGGCTTAATTAATGCCCAGGGGAAAAATTGGGATGAAGGATTTGTGGCGGGCGGGAGGGGGGGTAATACTTTTGGTTTAACAATTTTTTAATTAATTTCTGCACTATTTTTCCTTATATTTACATGCATGTGTAATAATGAGGAAAATGATGTGACTTTTATCAGTAACCATGTTAATAGAACCAGGTACTTAATCCTTTTTGTATCATTTCTTCAGCTATTTGTATATCATATTCAGTAACACTTCAGTAATTGTTCTTTGGAAGTTCTTAAAGTGTTGTTTCATTTTTAACTTGGTCAAAGAACAAACATTTGGTCATTTAAATCTGGGTCATTACCAAGGTGTACTTTGTTAGTACAAGAGCTAACTGCTCCTGTGTTTTCTGAGGCTCATTTTTGACTGATCAAATAAGGGCAGTAGTTATAATGATGCATTAGAGCACAAGGTCACAGCAGAAAAAGGGAAGCTGAAGATCAGCAGTGGTGCAACATTCACTTTAGTGAATAATGTGAACGCTTCAAGGGAGACGATACCGTCTTTACTGTAGTTTAAAAATTCAACACTTCAGCTACATAAATTTTTCTCCACCAACAAGATTAAAAGAATAAAAACTGCACAAGTCAGAGCCACAGTGCTTTGGAAAATATTGTGGATCAAAATCTGCACTTGTTCTATTGTATCTTGAATTTCTCTGAACTGTAAGAGTGCCACCTTTGCTTTGTGATCTGTGCTAATCAGAAAAATTACCTACAATTTTGGAGAGATTATTCCTGTTTCAGTTTACTGGAGTTCATGCAGCTTTGCTCACAGGACATTAGTTTTAAATAGCATATCCTCTTCAAGTGCTGGACACCAAAACAAAGCAACAGCACTTATGCTTCCAAAAGGCTGGAATGAGGTTTTTTCCAGTTTAAGCATTTTCCTGTTTCTATAGCCATTCATATTCTAAGACTGGACTACAATGGAAATAATAGCTAAGTCAGTATATTATTTTTTCCAAAAAATACTCATTTTTCTGCATGTATTAGTGAAGGCATTAAAAAAATGCAGCAAGCTTGTAAAGTACTGTTTCCTTCTAAATAAGAGGAGGCATGTTCATCTTTCTTAATGTAACTTTTGTTTATGCAGACATTTCAATCTTAAGGAAATTTATCCTTGTGGGAAATCATGCTTTTTTTGTTTGTTGTTTTGTTTTAGAAAAAATTAAGAATAGCCTAGTGGAATAGTGTAATGGGTATAAGTGGTCCAAAATCAGATAAATGATTAAACTACTAGATTGTGAAAGAAACTGGTTTATGCACTAAACGCTTTGTGCCTTGGTCTAAAATTAACATGATTTCTGTTTAAAAGGAAAAAAAAAAGGAACAGCTGTCTTCTTTCGTGCTATTTCTACATACATACTTCACATAATTGCAGATTGTTGAATTGGTCCTTTCCAGAAAACTTTATTGGATTAAAAATTACTGTAAACACTTGCTGTCATAATGACAGCTATGCCATTTATAGAGATTTCAGTAATTAGACTAACTACAGAAGCTAAGATTATTTTGCTTACTGTTAAACTAAGTTCTTTAAAACCATGTTATGATGGTTCTCTGCTTTTGTACAGTGGATGTCTTAAGCTGGGTGCAGTTTAGGGATCCTTTCTAATTCCAGGAAGGTTCTGCTTTCCACAACACTGTGATCTGATCTGTGATAAATCTGTACTATACACAAGTGGCTAATAAGTCAATTGCAAACGAACTGAATGTACAAATCTTAGTGCTGGTGCTGAAATCTCTTCAGATAGTTGTCATGATTTCAGGTTCATTGTTTAAAAAGTTTAAACATCAAGTGTCAATCAAAGCTGAAGATGAAACACTAATGAATGTTGAATTTTCATGCATTTAGTTTTACTTCCTTTTTAGGTTTTTTTTAGTTCATTCTCTGCTATTTTTACCATATTGTGTCATTTTAAATTTCTTACATGCTAACTTTGTTTGTTTGAGCGAATGAAATAAAATTGCAATATATACATGTTGCCACCATTCATTTGTGATGTTTAATTAAAAATAGATTCTACTTTTAATTCTCAAATAGGTCTTAACGAATGTGAAAACTACCTTTTAATCTATGATTTCATCATGAGTTAGATTGTTGCTCTATTTCTGAATTTGAAAGGTTATTTTAAAAAATGCTCACTCTACAAAGAATGTAATCAAAAGGAGTATGTAAAATTCATGAATGAAAAGTACTGTATGTAAATTCAAGACTGTTGTAATTGTGTAACATGTTTGTATGGCCCCTGCTGTCAGTCAAACATAGTACAGGGTTCTCATATCCAACAGAAACTATGAAAAAATCCAGATCAGATTAGCCCAACCTTTCTCTTTATTTCTTCCTGTATAATAAAATATTTAAACAATAATAATAAAAAGGGTCACCCTTAAAAATTAACATCATCTTCTACACAGCAAGAAAAATCTTGCTTAGAAAGTTTTTTTGGAAGTATGCTATATGTAACTGTTTAACTATTGTTTATTCGATTAGAACGGGGTGGGGGGATTTACCTTCTGTTCATCTTTTTCATTTGAGAAATGTGGGTTTCTTTTTTTCCCCTACTCCTTTAAATTGCTTCCTCATTTTTTGGGAATCCAAAGCAATATAGCCTTTTTTATTTATTTGGTATGTTTTCCATAAGCTTCATTGATACCCTCTGTGCAACCCTGGAAGTGACAACATAATCAGCCTGCACTTACTCGTCTGCTTGCTGCTTGTATTTCAGAGTGTGTATGTCCATGCAACATTTGTAAACTTTGACAGTTTTTAACAGGGGCTATTGAAGATTTTTATTAACACATGTGGTGAGTGTATTTTAAAAAAGGCAAAATCCCCCTGCTTCTAGCAGATAATATTTAAATGGCCAAAACTCAGTTTTTTTGGAAAATAATTTAAAACCGATTTCTTTCCCCTTGACAAGGGGAGTACTTAAAGCCTGGGCTGAATCATTTAACGTACCTTAAAACTGCTACAGCCTATGCCCGTGAAGCTTCTTATCCTTTAGAGTTGGAGTATCAAATTCACTCGGGCCCTTGGGCCAGGTCCAGACCATGAAAAGCTTCAGGGGCTGCATCCAGACCTAGTGTTGACAGCAGAATGAGTGTTGGCAGCATAGGAGTTGATGCTTTTCGCACCCCTGAATTATTAGCCTTTCTAGGAGACCTGTGGGCTGGGTGAAACAGCTTTGTGGGCCAGATCTGTCCTACCAGTCATATCTTTGACACCCCTGCTTTAGAGTACTGTTTACAGAGGCACCTCAGTCACTTAATGTCTTTACACAGCTTCTTTAACATAGCTTTTCCAAAAACCTCAGCTCACCAGGAATTCAGGTCAGAATGGAAGTCCAGAATTTCACTGCTGAATTGTATGTTTGGTCTGTTGTTCATACACAGATGGTGTTGCGTTTTTCTGTGTTCCAAAAAATACAAAATAAGAAAGGTGCAGTAGCATGTAATGTAGTTACCATATGCCTGCTCTGCGCTTTATACAATCTTGTTTAAAGCGCTCCAGAATCAACTTCCAGAGTTTGATTTAACCCTTTGTAGTGTGCTGAGAATTATCCAATATCTATTGAAATAGATGGGGAGGAAGGAGATGGCTAATACCATCTATGCCAAGAACTTTAAAGTACAATAAAATAATAGCTAAGGCAGTAGTGCTTAAGGTTGAAAAAAATGTTTTCAAGATTTTGTTAAATTTTCTGTCAGCATAATCATAAAATTGGATAATTACAATGCAAATAAATCTGTTGCCCATAGACATCTTTACCCTGATAATCAAGTTATGCAGCTTGCAAAGTAGAGAGAGGAATTTTTCTTTTTCCATGGGCTGTAAGAGAACAAGAAATGACTAACTTGAGAGTAACAGGGGAACAAGTGAGCTTTCCAGAATCATATATATATTGTTATTGACAAGATCCTTGTTACTGACAATAAGAACTTTCCTAAACATGACTAGTTAAGTCTGTTATTTTGTGACAGGAAGAAGAGAGAACAGAACTGAATCTAAATATTTTTTTAAAAAAATAAAAGTACGGTGGAGCATACAGTAGGTGAAAGATGTTAACCTTCTCTCTCTCAAACCACCTCTTTTAGGGAGTAATTTGTGTACACAGAAAAACTTAAGGTATAAGTAGTAGGGGTGTACCGGTTAGAGATGTGAGGGCCAATACCAATAGCTGATTTTTAAGGAGGCATATCGACTGGTACAGCTGTTTGCAGCTGGTAAGCCTGTTGTGGTGGGAGGAGAGGGAAAGGATGTGAGGAGGGTAGATTAATGTCCCCCTGTGGTGAAGGATGGAGGGAATGGGGCAGGGGCAGATGCTGCCTGGCCAGGGCAGGGTGCAGGACAGAGCCATGGCTCGGGGGCTCCCACGGCTGCATGCACCCTGGGAGTGCACAGGAGGGGAGGGGAGATATGTCCCCAGATCTGCTCAGGACAGGCTGCAGCTGTGGGCTGGAGCCGGGGCTGCACTGAGCTTTTCTCAGCAGGGCTGGGCTCAAGGCAGGCAGTGGCAGTGCACGGCAGGCAGGCTACAGTGAAATTTGGGGTGGCTGCAGGCCCCCCCCCATAGCCCCCTCCCAGCACTGTCACCAAAAAGCCTGCAGCTGCAGCCCTCCCTGCCCAGTGCAGATCTGGGGGCAAATCTGCACCCCCCCCCCCGGCCCTTCCATGATGTGGACAGTGGTGGGAGACACCATGCCTTCTGCGCCCCTCACCATGTCCCCCTGGACAGGTTGTGGCTCTGTCCTAAGCTCCCTTCGCCTCATCTGGGCGGTGTCTGTCCCTGCCTCCCTCGCCATGGTGGGCATTGATCTGTTTCCCCCATGCCCCTCGCCTCTGCTTCCACCACAACAGACTTACCAGCTGCATGCTGTTCTTCAAGCTGCCAGGCTGTGTTCCTTGCTGCCTGCATGCTGTACTGTGGCCGTGTGCATGCACAGGCATTTCTCAGTCAAATTATCAGCCGCATCAGGCTGATTTCTGATACAGCCAATTTTCTTTATATCTGCCAGTCTAATATTGGACCAATCTATTGGTGCACCTCTAATAAGTAGCTTTTATATCTCACTGGAAATCAAGGAAGAGCTTGGATGAAAGTGCAACAATGCAACACGATACTTGAAAACTAAGGAGAAAAATTGGCATGCTAAAGAGTTTATCCCAGTAACTAATTTGCACTTAGCTTAAAAAGGCATTTCCCTGATTCAGCTGATTTAGGGTCCTATCCCAAGTCTTCACTTTGAAGTGTAACCTAAAATACTACAAATTGTTCAAAGTAAACTGTAATGTCAGAAAGGAAATGCAATAAACTTCATTTAGGCTGCTGGCTATCCTCAGTAGAACCAAATCTGTCTAAAGTAGTGTTATTGCTTCAAGGACTATAGGAGAGATCAGCAAAACAAACCTCAATAACTGGTCTTATTATAGTTCTGGACATCAACTGATAACATGAGTTAAGGGTGGCAGCTTTTTATTACCTGACACTTGAAGGAAAAATATAAATTGAAAATGGCTGTCAATGAAAAGCTTTAGTGGGGCAAGGAAGTCGGAGAACTTTCTTCTTCAACAAACTTCTCTTGTAGTTTAAAATTGAAACGGCTGAACTCAGGACCATAATGTCTTCCCCAAAATCTGCTGCCTTGTAGACCTTGATGTCCTGATTTTACTAATTTAATATTGTTCCCCGTGGGTTCTGCTGTATAAAACCATGATGATATGAAAACGGAAATATGGAGAAAGTGATGTTGAACGAAGTTGAATGGAATTTGATAGTGGCTCAGCTACCAAGCCCTACTTTTCAACTTGGGCCACCAGAATTTCTAACTGCAACAACTGAACAAGTCGGTGGTTCAGTTTCTTCTCTCTCTTTTTTTTTTATCATTTTAAATGTTTATTGCTTCTTGTACAATAGATTGAATTAAAATCTGTTCTTCCTTCTTTCATGAAACAGGTTGATTGTCAATATGGTGGTTTCAGGCACCTGAGTCTACTGTTGCAGGAATTATCCTGCCCCTACTCCATGGCAGAGCTGCCCCCAAAAACTGCTTAGGGACCACAGTGCTAAATCTCATCTGAGACAGCTTTTACCAGCTCTCCAGAGAACTTTTTACATCCTCCTGGCCCTCCCCTTGTCAGGGATCAAAGTTGGATTGGCAATGTCATCCCCCCACTCTCGGGAACCACAGCTTCAACAGAAAAGCCTTAACAGGCTAAGTGTTTTGAAGGGAGGCATTTTAAGGCCCTGCTTTCCAGATGCAGCAGTGGATCTTCATCTTCCTAAGAAAAGAAGCTAGGCCTTAGATGCACAGTTTCCCTAATTAGGAAAAGTCTAGCTAACCACAAAGAAAGTAGATCCCAAAAAGGCAAATACACCTCAGCAAGCCTGCAGTTAATACTGAAGGAACAACTAGAGCAAAAATCTTTTGTTTTTCTCCTTAGTGGTAGTGTTTGCTCTACTTCAAGTATGCAGCATATAGTGCAGAATGTAGAGAAGCCTTCCCTGGCTTCAGTGTACTGTGGATTGTCCCTGGCAGACTTTCAGCCCAAGGAGTTTCATTTGGCCAGGGAAAGCCTCTCGGATATGAAAGATGCATTCTGATTATCTGCTATGCACCTGTGCTGTCTTCCTTCCCCATTGGGAGAGGTGGGCACACACCAAAAATAGCCATGTCACCACCACTGCCAGGACAGCAGCCACTGCTGCCTAGGTCTGGAGCTGCCCTGTTATGCCTTAGCTACTAGGGAAAAGGACTGCCTTTCTCCCAGGCCGATTCCCTATTAAACATATGGTGTCTTTCAGCCAGTCTTTGACCAGTCCAGGGGTCCAAGAGGATTTTATTTTCATAAAGTTGCTTCAGCATGGGATTACAGTGAGGCAAGTGAGAGAGCCCTTCTCTTGAAAAATAAATCTACACTGAGTAAAGCTGAAGAGGTGCTTGGTCATCCTGAGCCTCATGGAGCAGGTAGGCAACCTCTCAGGTTTCTGGAAACGTCTAGCAGGCTGCATCCTCAATTAAGATATTTTTGCCTAAATCCCATCCATGTGACTGAGGGATTCCTGGGCCAGGGAGAATACGATGCCATCCTTTAGTACAAGCATGGAAAGCACAAGCATTCCTCCCTCCACCTCTTACCCAAAAACCTTCAGGGCTTTTTCAACACAGAATGCCATTGGCTTGCAAAGAACTACATACAATAGCTTCCACCAGTACAAGATTGTCATCTGATGAGGATTTCCTTCCGATGAGTTCCATTGACCATAAAGCGTAAGGACACATCACGCAGCACTTTGAAAACCTTGTTAGAACCTTTCAGAATTTAGTAAGGGAAACCTGAATAATAAGGAAAATCTATTAGCACCGAGCAATTCATTATCTTGGTGTCTGATCTTTGAAACAACTCTGCAGCCATGTGTTCCTGAATGTCCCAGTCTTAAAGCTAAACATGTTTGGGTCAGTTTTGCGTTTTGCTGGGAGGCTGTTTTGAAAGTATTGAGGCATCTTCCAAACCTAGAATCTTAAGAAATGTCTTTAGGCTGAAGCATGACCCAAATAATAATGTATTTTTGCCTGTGTATAATGGCACTTAGTTCTCTTTCCCAGAGATATGACCCATTTATACTTGCGTAACTACTGGAAAGAATTCATATCTTCAAAATCATAAAAGCTTTTCTAATTTGGTGTAGGGAATTGGTTATGTAGGGGTCAAAAGAGCCTTGGTTCTAGCCATAATTTCATCATCATGGTAAATATTTGTGAAGATCCCAAATTCAGTTGCAGCAGTCAGCTATCTTCAGTGGTTACAACTGTTGGTGTATTGTGTGAGTTTCTTTCTCAGTAGATTTTTTTAAAAGGTTCCTGGAGAAATTCTTTTTAATGTCATGAAACTATGCACCAGGTAAAATGCAAAGTTGAATATTGGATCACATTCAAATGTCTGCTGTAGGCAGGTAAGTATAACTGGCATGCTGAAAGCCTATCCATTATTTGTGTTAGACATGTGCATGCTTGGTACGGAAGCAAGCCTTGGAGGATGAGGAGCCAACCTGGCAGACAGGTTTCCAAAAATTGGTAATATTTAATTCATCCTGTGGAAATCATCTGGCATCAGATCAGTAGTCCCTTGACTCAAGTACCTCATCTATGATAGTACCAAATGCCTGCTGCTTCAAAAGAAGGTGGAAGAAACCATGTGGCAGGTAACTGGTGCTTATTCCTGTTAGTTATTGTGTTTAACACATGATTCTTTGTATCTGTTTCAAAACTAGGGATTGAACAAGAGGTCTGAGCTCCCTTATGCTAATGGAAATATTGTCTTAGGCAGAGAAGAATCTTTTAGGACAATTCACAAAGGTTGACAAAAGAGAAGAGGTCCCTCCTAGTTCACCACTGGTTCAGCAGCCACGCTGGATTTCTTAGATAGCAAATGAATCTATTGCAACTATAGAAATACAAGACTTCTGCAGTCAGTCACTTCAGACTGGGAACACCTGCATTTAATAATGTGGGCATCAGAAGAAACGTGTAATATAGTAGCATATATTTTTTCTTGGCCTAGCATATATGTAGCATATATGTGTAGTGCAGCATATATACTTTGTTGATAACGTTAAGTCTGGGTGCCAGAATTACACAAGGAAATGTTACCTCTCTTATTTGGTGAGATTTTGAAATTCTGGTGCCAAAGGAAACAGAAAACTTTGTTGAGGCGAGGATGACTGCCTCTTTGTACAGTGCCAAGCATAGCAGAGCCCTGTTTTTTTGCTGCTACTGCAACATTATTATCAACAATCCCTCACAGTTGAGGATGGTTATCTTCCATGATTGCCTTATCTGTGGATCCAAAGATGATTGACAAAGCCAATCTGAGATCCACAGTTTCTACTGCAACTTGGGCACTTGTTTTTGTGTGGCTCTGGGTTCTTGGTTCAATCCACTGTGCTATTTCTGCCATTCCCACTTCTCTATTGTCTTTTTGGGATTTAAAAATACTGAGATCTCTGCAGCAGACTCTTCCTCCATTTCTGGTGATCCTGGGCAATAGCCTCCCATGCGCTGATGTTGATGTTACATTTTTTTCAAGCTGGATTTGAGGATGTCCTTGAAGCACTTTCTCTGCCCTCTTCAGTGTATGCCTTGACTGAGCTGGGAGAATGGTACTTGCTTTGGAAGTTTGGAGTTGGACATACTGATGATGTGGCTAGCCCAACAACAATGATGTTGGATGATCATCATGTTGATGCTTGTGGTGTTTGCTTGTGAGAGGATGCTAACTTTAGCATCTGTCTTTCCACTGGATTCGAAAGATCTTCCATGGGCGGTGTTAATGTTACTTCCCCAGCAACTTGAGGTGTCTCCTGCACATTGTCCATGTCTCAGCTCTGTACAGTGAGGTAGGGATCACAACTGCTTGGTAAACCATGAGCTTGTTTTCGAATCTGATGTCACAATTTTTTTCAAACACCCACTTCCTCAGGCATCCAAAGGCTGCACTTGCACATTTGAGGTGATGTTGGATTTCTTCATTGATGTCAACCTTCTGTGAGAGATGGCTTCTAAGCTATGGGAAATAGCATTCTTTGTAAATCTGAATTACCAGAGCTAGGGACTGTTCATTAAGAGCTTGTTGATGGATGACCTTAGTCTTCTGAATGTTAAGTGTCAGTCCCATTTTCTTGTATGCTTCAGTAAAGACATCAACAATTGCCTGAAGATCTGCTTCCAAGTGAGCTCACACTACAGCATCATCAGCAAAACTGGAGCTCAGTGATTGATTGAGGTTAAGGTAATCTTGGTTTTGACTCAGAGTCACCTGAGATTTAAACAGCTTGCCATCCATTTGGTAGTTTAGTTCCACTCTGACTGGAAGCCTGTTGGTGGTCAAATGTAGCACTGGTAAGGAATATTGAGAAGAGTGTTGGAGTGATGACACGGCCTTGTCTAACTCCAGTCTTAAGCTCAAAGGGATCTGTGATAGAGCTGTTACTGAGAACCACCACTCACATACTGTCACAGGGAAGGGAAAGAACGGTGATGAATTTTGGTGGGCATCTGTACCTCAGAAGGTTCCTCCACAGTGCTTCTCAATTGACAGAGTCGAAGGCTTTCACGAGGTTAAAGAAGGCCATACAGGGAGGTTCCATGAGGTCAAAGGTGGCCATTTAGAGACGTTACATATGCAGTAGGTTCTAGCTGCTACTGTAATACCAATATACTTCTAATGGAGTTCTGGTTCTCGTGGCTAAATTAGTATTTCTTCAGAATGACTTGCTGAAGTCCTACAGCCAGCTAGCGTAAAAACATGGGTACTAACCACTGTGAACTGATCTCCATCTCTGTATTATTGGATGTCAAGATCAGTTGGAATGACTGATGGGACAGGCCTATGGGCTGGCTGTTCTAGTTGCCATTACCTCAGACGAGACGGATCTTGGAATTACTTCTCCTGTCTCTATACAAACCACACTGCTGTTTCAGTAAGGAAAAATTCATAACCTTTCTGCTCAAGGTCAATCCCACAAGTTGTGGTAAGGGGTTCTTCCACCATTTTGTCTGAGCAGCTGAATGCCTTGGACAGCAGTGATTTCTGACTGCTGATGCTGCTGGCACAGTCGTGCAGCAACAGGGGCAGCTGTTATTTTTTGGCCCCCCTGCCACTCCCCTTTTCAAAAGTATTGGTGATTTTGAATGGGCAGTCCTAGAGCATTAAAAGAATATCAAGTGTGTAGAACATGTACCTGTTCATTTAATTCTATCCAAAAAGCATAAGTCATAGGGTCTCAAAGTCACTATAGGCAAGATACCAAGATATGCATCAGTTGACACTAGGCTTCTGGAAAACTTGACAGAAAACTTGTTTCTATTCCATTTTGGAGGCGTGCTTTGGTAGGAAGTTGATACCAAGTGGGTTCCCGTACAATTGGTTGTTTTATGTGTATGTAACATCGGTTCATAAGATTTTACTATAAGAATAATTAAATCTATGGTTATCTTTTCCTTCTCTACTGCTGCGATTTGCTGCTTGCTCATTTGCACTGACACTGGATGAGGAGAGAAGCTGTGCAGCAGAATGAGAAACTTTTTTCTTTTGTGTTAGCAGTTTCTCTTGCCCAATCTGATAGTGTGGTAAGAAAATACTTCCCAGCCCTAAAGGGAAGCTTAAATAACTCGAAGAGAATTATGCTTATAGTTCATGTCAAGTTGCTGTCTTAATACTAATGATTGGTCACTAGAGTTTTCCTACAGCTTTGGTAGAACTCTTCTGTTGGCCTGAGCTGAAGGGCAGGTCTTCAGAAGTAACACTGGACTGCCTCCAAATTCCCCACGTGGGTGGCATGAACTCATTAGTGGTCAATGAGGAAAGAAGCTGCTAAAAGAGAATTATCTGGTAAGAAATACTGTCTCAGCCTTCTGTATCCCTAGGGATGATGGAAGATCTTATGAGTAATGCTTTGCATCCATTGCATGATTAGCTCATTTCAATATATTAAACCATCTTGTGAGTTTTCTGCTGTGTTCATTCATCTTCATTTTGTGCATCCACACAAAAAAACTATATAAAAATATATATGAAAAAAAAAAACTATATAAACTTTAAAGATGACCTATTTAAATCATTCACAGTTTAAGGCCAAATACTTTCCAGTCTTCCCAGGTTGTCATAGAGCAGGGGTGGGCAAAATGCAACCCCGGGGGCTGGATGCAGTCCACCAGGCTATTCTATCTGGCCAGCGGGGCCCCTAAAAAATTTAGAAAATTAATATTTATCTGCCCTGGCTGCCTATCATGCAGCCCTCGATGGCTTGCCAAAACTCAGTAAGCAGCCCTCCACCCAAAATAATTGCCCTCCCCTGTCATAGACTCTACAGACCTTTTTATATCCCACACTGATACTACTGGCATTACAGTTGTCATGGCAATGCATTGCTGATATAGGAACACTCAGAGAAATTGGTTATTTATCCCCCTTCCCCTGAAGTACCTGCATCCTCTTTGAGGGTTGTTTTAAATTTGCTCATCAAGTTGAAATTGAAACCATATGTGACATGTCCAAGTTTGCATGGAGAGATTATCCTCAGAGCTTTCACTTGTTCTGAATATTCTGGATTATTTTGCATTTACGCTGATTGAAGCTGCCTATTCAGGACTGTCAAGGCAGGCAGTATTTATGCACATGGGAGAGAATCCCCAACCAGATACTGTATAGTTTAAGTTCTCAACCTATTTGCCATAGTGGGCCACACTTACATCTCTCAATGTGCTGTGGTCCACACCCACACAACTTACTTTCTGTGTAGCCATTTAAAAAATGTTTTATATCTGTTGTCACAGGGGCCGCAGCAGTCTGCTGATGGGCCACATGTGGGCCGAGGGAAGTTATTCTGAACCAAGAGGTTAAGAATTACTGGAAATTATATAGCCATTTAAGTAAGTTTAGTTAAATTTAGACAGGTTTTAGAGTTTTCATTTTAAAGGAAAATATACAAGTAAAGTATTCATTGTATGCACTACAGTAGACAGAGATCCAAAAGGGACTCAGATATAAGCAGTAAGAGTCCTATTCCTCATGTATGGAGGAACTGTATCGTGGCCAGGCCTGCATGAAAAGAGGGTACAGAAGTGATTGAGATGAGGAGGAGCAAATGCAAAGCTGGACAGGGCAGAATAATGAGAGTAGATTTGAAAAGGTCCTGAAGGTGATGACCAGTTTAGACATGGGATGAAGGCACCGTAAGTAGAGGAGTTAACAGGGAAGTGATGTATTCAGATTGGACAATGAAGGTGACTGGTGGCACCTGCATTATATATCTGCGGTGTCTGAAAGCCAGATGAGAGGATGTTGTTTATAAAACATCTGAGCAGAAAATACTTGCAGATCTTAAGTTATTAATTTCAAATACTGGCTACTATAGGCCTCTCGTCTTTTATGCACCAGAATGGAACTTACTCAACTGCATAATTGCTATTTTTTACACATATGCAGCTTGCAACCCTATTGTATGCAGTGTGGATGCATAAGTGTCTGAGGAGCCATTGAGCACGCTCAGAAGTCTCTGCTCTGATTGGACAGGTACCTGGCTCTACACTGTACACCTTGAATGCAAATCTTGATACTGTAACCAGACATAAACAGCTGGCAGGGTTAAGGGGACAACAACCCTCCCATGTTTTAGCTCCAGTGGCTAAGGGGTTAGGCCACTTGCCCAGGAGGTAGCAGACCCAGATTCTAGCTCCCCCTCCCACTGCCCATTTCATGTAGATCTCTGATTTCCCAGAACAGTGTTCTAACCACCAGCTTGCAAATTAGGCATTATCCAGTCTCCTCCTGAAGGTGAGCCACTGTACCAAGATCACTGGATGAAATAAATCAAAAGCACGGGAGGAAGTTTCTGCCTCTGAGAGCAAGGACCCTATGGCCTGCTCCCTTCCAAAGCATCAACAGCCATCTCACTGAGCCATGCATCCTCTGATGTTCTCTTCCTCCTGGCTCCTCGTATTTTGGTCTCTTGGCTGTCCTGGGAAGCCAGCATCAAGAGAAGGGCTGAAGAGGAGATTGGAGAATGTCTATTCTGTGACCTGATGGTTCGAGCATTTTGGGACTTAATTTGCCCAAGTACATGCATATGAAGCAACATATTTGCCTAGAGCCCGGCCTGATGTGCATGCTTGTGCCCCTATGCTCCACATGGAATATGATTGCCAACCCTGCACCTAAGTGTCAAAAAGAGCCTGTACAGAGCTATGTGAGTGCTATTTTGATGAGTAAAGGGAAATAGGACGCTGCCCTCTGAAATCAAGATTTCAGTTCTGAATTCCTAGCTGCTTTTTCCCACATATAGGACCTTTTTATTCTCACAAACTAAAGCTCAGTCCTGCTATCAGATCTGCCTGGGTTTGCATGGATCCACTAGCAGGGATGGAGACTCCAGTGAAATGAATTTAATAGGGCCTGTAACCAGAACAATAAATGCAACTCTTTGTATTTTAAAGAGCAAAATTAAGTATGGCAGGCTTTAAAGAATATATAAAACATAAATAGTTGTCATCTTCCCCATAGTCTTGCCTTTTCTTTTCTTTTTTTAATAGCACCAGTTTAGCCTACAAATGACAAACAGGCATTTTTAGAATAAATTGCCCTCAAGCATTTGTTCTATATACATTGCTGTAACAGGAATGGATTTCATACAATGCTTAGCTGACCCCCTGACCCAAGTAGGAATGATCCTGTGCATAGCCAATGACTGTGTGTAATATAAGTGTTTTATATCTTTTGAGTGCTATTTAAAAAAAAAAAAATCCTTACCATGACTCTGAAGTACGTAAGCCTTCACTAAATAAATCGATAGATTGGTTGCCTTAGGACAGTAGGGCCAACCTTTTTGGCAGGTATGCCAGCACCCTCACCATGTGCCACTCCAATTCCCTTCCCCGGCATGACCTGTTGCTCTGCTTTCTGCTTCCTGCCCTATCCTCCTCCTCCTATCTGTTGCTTTGCTTTTTGATGCCAGTCTCCTCCACAGTTTGTCACATGGCAGATGCAGGCTGCCCCTACCACTTGTGGCCTGCATGCTGCAGGTTCGTTACCCTTGCTTTAGGACATCAGACACAATTTCATCTTTAATTATCCATGCTGTCATGCCTTCTATAATAACCAGAAAATACCCTCATTTTTATGCATATGTTATTTCATATAAGCAACACTTGAGTTTTTTTCATTTCATGTACTTGAATTTCAGTAAAGTTGCAGTTCTTTGTAACTAGCTCATGGGCCTTCTCCTTGTAACATGCTTCGAAGTATGATATAACAGCTCAAAATAATCACTTTCTTAATTGCTTGATTAATATGTATCTATTCTGAATGTGCATGTTTTTCTTTACATCATTGTGCAGTGTTTTTAATATCCCAATAACTAATTTCAAATATTAATGTTTATATGACAATGTAGTAACTGTAAAGATCTCATTAATTAACAATAAAGGATCTCTGATGACATTTCATTTTTAAATTAAAGCTGACTGCTAATTCAAGACGAGAATAAATTCTAAATATTAGTAAATAATAATTGTTTAACATTATTAGCATGGTACCCCCCTCATCTAACAAAGAAACTGATAGGCTAGGTACAGCTATTCAAAAAGGCCAAGGTGGAGTCAATCTAAATTACAGTTTTCTGTAAGCAGAGTAGTTTATATTGGTAGGGAATAAGACACACATTTGTCCTTTGTTAGGAGCAGGGGGACAAATCTTAGACCTGGTTCTTGCATTTTTAAACCAGTCTGCATTCTGAACTTCTGTTCTGTTGCAGGTATAAACTGGTTTTATGTGCCAAACTTCTGTTCTGTTATGGCTATAGATCGGTTTCCAATCACTCATACTGGTAAATGTATAATGTCTGCTGTACCTGGCCATAATGTTACAATACTGAATAAACTTAGATTCAGAATTTTGCAATGTTAACTTTTGCAAATCTTGCTACTGAATTCTAATAGTGTTAAGTTTGGTTGGAGAGGAGAAGAAAGTCTGGCTTTTATACTTTAACATAAAAATATCCCTACTAATATGAAAATAATTCATAGATTGCTTGATATCTGCTTTACAGTAAATAAAACTGATCAAGTTCTTCTGACGGAGCTAACTAAAGAGTCTTAGTTTTGTGACAGTTACAGAAGCTAATAATGCTCAAATAGGAAAGCTGCTAGGTGCAATGTTATGACAGCTTTCCAGACAGCAGTCTGTTTCTGCACAAGAAAACAGTGCCTTATCAAGTGTCCTCGTAACACTGTTATGAACTGCATGCAGATTTCATGTTCTGTTCATTTTAATTTGTATGCATATACTATTGATGCATAAGTTTAGAAAACATGTTTTTTCCATTAATCAGTTATTGCGATATTTGGTACTTTTCTTATCTTCCTCTCCCCATCCCACCCACACTTTCCTGCTTTGTTAGTTTCTAAATGATTCATTTCTGTGTGTCTTGATATCAGTTTTCCTTATGAAATAAATGCTGAATATTTAAGATGTATGCAAGGTGTGTATTTTTTTCAGCATTAACGAACTGTGCTTTTTTCCTGTGTTGTAGAAAAATGATTAAAAATGCATGAATTTCATGCTGCTTGTTATCAAGCCATATAACTTTTCTTTTTACCACAAGGGTTTTTAGACATTCAAAATGTGTTGACGAGAATCAGGACATAAATTACAGCAGCTCTTATTTGGATAGCTTTTGTATGGATTGAAAATCCTTTAGAAAGCCTGATTGTCTTCAACATTTTGCACGTATTTTCAGCTATGAAATGGTTTAAAAACAAAACCCGTGGTTTGTTTTTAAATTCTGAATATACAGTTTTTTTAGTTGCTGTTGAAATATGCAAATACATTTTCTAGCATATATAATCAAGCTTTTTTGTATTTTTAGTTTAGAGTAATTCCAAACCATAAAGCACTAGTATGGGGAGAGGCAACCTAGAAATGCCGAACAGTATTTTTTTAGAAAGTTAATTGCTTCCATGAGACACATTTCCTGCTGAACCCCACCTTTTAAAGCATTTGGCTCCTGCTTGTTATTTGAGTGGTTATCCGTATAAGACAGAAAAACAAAGGAGGGATGACCAGAATGAGGGGGAAGGAGAAAATAGTGATAAAGAAAAGAATGGTATAAAAAGGATGAGAGGATAGCTTGGGTTAAAAGAAAACTTGGGGGCTGGAGGGGGGAGGGGAAGGATTTGTGAAGAAACAGAAGAGCCAGGAGATGACTGAATTAGGCTTACAATTTTTCTTGTTAGTTTTGAAGGGCTCGGTGACCCAGCCCAGGGTAGGGGGTGACCTCAATATTCTGTTTTATAATATTAAAGTAAGGGCCATAGACCTTGGTGTACACAGCAGCAGGATTAGTTATAATTAGGGACCTACCTAAATCAGAGTTTTGCAGATTTGGCGAAAACTGAAAAATCTGGGGTTGCCCATGAATTCTGCACAACCCCCCATGCCAAAAAAACAAAACCAAACTTTTAAGTGTTTGTTTATTAAGTCTTCCCTCCAGGCACCAGCTGGTGAGGTGGCATTAAGGGGGCAGCAGACAAGATGGCAGCTGCCTGTCCTCCCTCCTGCCCCTCCCCCCAGGCCTCTCTGCCAGTCAGCACTGAGGTGCAGGGCCTCTCTGCCAATCAGTGCTGAGGGGCAGGGCTGCCATGAAATGCCCATGGAATGGGGTCTTCATGCTGGGGCAAAGCTGGGAAAATGGTTTGGTCTCACCACAAGTTAGGTAGGTCCCTAGCTATAAGTGCTGCATTCAGGGAGGTTGGGGAGGAATTTGTCTTTTTCCTTTAGAAGCTTTAAGGATTCATCTTTCCTCACTAGCACATTTTTCAGATTGGGTATGTAAGTTGCTGACCTCTATAGCAAAATATCCCTTGCTTGGAAGCTTAGTTTTATGATAAAATTAGTCTGAGTTTGCCTTTTTATTTTCTTTTTCTTTCTCAAGCCAATGCTGTTTTCTCTACTTTTAACTGCAATCATCTGTCTGGTAGGTTTAGGAGGGCAATAATTGCTCTTTTAGCCTTACTACTTTTGTGCAGGTAAGATCTTTAAACCCTTTTCCCAGATTTGTTTCAAAGGTAAATCTTAGAATCATAGAGTTGAAAGGGATTTAAAATGTTATCTGGTCCAATCCCTTACATGAATATAGAAATGCTGTTCCTAATCCATCCCTATCAGATGCTTATTGAGCTGCCCCCTCAAAACCTCCAGTGAAAAAGATCCCACAACTTCCCTGAGCTGTCTAGTCCAGAGCTTCATAGTTTTAATAGTTGGAAAGCTTTTTGCTATCTCCTGTAAATCTGTTCTACAGCACTTTAAAATCATTACTTTGTGTTCTGCCCACTTGCAGCAGGTGAGAGCAATTCTCTCCCTCTTTATAGCAAATATTTGAAAACTGCCATTGTGTCCTCCCCTTAATCTCCTTTTCCTCAAATCAGACACACCCAACTCTCTCAGCCTTTCCTTATATGACTTCTCTTCCAACTCCTCCTTCATTTTGCCACTCACCTCTGGATCCTCTCCAGCTTCTCTACATCTTTCTCAAAATGTGGAGCCCAGAACATTGCACAATACCCTAAGGCCTAACAAGTACCAAGTACAGTAGTACTATCACCTCCTGCATCTTACATCCTGCAGAAAAATCATGGGTAGAGCTAGGATTTTGAAGAGGCGTGTAGACAGTGGGGTGCATCATCACGTTTAAGGCAACAGGTAAAATACAAAAACAAAAAACTAGAGGCTTTACTAATGTGCTAGGGGCCTCGGGCTATCTTACTCAGTTTAAGATTCATGGAAAAACATGCAAAACAAATGCAACTTTTTTAAACAGTCTGCAAAGCTCTGAAATACGTGCTACGTTACCAGAAGGCAGCTAGCAGACAGCAGGTTACAGAACACAGAATAGCTTGAGTAGTGGAACATCAAGGCCATTAAAAAGGAGAGTGGGTCATTAACACCTATGGAATAAAGAGTTCAGATGGAATCAGGTAGATTTTTAATAAGCCATGAAATCAACTGACTCCCTCACTGCTGCCTGAATAAAAATGCTGCTGCCACTGCCAGGGAGTTGGACTTAAACTTGGGTGGAGCAGGAATCAAAGGGGTGCAGCTGTACCAGTGCATCCCCCTTGGATTCACCTCTGCACCTAATACAGCCATTGATGTAGCCCAAAACTAGTTTTGTTTTTTTTGTAACTGTCACATTGTTGACATGTTTCGTAGTTTCTAGGTTTGGAAGGGACCTGAGCAGATCATCGAGTCCGATTCCCTGCCATGGCAGGAAAGAGTACTGGGGACAAACAACCCCAGCAATGTGTACATCTAGCCTCCTCTTAAAGGCCCTCAGGGTAGGAGCCAGTACCACTTCTCTTGGAAGTTGGTTCCAGGTCCCAGTCACCCTGACCGTGAAGTAGCACCTCCTGATATCTACCCTAAATCTACCCTCTGCCAGCTTGTGACCGTTATTCCTGGTCACTCCTGGTAGTGCACAGGGGAACAGGGACTTTCCCAGTGCCTGCTGGTTCCCTCTGACTAGTTTGTAACAGGCCACTAGATCCCCCCTCAGCCTTCTCTTGTGGAGGCTGAATACGTTCAGGTCCCGTAGCCTCTCCCTGTAGGGCCTGCCCTGCTGCCCCTGATCATGCAAGTGGCCCTCCTCTGGACCGTCTCCATGTTGTCCACATCTGTCTTGCAGCACGGCACCAAGAACTGGACACAGTACTCCAGCTGTGGCCTGACCAGTGCTGCATAGAGGGGAAGTATCACCCCTTTGGACCTCCTTGAGATGCATCTGTGGATGCATGACAAGGTGTGGTTGGCCTTCCTGACTGCATCCCCACACTGCCTGCCCATATTCATCCTGGCATCAATGACGACTCCAAGATCCTTTTCTGCCTCTGCATTGACAAGAAGGGAGTTCCCCAGCCTGTGGGTATGCTGCTGGTTCTTCCTCCCCAGGTGCAGTACTTTGCACTTGTTAGTGTTGAATCCCATCCTAGTCTCTGTCCACCCCTGTAACCTGTCTGGGTCTTATTGCAGCCTATTCCTCCCTTCTAGCATGCCCACATCCCCCCACATCTTAGTGTCATCAGCAAATTTGAACAGGGTGTTTTTTACCCCCTCGTCCAAGTCACTGAGGGCCTGAGGACCAAGCCCCATGGAACCCCCCTGCCCACATCCCTCCAGGTCAAAAATGACCCATCCACCACCACTTTCTGGGTGCAGCCCACCAGCCAGTTGGTGACCCATTTGACTGTGTGGATGTTGACACCACAGTCCCCAGTTTCTTAATGAGAATGGGGTGAGAGACAGTGTCAAAGGCCTTCCAAAAGTCCAGGAAGACTATGTTCACTGCTACCCCTGCATCTAGGGATTTGGTGACCTGGTTGTAGAAGGCCACCAGGTTGGTCTGACAGGACCTGCCTCTGATAAGCCCGTGTTGATTGCCCCAAAGCATAATCTGCCCTGCTGGCCCCTTGTGGATATTCACCAAAATAATTTTCTCAAAAAGCTTGCCCAGGATTGAGGTAAGACTAACTGGCCTATCGTTTCCTGGGTCCTCCTTCCTCCCCTTTTTGAAGATGGGAACCATGTTGGCCCTCTTCCAATCCTCTGGCACCACACCAGAGCACCACGAGGGCTGGGCTCAGGGCAGGGATCCTGCAATGTGACCTCAGCTAATTCCCTCAGCACTCTGGGGTGGAGATCATCCAGACCAGCTGATTGAAATATGTCCAGTCCCTCCAGAAGTTCCCTGACTAGTTCCTCACTAACGCTTGGCCTAGGTGTGCCTCCCCTGGGGTCTAAGGGGGCCCAGGGTGGGGGTGACTGTTCTGGTCCCTGCTCAGGAAAATGGAGGCAAAAAAATCATTAAATATGTTGGCTTTGTCATCTGGTGTGACGACCAAGTTTCCCAGCGTCTTGCAGGGGCCCTACATTACCCAGAACCTTCTTTTTGCCCCCTATGTATTTAAAAAGGACTTCTTGTCCTTGATCTGGGAAGCTAGTCTCAGTTCCATCTCCACCTTGGCCTTCCTGACTGCCCCCCTGCACCCCTGAGCAACCACAGTATAGTCCTCCCTGGTGATGGCCCCTCCCTTCCATTGGGTGTGCACCTCCCTTTTAGCTAGAAGACATTCCCGGATGCTTTTGGTGAGCCATGCAGGCATAGCTTTGAATCTGATCTGCCAAAATCCCTACATCCGTCTCAGCAACACTACTTCTTCGCTAGTTATCTACCGTTCTGTATTTGTGCATTTAGTTATTCCTCCCTAGGTGTAGCACCTCACATTTTTATATATACTGAACTTTGTTCCCTGTAATCCATGTCACCAATCAAATACGGCCTAAACTTTTTCTTTTTACTTTCTTGTCTAATTTTCTGAACTTTGATTAAGCCGTCTCAGGCGCACTTGGAGATCACCAGTGGGTTCACAGCTCCACTTGCTGGCTTCTTGTTCCGAGGACGACTC
>NW_017728943.1:70756745-70828120 GCF_001723895.1 Crocodylus porosus | reverse complement strand
CCCCCCCCCTTTCAAGGACACAGTCAGTTGAATTCCAGCTTCTGTAATTTGCATGAGAAAGGCTAGGGAGAAGCTGGGGGAGAGTCTGCGATTTACTATAAGAGCAGCTGTGGCAAGGCTGGGCAAGGAAAAAAATCCTTGGCAGTGTTTCTTTCTTATCAGGTGCAAGATGCAAGCTGTGCATTTCTAACAATATTCCATTTCTAACAAATCTATCAAGATCCTTTAGAATCTCCTATACTCTGAAGTGTTTGCAGTCTTTCCCAGTTTTAAATAATCTGCAGACTTGATCAGATATCTCTCTCCCATCATCCAATTAGTTAATAAACACATTAAACAGCATAAGACCCAGGTCAGACCCCTGTGAAAACACTTGAAACCTCCTGCCATTCTGACATTGATCCATTTATAATTACCCCTTTGTTGCAGTTATTGAGCATATTATGTATCTACCTAATTTTACCATAACTGAGCCAAGTATGTGTCTACCTAATTTTATCTATGCTAGCCATCAAGGGGGCACAGCAGGGAGAAGGGGAGTGGCTTCCCGCTACTGCATGCACTCCCCAGGGGAGGAATGGGGAGATATGTGCCCTCCATATTTGTGCGCAGAGCAGATGTGGGCTTCCTGCTGTGGGCTTGGGGCTCTCTGCTCTGCTGTCTTCCCTTGGGAGCCCTGTGTTGACCGCACACCCCCTGCCCACCTGGCAGCAGTAGGATTGGTAAGCTATGCCTCTCGCTGTTGGGCAGGCAAGGGACGTGTGGCTGGTGCAGGGCTCCTGGTACAAAGAAAGCAGAGTGGAGAGCCCCGAGCCCACAGCGGGCAGCTAATGTTTGCCCTCACCCCACTTGGCTCTGCTCTGGCTATGGCTAGGGAGTGTGGAGCAGGGAGAAGAGGCAGGCATGTGCCACCAGTCCCCATTCCCTCCCCACACCCAACCCAGCCAGGTCCGTTCAGCCTCCCCTGTGGGGTATGGAGGCCCTCCCACCCTTGGCAGTGGCAGCACTGGGAGGGGAAGGGGCCCTTCCCCTGCTAGAATCCAGCTCCAGGGACCTGCAGGGGGGGAGTGGCATGATGCATTCGTGATACAATTCAGTATGGGGGGCTTCCAATGTTCTGTTTGCCCAGGGCCCCAGTAAACCTTAGTCTGCCACTGAGGACATCCTCTGCCAGTTTTTTCTCTTGTCTTTTTCTTTTATTCCCTAAGAGGCCAATGAAATCTTAGCACTGTCTTGCTATAGTTGGAGTTAACCCAGGAAACCTTTTTTCCTCTTTGGCTTTGCTTCCAGAGTCTGGTTCCTAAATGGCAGAGGCCAGTGGTTTATACCTAACTGATGTGACCTTCTATAAAGAAACATAAGGACCAAGTCAAGAGATTGAGGTTGTGTAGCAATATTGCCATATCCAAGTGCTCAAAAACCATGAGATCTGTTTTATAGGGGGGAAAATTATATTGCATATCTTTTCATTTGTCACAGCCCTATTTTGTGCCCTCATCCAGGTTCAAAAGTCAACTTCAAATACAGCCATAAAAATGAAGTTTCTCCTTTGCTATTCAGAAAGGACTTGGCTTACCCATTCCTGCCTTCTGGGGAGTGGGAGATGCCTTTCTATTCCTGTCAAGCCCTCTCCTTCAATCTGAAAGGGATAAGCAATTGCCCCATTCATATTTTGCCTCTTTGCACCTACGTTTTTTCTGCATGTGTCCAAACAGCACTCCCTTTCTTCAAAAAAGTTCCTTTGGTATTTTATCAGTTCCTAAAAGGAAAGTTCCAATTTCAACCAAAAGAAGAACACGCATAAAAAAAGTGAATTTATGAAGATCCAAATACACATCTACGTATGGGTTACAAAAAACAGCATTTCAGTGATTTAGTCCAGATTTCACTACTCCTCCTTCTACAGGGTCATCTCAGGATAGAAATCTCGAACTTCCAGTGCACAGTCAATGGAATAGTGAGTGCTATGGGGAAGGGTGCTGTTATGCCCTGTCAGAAGCATCCAGTGGATGTTGCTTTATCCCAGTTATACAACTACTTGTGGCCTAGTGCTTGAAAGCTGCATATGAGAATGCAAAGGGGCTGTTTCTGGATCTGTGATCAAGTGGCTAGAGGAGAGTGCTATGCAGCCTCTTTCAGGGTCAGCAGGGACTAAACCTGGACTGTAGATCTAAAAGCATGAGTTTCTACCACTTGTAGGAAAGAGCTGTGGACATCAATGTTTAGGCTGGCACATCTGTCCATGTGATGTAATGTCTGGAAAGGGACAAAGACCCACATTCAGTCAGAGACAAAAATATAAATGTATTTGATTTTAATCTGCAAGACAGTTTAGTAAAGTGGATCTCCCTTGTGTTTGTCAGATTGGAGGGATGAGTCCTACTCCCAGCTTTGTCTGCTATAAGGTCTGCCCAGCCTCTCATTTTTCAGCTCGCTGCACCTTTCCCTTGCCTACAAGGTATTTGTAAAGTAAGACGTCATTCTCTTTTCAGGTACATTTACACAGCACAGTGCAGCTTCATGTAAAGACAGCCTGAACTAGTTCAAGTCCAGAGGCGGTATAGTCATATTAATGCAGTGCTGTTCCTGAACTAAAATATTTACTGTCTTGGCAAGGTAAATTAGCGGAGGCAGACCACTAAGAAAGATAGACAACTTATAGCACCATCCTAATTTGCTCACAGATATCTCTGCTATCTCTACACATCCCTGCACTATAGAGCTATGGAGATGTACCCTTAGTAAGTTTCCATTTCTTTTTTATGTAACTGACATGTCAATTAGTAAAAACACCAGATTTAGAGAACACGCTACTTACAATACCTCATTTTCTCTAAGCATTCAACACGATTAAAAATGCTGCTTAATGTCACAATGTCAGGCTATTTCTAGAACTACATCTCTGAGAGGGTCTCTGCACGTAGTTCTATCATCCTAGGTAATGGAAGGCAGGGCTTGGCTTGTTTTGTGGTGTGCCATCTCTTCCATCTGCTATCGGGTTCTGCAGAGTCCCAGTTTTCATTTTAGAAAAATGTCTTCAGCTGTTAGTTGCAGCAGCTTTACAAAGTGTAAAGTGATGCAGAGGTGTCTGAGTGTGCAAAGAGCCTTTAAGAATAGCTTTGGGGATGAAATGGTTCTTCACAGTCAGCAGGCTTTTGATTGTCATGTCCCTTGATGATCCTTTCCACGTAACATCTTCCTCATGTTCCTCGTGTAAGAGAACACACATCTCGTTCACTGCATCACAAAGGGGCAGGGTCCGAGACCACTTTTTTTCCCAATCGAGTAGTTAAACAGAGCTCATATGCATATTCAGTCCCCCACCTTACGGGTGACACGCTTGTGGAAGTCAGAGAATATTTTCCACACCAATTTTAGCTTGACCAGTTAAGCAAGAAGTTAAGCATGCTGCATGGCTGGCCTGTTCTAGACTTTAAAAGTGTGTGCACTAGCACAGGTTAACCTCAGCTTAAATACTAGGCAAGACTTGCCCACTGTTAGACTGGGCATAGGTAAGGCAAAGACATTTTTTCTCATCTTTATTGATTTTATTCTGTTGGCTTTTATGGTGTTACTATTTCGCTAGTTATCTATTCATCAGAAGTTCTTCCAGGCTAGGTAGGTAGGTTGGATTAGAATATCAAAAGTTTGAAAAAGCAATGGGGAGGTATGGAGTTTTGAAGGAGGGAAAGTGGAGGGGGTGATCTTTCTGGTGAAAAGGTCATAAGCTTTCCCTTTGCAGATCACTTTAAGATAAAAGTTGTACTTTTTTTTTTTTTTTTCCTGCACACATCTCAGTCCAGAACCACAATTCACAACAGCCAGTTTGTGTCTGTCTCTCAGGTGATGGGAATCACAAAGAGCTTTATTTATTATGTGATCTGATCCTTTGGCACTAAATGGTTAATGTTTCAGCCTTTTGTGTTCCTTTCAAAGAAAATTTTGCTGCTCATTGGCAGAAAGCAGCTCTAGCTTTTAAAAACTCTGAACAATCTCAATCTCTTCTCCCTGCACTGTTAAGGTCTTGAAGGATAATATCATTTACATATTTTCAAAGTTAGATTACTATGCGAAACATTAAAATATGCTCCGGAAATTGCTGTCTAAGCAATCTTGCTAAATTTGCTTATTTTAATTTTGTAACAATAGAATGCTTATGTGTGCAGAAATCTTAATGAAGCCCAAGGCACTGGCAAGTCAGAGTTCCTGCTGTTAAGCTTGGATGCAAGATATTAATTGTTTGGAAATTTACTCCCAATGCTGAGTGTTTTTTATGAACTTTAAGCAAAAATATGGAATGTTGTTAAGAAGGAGAGAACATGGAACCTTGCTATGGAAGACAAGATTTTGTGAAACTATCTTGAGACTCTAGTATCTATGCCTTAGCATATGTGTACACAGCGCAATGAAGGTGTGATTGTAGTGTGGGTAGGGGTACCCAGGCTAGGTCTAATCTAACTAACATGAGAAAAACAGTGTGGGTTGTATGAGTATGTTGGGACCATTGATCCAAACTAAGATTGTTGTATATCACATGGCTACTTCTTATGTTATCTATACTGACTAATTAAAATTAGCAACAGTATGTGCCCTGCTGCCCTTGTTATGCAACTGGTATCAAACCTCAAGTAGTGGAGGGCAGAAAAATGATGGTGTTAACTCTATTGATGAGTAACCAATGAACCATTGAAATGACAATGGGGACAATTTGATCTGAGAAATCAAAGTTCGCAAGAACAGCTGTTACTCAACCACAATACTCTTTCCAAGATGTTCTTTGTAACATGTAAGGTCACTCTTGTATTCCCCATGAACCCAGAATTTCTGTTGTTTTCACTGGGTATTTCTGGGTGCAGAAGGAACCCCTGCTGGATAATAAAATATATAAATAGGGCTATATAAACAGAACTTTGATATGAAAAGCCAGGCTGAGAAAGTAAGGAGCAGCTAACATTACAGTCTCTTCAGTCCTTTGTTTGTTAGATCTTCAACAGGAATATTCCTCAGTGGACATGTCTACATGAGTTGCTTAATGTGCAGTAGCCTAATAACACTATGCAGTAAGCGTCACTAGCATTATTAGCCTAATAATACTAACCTAATAACACTGTGCATTTAGTGTCACTAAAAAACCGCGCACTGGTGCTACAGTGCAGTAACTGGAGTTACTGTTCATTTAGTTGGTATTTAATTAAGCAGGTATTAAACTAAATATAAATATGTGCAGTAACTATTGCACATTAATGAACATGTAGACGCACCCAGTACCTCTGTTAGTGTTTTTCTCTTTATTGTTATGGAAATTTGATATATTTATATATTTTAGAGGGAACCATTCCTTCCTCCACCCAGTATTTGCATTTTAAGCATTTTTCTTCCTTTGAAATGAGTATTTTTTTTGTCTTTGCTTTACAAGTTGCATTAAGCAAGAATTTCAGAAGTCAGCTTAGAAGCACAGTCCTTTCACAGGAATTGTGCTTCTAAGTTGGATGTTTTTGAAAATACTACCATTTGTATTTTCCATATCTGTAGTTTATATCACTTCAGATAATAAAAGTTACAATAAGGGCATATTGGATGAGGTTCTGTGCTGATCATTTAAAGATGCAGGAGAGATTTCATATCCCAAAGGCATTAAGTTGTTAAGGTGGTTTACAGTCATGTTAACATTGTCCCCATCCTGGTCTGCGCTTTGAATTGGAGTGTCCTCCACCTCTAGGTGTGAATTAGACCTTTGTGCTGTCTGAGTTGCAGCACAGTCCCTGCCCCAGAAAAGGCACTCCCATTCCTGGACTTGCTTCTGGCCGATCACCTCCAGAACATGGAGGAAGGTCCTCAGAGGGGACCTTCTCTGTTGTCCCCAAGTGCTGTCCTCCAGGCCAGATACAGGGCTTCTGGAGCCTCTTCATGTCATACTATCCTTTTTACCTGAGACAGACAGTGGAGTGCAGAGAGGATCCCTTACCCAGTATGTTTCCAGTTTTAGAAGCCATAATTACTAACTACATTATCTTGCACTTTCTTGTTAGTTTTCTTTTCTTTTCCACTGCATCCCAATTTCAGCCCCTTTTTATTTGGACTCTAGTAGTATCCACAGGCACTGACATTGATGAGGCTCCATTGACTTGGATACTGTGCAGATGTATGGTAAGATCCACTCTTATCTAACTGGATTAAACAGACTAAAGGTGAGAGAAAGTATTCTTATACAGATGGGGAATGTAGACCTGGACACAAGAATTACTGACTTGTCTAAATCCCAGAGGAAAACGATAGGAAAGCTGAGAATTGACTCCAGATATCCTGAGACTCAGTCCAGTGCCTTAGCTCTGAGACCATCCCTTGTCTTTGTATGAAGACTAACACTTGCTCTCTGTAACATCAGTTAAAAGGCAAGCCAGTGCAAGCTACAGTGCAATCAATTCAATAATGTGGTTTTTCAGCTGCTTTACCACTCTTTATTTGCTGGCAAGCTCACATAAGATTGATATCCGCATTTGTTAACATTGAATATGGGCTTCTCAGACTTTTATGTTACAGCACTCCTGATTGCAAAGAAACATTCTTGCTTGATGTACAGTTTATTTAATCTGAAAAGAAGTGTTTGATTATTTCCCCCCCAGATAATTCTATCTCAGCTCTTTGTGTCAATGGATCACTCAGTCTGTACTATATAGAATCTGGTAATATTGTACTGTTTAAATGCTCTGCAGTAAAGATGAACAAAGCTCTGGGGTGGCACTGCACCCCCTGCAAGAAGGGAGATAATTTCAGGAGGTTTTGCTCTAGGCTGATGTTGTCTCCAAACTTCTATTTACTAGTCTGTCTTTTCAAATATGTCTACCCAGGAAATTAAGTTGCTCTCATCATCATTGATGGTCAGTAGCACAGTGGTGGCATCTTGTGGTCTCTTTAGGCAACTCCCTTTTATCCTTCATGACAGGATTACCCAGCCTATCCTATTTGCTCATTAGATATTCCATCTTCTTTATGGGTGTGTGAGACTGTGGCTGATAGATGTATGGTTTAAAAATGTCATTTACATTGCCCATCGTGACCTAAAAATGCTTGAAAAAGTCTATCAAGAAATTCATAGGGTCTAACATGGATTCAAACAGATCATTAAGGGCGGGTACTAACGGGGAGTAATAAGGAATAAGAAAGATAGATTCTTAGGCATGGAAGGCTAGAAGGGACTTCAAGAGGTTATTTTAGTCAATCTCTCTTTTCTAAGACATGATCAAATATAACGTAGGCTGTCTTTGATGGATGTTTGTCTAGTCTCTTAAAATCTCTAGTGATAACTTGTTCCAGTGGTAAAATCTCCACTGGTAACTTGTTCCAATTCTTAACTGTCCTTAAAGCTGGCACTTTTCCTAATATCTAACCTAAATCTTTTACACTGCAAATTATGTCAGTGACTTTTCATCCCACTGCTAGTGGACCTGAAGAAAATTGATTACAGTCCTCTTTAAAAAGACCTTTTATATACTTAAAGACTGTTGTTATGTTCCTCCTCACTCTTCTCTTTTATAGACCAGAAAAAAAGAGTGTATCCATTATTCATATGTCACACATTCCAAACTTTTTGTAGCTATTGTTGCTTTCCTTTGGACTCTTCCCAACATGTCTACATCTTTCTGAAAGTGTGGTACCCCAAATTGGACAGAGTACTCCATTTGGGACCTTGCCAGGACAAAGGCAAGCAAAGTAATGACCTCCTGAGTACTGCATCTGAAATTCCTGTATTAATACATTTGCTGACAATGACATTTGCCTTTTTGCAACAGCATCATGTTTTTGACTCTTAACTTATAATCTGACATAATGGTCGAGATACTTTTCTGCAGTGCCATTGTCTTGAATTATTCTCCAGTTTGTATTTATATATATTTTTTTCTTCTTGGGGGCCATATTTTACACTTATTTTTATTGAATTCAGTCTTGTTGATTTTTAAACCATTTTTTCCAATTGATCAATGTCAGCTTGAATACTAAATCTGTCCTCCACCCATTCACAGTACTATTTTGAATACTAAACAAAAAGTACAAGGCTGCTCTGTTTTATTATACAAATGAAAATACTGACTAGTACCAGACCCAAGAGAAACTTCTGTGGAATTCCCCCTGATATGCCCTCTAACTGGAACTGTTTCCTAACTACTCGGATGTGATATTTTTTTTCCAATCTGTTTTTCACCTCCTTATGATTTCATCAAAGCACTATTTCCCCAGTTTACTTATGGAAATGTTACATGGGACTGAGACAAAATCTTTATTAAGGTTAAGATACAGTATCTTCTGTTTTGCTTTTATTGACAAGGTCAGTTACCCTATCAAAGAAGATGAAAAGAAAATCATGATCTGGTCTTCTGAGGTGATTACACCTAATAGTTTGTTCAATATCATCCTGGTATCAAAGTTAGACTGACGTACAATTCTGTTTTGGAGATGGATGTTTGGTCTTTTCAGTCCTCTGAAACGTTGACCCTCCATAATTTTTCAGAGATAAACGCTACTGATTTGACTAGTTCCTTAAGTACTGTAGAGTGAATTTCATCAGGCTTTGCTGACTGGCATACATCTAACTTTTTTCTTCGTACGCTAGCTCGTACCTTATAGACAGACCACAGTACATATATGTCGGGGTAGATTTGTACCTTATAGACTAGCCACAGTAGATGTATACATCTATATAGGTATCTATTGTGGCTAGTCTATAAGATACAAATCTACCCTGCCTTCTATTTGACTTCAAACTAACACGGCTGACTACGTCTATCTCCCTTTTCTGGCCTGCACTTCTACCCCCTTGTTAATTGACAGTGTATACACTGTATGCACTAATGGTCAACAAGAATCTCAGGAAAGATTTTTCAAAAGAAGAGAGAGCGCTTCAGGTCTATTAAATTCCTTTTAAGTTTCTGAACTTAGTTTCCCAGAAGTTTTTAACTACAGTCTTGATCATGTAATGAGAAAATCTTTTCAACATGGAGAGGCAAAAAGGTTGGGCGAGGGATTTAGAAAGGAAGCAGAAGTGCTTACACCTGTTCACATGTCAATATGGATTTTACCTCCATGCCTTTTATTTAACTACAGTCAGTCCCTAAAATGGAAATAGAGCTGGACTAAGAATAAATTCAGCTTGAGCAAGTGAAGAACATCAGCTTTAAGACAGACAATATAGTGTGATGCTCTGAGTCTTGGTAAAGGGATGCTTATGATGATGTAGCAACTATAATATCTGAGGTGTAAAACTGAGGTGTTTCTTTGCTAGGGGAAATATTTGGCTGTTAAATGATATTTAGCTGAAACGTTTTGAAACAACTCAGATTTGGTTTTAAATTTATTTCCCAGATGGCATATTGTAGTACTGGAGGGTTATAATGCCTATTCACTTATGGTTTATCAAAGTTTATCTAGTGTCTGGCAGCCACAGGATTCAACTGATTAATGTTTCCCTTGATGCATTAAGGATACATAATATATCACAATTTGGAGAGGAAGGATGATTTTGTGCATAAGCCACTACAGTAGAACTTGAGATTTATGGATGTAATTCCTGGCTGTGCCACAGCTTCCACCTACAGAAGCAAGTGGCTTAATTTCTTGTGCCCCAGTCACCATCTGTAAAACAGGTATGATCATTCCTGTCTCTCTGCTTTTATCTGCCTTGTCTATTTAGATTGCAGACTCTTCAGAGAAGGGGCATTCTCTTAGTAGATTGACATAAAGTGTCTTGCACAATGAGGCTCTGACCTCAGAGCTTATAGTGGCTACTATAATGCAAATATTTTCTTTAAAAGGATCTCAGTTTTGATTCATTGCCAGTTCTAGAACTAACATTTAAGATATTGTTAGCTGCTTAACACCAACTTTCACACTCATAAAAAAGGAACCTTAGGACATTCTGTTTGTCTACAAGAAATAAGGTTGGAGTTTTTGGCAGGAGAATAAGGGGTGGATGAACAGGTTGCGGTTGAGTTCTTAAATGTGGATTCATTTTGCAAGTCAGTATTAGAGTTGACCTGAGTTACAGAAATCAAAAGCTGCAGATTCTCAGAGCTCCATATATAACACATGATTAATTATTGTTTCAGCAGTAATTAAGAGTACCACTACTATTTTGGTCTCATTAAAACAGCAGCCAAAGTTCTGCTATATCAGAATCTACCTCAGGTTATTGTGTGAGTGCAGGTTGTAAGTGACTTGAGTAGGAATGTTGGAGTTAAGAAAAGAAGAAAAAAGAGAGGAACTCATCGATAAACGGGTGGGAAAGGAAGACCCCAGAGCCCCATGTCAAGCAACATGGTTCTTGTTATTTAATAAGATGCATACAACAAGCCCAAGGACACAAGAGCCCAAATGTACAGCATCTGCTCCAGCACCAAAAACACAATTTTAAAATGAAAACATGCGATTGCCTCTAGAGACTACTTTAAATTTGAGCATTAAGTTAATCAAATGCCTGTATATTAACTAGATTTGCTGCCTCCCAGAAGAGCTAGCAAATTCAGTAGGTTTCTGTGCAGGCCCCTTCCTGACCTAAATACGGTGCAGGACATTGTGCCACATCACGCAAGCATGTAAAGTGACTGGGGTCAATGAAGAAGAAAAACAGGGCCTGTGGGAACTGAACCCATATTTATAATAGGGTGTGTTTTGCTGTTTCACTGGTTTCAGCTGAAGTACAACAGGCAATTAAAGTTAAAATGGGAGGAATGTCACACTGTACTCCAAAATAAAAAATAGATATGTTTTTAATGAAATTGCTGTAATCTTTCTTCCCTACTAATATCAAATACACAAATCTCCCACTAAGTGCAGAAATAAATGTTTTCCATTCTTTTCCTGGAGTTGTGAGTGTGTCAAAGAGAAATGGGTCATTAACTAGATTTAAAATTTGTTCTTGAGTTAAAGTGATTGACAACAGTCTGTTATAATAAAAACTTGCATTAGACGATACTATTTGTTTTTATGGTAGTAAATAGTTTGGACAGTTTAACTGAACCTCATTCCTCTAAACATCAGATTGAAAAATGAAATTTAGGCAACTCCC
This sequence comes from Crocodylus porosus, assembly GCF_001723895.1. Lineage (NCBI taxonomy): Eukaryota > Metazoa > Chordata > Crocodylia > Crocodylidae > Crocodylus > Crocodylus porosus. The sequence continues at coordinate 70,817,061 of NW_017728943.1, read as the reverse complement.
CCCACTCCCAAACTTAAAAGACTTAATTGAAATGGCCTTTCTAAGAAGACTTACAGGAGGAGTCACAGAAATTAAACGCTGCAGTTTACTACCTACACCTGACCTCACAATACATGCAAATACATACCTTGTCTGGGTTTTCCAAAGAATCTTGGAACCCTGTGAGCATTGCATAGTTATCTTAGGAGTCTCATAACCTCAAACTCTGAAGGAAAAATACTCTGAGGCTTTAGAGCTGCTCATGCCTTCTGAAATGCTGTTATTTTGCCATGTCAGACATAATTTTATCTGTCCTTCATATTTTTACTGTATGATGGCAATTTCCATTAAAACAAACTTGTTCCTCCTTAAGACCTCATCCCTTGCTGTTTATGAGGTCACAAAGCAAGAATTTAAGTGGATGAGGCAGGAAGAAAACAGCAAGAACAGATGAATTCATAAGTGACACAGAAGCTGTTGTAATGCAAATATACCCAGTATTAAGTGAAAAAGGGAACAGTGGAAATACACAAGCAAAACTATGTAGTTCATGAAACAAATCCTTTCTCAAATGAAAGAAGATGATCTTTGAATTTTGAGTGAGATGGAAGAGCGGCAAGAGTGCTGAGACAAATTCAATTCAGTGTAGAATTCAAGTTCGCAAATCAATTTTATTCCCATTAATGCCATTCTGGCTTCGAGAGTAGAGCAGTCAGTGTTGTTTAAATACACCTGCATCCCAGAAGGCAAGCTGCCGAGCTGCAACATAAAGCCCAACTGTATTCAATATGTGAGTTATTTATTGGAAATAATTGCATCATCTTCATTTTGATGTGGTTCTGTTAAAAATGGGATCATAAGCCTAATAGATAAATCACATTTACTTCTTTCAGTAAGTATCCTAACGTGCTTGTGACTATCCACTTAAATTATACCTTCAACGAGCATTTTAGAAACCACCCTAGACCAAGGGTGCTCAACCTCTGGCCTGAAGGTTGGAATCCAGCCAATGGGACTTCCCACAGGCTGGTAAGTTTGGCAGAGGGGAGCCATGACAGTTAATACTGCCAACTCTTCTCACTGCCAAAATCCTAAGCCCCACAGAAGATCAAAGCCAGGCCACCACGCTCCCCTGGCAGGGCCTGATCAGGGCAAAGCCATATCCCCTCTCCCCTGCCGTGGGTGGATTGGAACTGGACTGTCCCCTGCTTCCCTCCATGTGGCCAGATGGAACACTTTTAGGACCACTAACTAGTTCTGGCCCATGGAGAGACCTAATCCTGCCTATCCAGCCCACTGGACAGAAAGTCTGAGTATCACTGACTAGCCCATTGTCTGCAATAGTGACTACTCTGGTTAGCATTAAACTCTTAAACCTTTAGCTATGTTCTGTTTTTAAATTTAAAAGTGTTTGGAAAAGTTAATAAGTTAGTCACATCAGTGTTGTTTAAAACTTCTACCAACCGAGTACACAGTATGAGCTCTCTACCTTTGCTCTGTGTGTGTGCATGCACATACATACACTTCCAATATGTCTTAAGTCTGTTGAGAAGACTCCCATAATGTTGAAAAAATATTTTACTAGCCAGTGCCACCAAAGCTGTGGCACACTTAACTGAACTGTTCCCAAATGTCACTGATTGGGAACTTGTTCGTACTTGTTGTGGGTCAAGTGTGCATACTAACGTGCCTTAGCATTCAACTAGGACAGTCGCCTTTTAGGCACTGAAATGCTACAGCTTTGACACCGGAGGGTGGTTTTCTGTTTGCCCTTCAACCTAAACATGGGTTCAATAAACTTCAATAGCCTGCAAGTGACTGAAACCTGTAGTGTACTTGCCTGAATGCAATAGACTTCTGAAGACTGCACTTGACCAAATCTGCTGTGTACTTGCCTGACTTGGGATGCCTATGGTGGTTTCTGGGAGGAGCTGGGGAGTGATGGCAGGTTGCAGCTGAGTAGGGAGTGAAGACACAGCTGGTTGCTAGGAAGATGGCTTTTATTGGACAAGCAGTGCAAGGGAGCTCACTGATTTTTTTTTTTTTTTTTTTAAAGTGATAAAGTAAAAGAAAAAAAAGTATGTGAGGAGAGGCACAAGTGTTCTGGCTGTGTACCAGAGCTGTCCATTGCAGCACTGAGTGGGGTGAGACCAGGATCATGTGGGATGCCTGGAAGACTGATCAGACCAGTGTCATGGAATGCTTAGTGTCCGTGCATAAAAAAGTACTCAGTTCACACTGAACCAGTTCAGAAAAGTACTTGTTTTCCAGGCGCACTTTTTTAATCATTCCAGACAGTTTTAAACCAATTTAATGGACTTGTACGTCTGTCCGTTTCAGGTCAGGGAAGAAAGCAGAGGACTGGGGGATGCCGAGTCTTAGAAACCCCTGCCGTGCTACACTTGACAGGTGTTATATGATGTGTGACAAAACTGAGTAGTTCCTCTTTGAAAGAAGTATTATTTTGTAGCACTTTTGCTATCTTTGTAGTGCTACAAACAGCCTGAATGGCTGTGCACACGCTTTGTGTAGCATTACAAGGGCGTATTTAGCGCTTACAAATTTATTACATGTCCATGGTCACTTCTAACAGTACAGCAGCACTTTAAAAAAGAGCTTTCCCTTTTTCAAGTATTAAGCAGTTGGAAAAAAGAGGTTTTGCAGGATATGTCAGTGTTCTCACAAGGAAAGGCCACTGTAACTTGCTCATAGTTTCACAGATGTCTGTTTTATGATGTATGTTTGATAGATTGCAGTTATATAGCTAGTCTGTAAATTAACGTCTGATGGCTCAGAGCTGCACCAGCTGCTTTCAATAACTTAGTCTGCATTATAAACACATTTCAACTGGGGTAAGCATTACGTGTGTTTGTATCCTAAATCTTCAGTGTTTCTGTTAAAACTGCCAATGATAATGCCACTTGTGAAACTGTGGATGTCCAAGATTTGCTACTTGATGTCACAATCTGTTGCTCAGGTTTCAGAAGTCATACATAAGGTAGAGGCATGGTCCCCCAGTTTGATCCTACTGACTACAGAAGAGAGGTGTTCTGTTCTGTTCTGAGTCTTCTGAGACATAAGTTCTCTGATTTAGTATTTATGTTCCAAGTCAAAATATCCAGTTGCTAGGAAGTAAGAGCTCATTTCACTAGAAAATAAGTGCAGCATTATCTGCTGCTTTTGAAAATTTTTCTAAACAATAAGAGTCATAACACACAACTTTCAACACATAATCTACTCAATATCATGATCAGCTGTGTGGAATATAGAGTGAGGGTGAAACTGGTGCCACAGCAGAGCCAGGAAAGGTAAGGGGAGGAAGAACGATGGTAAGGGATAGTCTACCATAGAGGGAACACTTTGCTTGACCATGGTCAAGAAGGGGATGACTAAGGGTTAAAGGGTTTGAGGCACTGGTTACATATTGTCAAGGCTGGCAAAGCAACTTCCTCCCCTCAGAAAAGACAAAACAAGGGCTCCTCCAATTAACTAGAAGAGTACCTAGTCTAGTCCATGCTGGAAGCTTGAGATCCACGAGCTAAATCCTGTGGTTATATAGCAGTACTGTATTCTATATATCTACTACCTGTTTGTATTCAGTCACAATTAGAAATGGAAAAGTTATTCATATTAACATGCACCCTTTTGTTAATTGGTGACTGAGACTGGGGCTTTGGTTTTTTTTTTTTCTGTTGGAGGATATATCTGTTACAGAAGTCTGGGTATTGTCTTAATACAACTTGTTCGTTTAAAAGTTTCTAACTTCCTATTAGCAGTTCTGAATTGTTATTCTGGTAGTACCTTAACTTTGTGTGGCATCTTTAGGGTATTATTTGTGGGGTCTCTGTACGTAATATAATATGTGTTTGCATCTCCAATCAAAATGCCTTTACTGCTTTTTATTTGTTAGGCCTGCATATTGAAGAGTAAACTGCACTCTGTTGCAGCCTGTATGTTGTAACTAGGATTGTTAACTAAGCTCCAGCTGCAGTATTGTCATTGCTGCTGCTGATTCCATGATCCACCTGACTTACAAATTTATTACATGTCCATGGTCACTTCTAACAGTACAGCAGCACTTTAAAAAAGAGCTTTCCCTTTTTCAAGTATTAAGCAGTTGGAAAAAAGAGGCTTTGTAGGATATGTCAGTGTTCTCGCAAGGAAAGGCCACGGTAACTTGCTCATAGTTTCACAGCCGTCTGTTTTATGATGTATGTTTGATAGATTCCAGTTATGTGGCTAGCTTGTGAATTAATGTTTGATTGCTTAGAGCTGCACCAGCTGGTTTCAATAAACTTAATCTGCATTACAAACCTGAAGAAGACTGAGTAGGTAGAAACATTCAAAAGATACTATTATCCAAGGCTGTTGGCTTAAATTCCCCGCAAGTTATAAACCAGTGCGGAAAATACCATGTAGTTGAATGTACACTGTCAACAGTATGGCAATAAAACATAGGACTTGGGCTTTTTTGGCCCTCAGTCAGGCAAAACTCGTTCAGGTCACTGGGAGTTTTGCTGAAGAGAGAACTGCAGGGTGGAGGCCCTGAAGTTATAAGTTCTCTAATCATAATTTTTAATGGTTTCAGGCAAAAGGTGTGCAAGTAATAACACAGGAACTGAGAGCCTTTATGAACCTTTATTTCCTCTAAATAGGGCATGTCTATGCCTTGCCCTATGGCAACATTGTTACCGTGCCATGCTTTAGTACTTCTTTTTGGAAGTACTAAAGCATGGCCCTGTAACTGCCTGTATGCACCGTCCGCACAGAGCACGGTTATTTTTAGCTATAATGGGGGAGCGTGCTGCTACAGCCAAGTAGCTGCTGGTCATGCGTAGATACCTGTGAACACTATGTTGCCATAGCGCATCACTACAGTGACACAGCGTCACTTTTAGACGCATCCTTAGACTTGCATTCACTTTTGTTAAAGTTGATAAAAAATAAATACTTAGCACTCAGTGTGCTTTTCTTCCATAGATCCCAAAGCATTTCCCAAATGGGGGTGATTAAGCAGAGGAAATCCAAGTTGCAGAACACGCAGGAGCTGGGAACAGAACCCAGGTCTGGAGGTTCAAGCTCTGTCCACTAAATCAATCTACTCTGCATGTGGCATTAAAACTAGGACCAGTGTACACAATAGTAGGCTGTATCACAGGAGGAGCATTTAAAATGTCGCATGCTCAGCATGAAAAACCCACCAATTACAAATAGTCATTGGGGGGAGGGGGAAAGAATGACTGCATCTGTTACTTTCATTTTCTTTTGTGAAATGTGCAGCTGGTATGAGTCAGTGGTATTTTTGTTTAATTACATTCATTCTTTTAAGTGTTTTTTTTTTTTGTTTTTTTTTTTTATAGAGCAAATCTTGTGCTTTTCTTTTAATTCTGTCCAGCAACTGAATCTGTCCTTCTCTATCACTTTGTCCTGCTTGTGTTCAGGTGAAGCTGTCACAGATGCAATGATTAGAAAAATAAAATTATTCATTGATGAGAAACTTGTGGCTGCAGCCTTTACACAATGGTCTAAATTTGAATTAGCTCTGATCCACCAGACTAAACAGCACCTGGGCTGGCAAGAATCTTGCTCTGTAGGAGCAAGGAGCTTAAACACTTTGGCTGTCTTTTGTCAGTAAACCCTGTTGTACTTACAAAAATTATTAATGGAAAATGGAATGGGGAGCAACCAGGTCAGAAAGAGCATCCTGCCTGCTACTGAAAAACCTGGGAAAGTGCTCAGACCATTGTATTTCTATGATGTAATCTAAGACAGCCTGTTAAAACTGGCAAGAAAATAGAGAAGGAAGCCTTGGTCATACATTGCATTATGTCCTTTCCTGATGTGAGGTAACAAATGCATTAGCTGCAATTTGAAGTGTCCAGTCTATAGCTCAAGTGCAAACATGTATTTGTGCAGAGTTAAGGCTGGTCAAGTGCAAGTCCCATCAACATGCTCACTAGAAATGCAAGAGCGCTTTCATTTGCCCACCTTCACGCCACAGTATCATCTTTGGGGCCAGCAGGACAAATGGAGGTTATGGGTGGCAGCAGTTCTGTATGGGACCTAGGGAAAACTACTACACATCAGTGCTGCCATTTTTTCAGTGAGCTGTAGATCCTGAGAGAGTTAGTGTTAAAGTAGCCCTCTATTCTAAGGTAGTCTCCATCATCAGCACTTTGCTGGTGAGCAGATATGTTCCACTTAGCCCTGCTCGAATACACATCTGATCAATCCTGTTGCATGGAAAGAGGATAGATATCTTGGGACCAGATCACTAGCATCTCTCATGCCAGTAGTACAGTCTCTCCTGGCCCTGCTTCCCATCAGAAAGGTTACGCTTGGCCCAGGCTGGTGCAAACCTCAGTGATTTGAATTAGTCCTCCTTTATTTTTCTATTGCAGAACTGAGGTTGCTGTGGGATCTTGAGGTGAAACCTAGTCACTAAGCTAAGAAGGTGCAGACAAGCTGAATCTCCCAGTGTTTCAGCAGTGCATTATTAGCCCTCTTGAAAACATGACCGCTGGGCAGTGATGCATAAAGACGGGCACAAATCAAAAACATCGATCCATTTATTATTGGACAGTTTCTTGTCACTTTCTGGATGCCTGAAGAAGGCCTAGCAGAGCTGGGCCTCCATCTGGTTCAGGTTTTTTGATTGCTACCACATTTAAATGTTAATGGTGTAAACATTTCCCATCAGTTTCCTGGCACATGGAAGTACAAGTATTGCGAGATGAAAGCAATGGATGTATAATAAGCTTCTAAAGTTGTCTGTACTGGTCTGTGTAGGTTCTTATACTGTCTCCATCCCTGTAGTATCTGAGCACCTTCTGGTAGCCCACTGAGCAAAATGATAAGCATCTGTTATGTGCTTGTTCTCTCATCCTTTCCCGAGAGGACGAAGTATGTGCTGTGCAGTGATTTATTTTTGGTATGATACTTGTTTTGATTTGTTTTTTAAATGAGTGCATGTGTTGCTATGTATTAGAGTAAGGTCAAAAAATACACCTTACATTTGGAATAGAAGGTGATGAAGTTCAGGAGAGGGAAGTTATCGGGCCCACAATGCATAGAATTTTTTTTTATGTTCTTAATACCTTTCATGTTTTAGTCGCTTGGAGAGAAATCTGGAAGAAAGGCTCTCTAAAGCAGACATCTTAGTCCTGGATTTATCTGCATGCCTGCCCAGGTAGTGCTTGTCCCCAGAAAAGAAATGCAAAGAAAGATTCTCTGCAGAATGTCTCTACATCTTCCAATAGCATTAATCAGTCAGTATCATTGCTAAGCCAGAAGGGATACAATCAGTCTAATTCTCAGTCTCATCTGGTGACATTGCCTTGAGATGCAGGTATTTTGGGTACTGTTGGGAAAGAACCTGCCATTACAGAGACCATGCTGCCCCTTTTTCCAATAATTATGCTGTAGGTATTGGAGGGAACAAGGGGGATAATTCTGTACCACCTCGTTAAAAATGTCATGGAGATCTCCGCCCTTAGCTAATACTGCCCATTGAAATCCAACTAGCATCCCCAGGGTTCTTTTTGGTTTTCCCTAGAATGGTGCTCCAAAACTAGGAGGTTAGTGACTAGGAAGAATCTCTACATATGCAGCTTGTAAAATTGTAGATGGTGTTGGCATGTAGACAGGGGGTGTGAGGACTCTATTTAGAGACCACTGAGCCTCTTTGTCCATGTCTGTTCTGCTGCACCTGGCTCTTGAGAGGAGGGCATTTTTCCCCCCCTAAACTCTGCTGCTCTTCTCCCAGCCCTTTTAAGAACAAAGCTGTCTGCTTTGCCTTGAGAGTTTAACTGATACCCAGGGATTGCCTTGATGTAAGTTATATGCAGCATTTCTGTTTTTCTGCTCTAGTACCAGTATTTCATGGACGATTAATTCTGTAAGCCCTACATGAGTGTGTTTTCTTGCTTTTCTGTGTTCCTCCTCTATTGTCTTTAGAAGTACGGATGTATTAACTACTGCTCTATGGCATGAGCATCTAAGGGCCACCTAGACCGTAAGCTATAAGCCAAACAAATGCATAATTGGTTTAGTGCTGTTTGGCTTATGGAGTAATTGCAACTTAAGGCGAAAAACCGTCTTTGGCTGTCCTTTACCTGCACTTGCCGCTAGAGGCTTGCTGAGAGGAGGTAGGATCAGTTTGCTGCTCCCGCTGGGCTGAGCAAATGCCACAGCCCCAGAGTGCCAAGTGACTGCAAGTGCCTCCTGCCACCACTTGGACCAGCTCACTCTGCCTTGTGGGAGCAGCAAGCCAGTCTGAGTGGCAGTGGGAGGCACCACAGCTGCCTGGTGCTTTGGGGCTCTGGTGCTTGCTATGCCTGCAGGGCAAGGTGCCATGCCTTGTGCCACTGCACCTTGATGTCCCTGCTTGCCCTGATTTAGGAGGGGCCACTGCATCCTGGGATGCTGGAGGACTTCAGCTTGGGTGGAATAGCTGTGGAGAGTAGCCACACCTTAATGGAACAGGAGCAAAATAGGCACATTAGAGATGATCCTGCCCTGAAATGGCAACATTTAAAACTGAATAACAAGTGCTTTAAGCCTTTTAAAAGGTGTTAATGTGTAGCCAATCTAGGGGTTAAGAGCTCTGCCTAAAATTACCTTGTAGTAAGGCCCTAAGCCCCTGCTATTTGCTTTTCTTTAACTATACTTCCTGCGGTTCAGCCATCCTCCATCTCTGTTTATGGAATCTTCTTCACAATAAAATATTTTCTTACAAAAAATTGTCAGCTGCAGGTGGCCTGTGTATAGTGCCATGTTTCTTGCCACTATAGTGAGCCACTCCTTGAATAAGTCATAGAGCCCAGATGTTCAAGCTGAAGAATGGCAACTGGTCCATTATCATACACCTCAAGCAGCAGAATTGGCAACAGTTGGAAATGTTTCTGCAGGCTGGGCCTTTTGTTAGATTACAAAACTTTTTCCAGCCCCTCGAGGCAAAGAATGTGTGACTTCCCTTTTAGTAAAAGGAAAGTTCAGGGACACTGTTGGGTTGCTGAGAACAAGTGGCAGTAGTGCCTATGTGGGGCACAGTTAAAGAACAGCCCACGGACCACGACTACTAACCCTGTGGCTGTGCATTGCTATGTGGTTGCTGAGACCTGTCACTTCTAAATATGGTGCCTACATGGGCCACTTGCATCAAGATGAAACAATATTTGCTGGGCCCTGTGGTCTGTGCACCACTTTCGGGCCAGAAAGGCTGGTATCTATGGTCTGCTTTATTAGGTGTGCAAATCAAGTTGAGTTGTTGACAATGCATCCTTTGATTCAAGCCTGGGACTTACTATCTGCCTGTGACTTGTTTCTTAGAAAATGACCTGCGCAGCAGTACCAAGTTTGTCTGCAGTTTCCAGTTACAAGGAGGCTGAAGGATAAGAGGGCTGGATTGTAGAAGCCTCAGGGAATCCCATTCTCTTCCAACCAGAAGAGATTTGATTGGCACTATACACAGGCCACTGTACACTGTTCAACATGGCACTCTACACTGGCCATCTGGAAGAGAACTGACCGCTGGAGAGCATGAAGCCACTCACAGAACCATTAGGTCTCTGGAGAAGAATCCATGCAGTGAAATGCAGAATGCTTAAAACACTTGTTATTCTAATTAGCTTCTTACATTTCTCTCATCCATATCTGAGCACCTTCTAGTAATGAATGGGATTAATATCTACCATGTGTAGTTCTGATGTTTGAAAGAAGCAGAAGTCTCACTTGCTTTGGACTTCTGTGTCTGTTATTGTGCTTAATGAGAGAGCTTGATGCACTAATAGATGTGTAATAGCACCATACCTAGACTCCTGGCAACCCTGGGCAAACTTTTAGTATTAGTCCCCCCTTCGCCAGAGATAATGATGATAAGAATTGGACAACGAAAAAAAATTACCATTTCTGGGCCCCAGGCAGCCACCTGGTTCACCCATGCCTATTCCGACCCTGCCAATAGTGATGATGACATTAAAGAAATTAAGAAATACATATTAAGTTCCAGTGTAAAATTGTAAAGATTAAATCCTTCAGGGCAAGGACTATACCTGCCACTCTACAGCTCCTGGCACAACAAATACTACTGTAATAGAAATAATAATAAAATTCATATAGATCACTCCACTGCCCTGATGCACAAAATGGCTTTACCCTCTCTCTTCTTTTCTCCTTGGTTCTAATATTTTAATACATTTAGCTTTACTGTTAGTAGCATGTGGTGGTAAGGCTTACAACTACAGCATAGACAGTAATCTTTGTTCAGAGGTCAGCGAGTGGCCTGGGTACAAGGACCCCAGGTATTAAAGACTTGTTCTGTTGAGTCATTTAGAATGTCAGTCTAAAGGACTTCAAATCGCATTGGAAGTTTGCTGTTTTCAGGATTTACTTCTTCTGAATTAATGTGAAGGTGCTGTGGATTCTGAAACCCGTGGTAGAGAAGTTGTTATTGTTTTTCTTTTCGTGGAGGTCTGCTCCAAATGAAAGGCAGATCCGCTCTATTTGGCTACTCTATTTGGCTAACCAGGCGCAGTGACTTTAGAATTGGAAACAAGCACAATTGATGTAAAGTGGGGTGTTGTGGTATCTTTTAAAGGGTGCTGCACAATATTAGTGCAGGTGTTACGTGCATGAACACCTATACGATTCACAAGATAAACTCAGAGATTTTGGACAGGAAACCAAAGTGTCGTAAACATTCTGCCATGCTGTGGTCTGAGTTCTTTTGAATTGAAGAATTGCTCTATTCTTCCTCAGTCAAAAAATTAGTGAAAACTAAGAACTAGCATTTTCCAAGGAGGGCCAGGAGTCTAACGAAGGGTGCTTTGAATTTAAAAAGGTTGAGTCTCACTGATGTAAACTGTGCAAAAAGAGCTAATATTCTCTCAAAAGAGAAAAGAGCAGGCACTTTGAGGGACCTTGATTCCTAGAGTTAAAAAAAAAAAAAAAAAAAAGTTGAAAAATGCTGAACTATAGACACTCAGTCCATTTGTAGTTTGCTTGTTTGCAGGTATTCCTCTGAGACTCATCAATATAATATGACCATCTCAGTGTAAGTTACTATATTGTTTATTTGAGCCATTGTTTCAGAGCTCAAAGAAAAAAATAGGGCCTGTGTCTTGGCATTACAATACTTGCATCAATGTCATGGGGAGAAGGAAACAAATTGTGTGCAAACCTCAGAAAGGATTATATGTATACTGTATTTCACAGGAGAATTAACTGTCAGTTTAGCTGTGCTGACCTTCAATTTTCACTGGTGCTTCAATTACTGGTTCTGTTTGGTTTTTAAATTCCAGAAAAGATAATTTATAGATTTATGCCTGGGGCTGTCACACCTGTTTTAGATGATCCCAGACATTTGTTAAGAAAGAAACTGGTCTCTGAAACTGAGCTATCTGCACACAACAGAAAGATTTCTTTCTGGACCCCACAGAAGATACTTTGGAGGGGAAAAAACCAGATCCAGCTAGCAGGTCTTTTTGCATTTCTCTTCTATGTTAAACTTGTCAAGCAAGTATTTCACAAATTGTTATAGTGTGTAAAATTCACAAATATTTAACATCCTTCAACAGTCACATTTTCTACTAGACTACAGGTAGCATGTTTGGTTTGAAGAGAAAATAAAACTACATGTACTGAGTACTATTGCATTTTTTTTAAAGTTCTTTTGCAAAACGGCGTAAGGTTTTAAAACAGAGGTGGTATCCTTGCTATTCTCATCTTGCAAAACAGTGCACAATATATTTCCAGCACTCTTATGTCAGCAGAGTTATGAAATGTCTTGAGCCAGGAGCAAAGATTTCTTAGGGTGATATCTTTTGTTGGGATAAAGCTAGACAAGATTTCAGATGCAAGACATTCTTCCTCAGCTCTCTGATTATAGGAACCAGGGGACCATTTATAGCACTCTTTGATATAGGCTAAGTGCAGACATGTGGGGGAGAAGCAGGAAGGCGTAGGGGAGGTTAAATCGCATTAAAAATGGCCACCTGATCTAACTTAGTTCACCCCAGTTTGGACCTTACACTTTGGGTAGTTACAGACATTACAAATAAACCAGCGTAAGTGATCAGAAACCAGTCTGAACCTGGAACAGAACAGAAGTTCAGTGCACATAGACTGGTTTAAAAACTGCAGGACCTGGTCTGGATGGATGTAGTATCAGATTAACTCGGTTTAGATTAGACTAGTTTATTGAATTTCTGCACCAGATCCCCTCCTGACTGAAGTTAGGTTGCAGTCCCCTGGCACCCCAGGCTGCTTTGTGGGTCCCCTGCTAACCTCCCCTCACAGGGCAGACAGGCTAACCTAGGCCCGCATTTGTCTGCTCTGGCTGAGCCAACCTGACCTTGTCCCTGGGCTGACACAGAGCTGAGGCAGCAAAGCTCAGCTCCCTGCCTGCATCTGCCAGCCAGGCTTTGAACCAGTGGTCACAGCTGGGGGAGACCACATAGTAGGGGCTTCCCCCCTCTACCTGGACAGCGTGGCTCATCTCCCCAGCCCTGTCTCCTGACAGCTGTCAGCACTGGTGGAGGGGAATCAGAAGCCCCTGCCACATGGCCCTCCCAGCTGTTCTGGCTGGGTCTGTGGGGCTGGGTCTTCTTCCCTTCCCCCTCTGCTGCTGACAGTGCGGGGTTGGGAGCATGTGCCTGGAAGCCAGTCATGATGGCCAGCTGTTTGGTTTTATTCAGCTGTCCTCAGCAGTCTTCAGCATGCTGGGAGGCATAGGAGAGCACCCCCAGCCTGCTGGCCTCAGTCAGTGCAGGCATCTACAGGCTCTCTCTTCCCCTCCCCTCCCCCCCCACACACACAAGGGCAAGCACTAGGGCTGTGCAAAGCTTCGGTCCCTGACAGAATTCAGTGGAGATTCGGCCCAATTTGGTGGCCAAATCTCCAAATCTGAATCGACTCAAAGGACCCTTTCATTTCTCTGAATCAAATTGGAACTCTCTGAATTGATCCAGTGAGATTCAGAAAGATTCGGCGATTTGGACATAGACATAGCTTTAAATGTTTTTCCTACATACCTCTAGGTAGCATGTGGCTTGTGAATGCTGCGATGCTGAGGCACATGGACTATCTCACAGAAGTGTGGGGGAGTCCCCAGCCTGCTTGGCAGCAGACCCAGAAGTGGGCCAGAAGCACTTCTGGTCCTCTTCTGCACGCAGGGGGGGTCCCCCTGCTTGGTGAATGGTGCCTCTTGGTCTGGGGGACACCTGGGGTCCCCCTGCGGCCAATCGCCAAGCCGAGGGAGTGCAGGGGGGGCACCCCTGCATGCTCCCCAGCAGTCCCAGAAGTGGAATGGAAGTACTTGCGGTCCACTTCGGGGTTCATCACCAAACACGTGGAGGGCTCCCCTGCACTCCTGTGGGACATTCCATGCACCCCAGCAATGCAGCGTTCACAAGCCACGCTGGTACCTCGAGGTATGTAGAAAAAACATTTAAAGCGGTGTTTTATGTCCACATTGATGCTTCTCTGAATCAGCATCAAATCTTCAGATTCATATTTGGCTGAATCGAATCAGGGACAGTGATCCAAATCAACTAATTGCATCACTGTCCCTGATTTGGCTCAAATCCGAATCGAATAAGGCCCACTTCACACACCCCTAGCAAGCATGTACACCGTTTGCTCCCAGTCCAGTCTACACAGATTATAGAAACTTGCAAAGGTTTGATCAATTCGGTCTCAGGTTTTTTGAATGTCTATACCTAGCCATAGACCCAGTCTCAGTGATTGGAAATCAGTCTAAACCCTAATGGAACAGAAGTTCCATGCACATAGACCAGTTTAAAGATGGTGGAATCTGGTCTAAGGTAGACCTGGATCACTGTGCACGTTAACATAATCAATCTAAGGCTGGTAAATTGAACTTCAGTACAGTTACCTGGGGCCTAGCCACTGGCCCCAGTCCCAGGACTCTGCTTTTCCTACCAGAAAAGTAACTCCCAGTGACTAGAGGTAGGAGAGATGTGGGTGTAGGTTCGCCTGGGGATCAGGGGGCTAAAAAGAGCCACAGGTCCCTCCCTAAGTCCTTGTATGAACCCCACAAGCTCCTGGTCCCACCAAACCCCTCAGATGCCAAAAACCCCCTCCAGACCCTCCCTCCCACTGATCCTCCCCAATTGCCCTTGCAGATCCTGCTTGCTCCCAATCCCACTGTGGGTGCCGCTTGCACCCCCAGTCTCTCTAAACCCTCCTATGGATCCCACCTGCCCCCCCATCCTGCTTGATCACTCTTGGATCCTACCTGCCTCCCTGATTTTTGCCCCCCAAGCCTGCTTGCCCCTCCCAACCTTCTTCCTTGCCCCTCTTATCCCAACTTATCTTAAATTGGGTGGCCAATTTTAACACAGTCTAATCTTCCCCTAACCCCCAATACTTTCAGCAACTCTGTCTTTATTTGCAGAAGTCGTGACTGAGATACTCATCAGGTGAGAGTCTTCTTGGAATATATTCTGCTGTAATACGAAATGCAAACTTGTCCATATGTAAGTTAAAAAACACCGATTAGTGCATAGTACAAAGTACTCTTGTGTCTGTCCAATTTATTTTTGAGTGTTATAATCTCCATTTGCATATGAAGTTCCATGGAAAACAAGTGACATGTGGCTCATTGGCCTGTATGCTCATTAGAGCAAGGAACTTTAAGCACGTTAAACCTTACTGTGCAGTGTTTTGGCACAATATAAATTATACTATAATTTCTTAGGGATCTAATTATGAGCAAATTACACCAAATGTAAATCCAGACTGTCTCCTTTAATGTTGACATCATAGAGAGCATCGTTTCTTAACATTTCCAAGTTTCTGTTGAAAAGCTCCTGTCTTCTTAACACATGATTCTTATTCTTGATAATGCTGGGTGGTGTGGTACAGAGCTCTCTGTGCTAGAAAAAAATACAAATCTACTAATAAAAGATCTAAGAAGCTTAATGTTTATCTGTTAGTTGGTATTTTTATTCTTGAACTCTTGTTCTAGTAGCTATTTCTGCCATTCTGTTCCAGTCTAAAGATTTATAGAAATTAGATTAAGTTAAACAGTTTGCCTAGCTGAGAAAACATGCATTTCATAGCTACCTCTTTAGCAATAACATGGAGAAGGCAACAGGCTGCTGCTGCTAACAGGAAATGATCTAAAATACAAAAACCACAGCAAAGAGGTAGTTTTCTTTGTGCACTCTTAATCAGTCTTTCATTTGATGCAGCTAAAAAACTTTGAGTGTACTACCCTCTTGTTCAGTTGCATGCTGGTAATAGGAGCAGGTGTAACTAGTAGAAAATAGAACTTTAGTTCTTGACACAGTGTATTCAGCAAGTCATTCTCTTCATGTAGAAGAATTTCAGGAAATCCTGACAGGCATTCAGTTTACCTATTTACAGCTCAGCCCCTTAAATTGTACTCCAATATCCTGCTGCTTTCCCATCTGGATTAAAGTACTATTATAATAATATATAATGTAATGTAGACATGCGAACACCTGTAGAGGAAGCAGGGGAGAGAGAGAGTCAGTTGAATAGTTTTTATTCAGTAACTATATCTCAGGATTTGTCACTGTCAGATCAAAAGCAGACATTTCATAACTTGCATATGTTTTATGCTGACACTAGTACCTGATGCCACTTTGGCTCTGTTATTGTTGTAAAAGCTGAATATTACAGAAGTAGATTTAATTATGCTAAACAGAAATACAGAGTATGAATGATAAGAGCAATGTAGGTCAGAGCATTCTCAAGACTGCTTCTTAGAAACACCAGTTGTTACTATTTCGTTAGCATTAGTTGAATGATGACTAACTCTCTTGGGTCCTTAAAGTCTTTTGTGCGGTCACCAAAAGCACATTCTTGTTTTTCGTACTGTGCAGCTTCTAACTTGCATGTCACTCCCAAATCATAGTGAGATCTACTCCCTGAATGAAGTTGGACTCTTTTCAGATTAAGATTTTCCTTTTCTACTTGCTCAGGATGCAGTGTTATAAAAGTAATCAAAAGTGGTTTCCTGATGACAGGGCGGATCCTATTAGCTCAGTTCCTAGGTTACAGGCAAAAGCAATCTATTTGGCTTTATCCACTATTTCAAAGGCTCAGAGTGAATCCCCTAAGCACCAACCCAATCCTATTCAGTATTACATCACTGAGAACTGCAAACTCTGCCAGCCTACAAAGAATAATAAACCTTATGATCATTTAAATTAAAAATAAATTGAAATTGGTGTCACCACAAGGAAACTAATAGTACAATGTTGTAGTACCACAGTTTGACATGAAATCCTTTTAATTAGCAGAGAAAACCAATCTTTTTTCATGGTTCTATTCATGAAATTCAGGTAATAGAGCTGTAATAATAACATTTTGTGCGCAAAAGCTAATTTCTAGTAAATACATTCTATGCTTTTAGTGGCCTCTGTGCCTGCTGCTATTTCATTGCACAAAGGTAATAAACTGGGCAAAGAAGGGGGAATACAACAGAACAATAGTTTTGGTTTTAGATATTTATTTCAATTAGACCAATGGATTGGGGGGGGTGGGGGTTGCCTTCCTCTGTAGCCAGGGCTGTGGTCCTTTATACACTCACATGATCCCAGGTATTTAACAACCTTTTACAGAAGCAGGATATTGGCTGTTGTGGTCCTCCTGCTTTACCTGTGGCAGGTTAGGGTGTTATGTCTTATGTTGTATCAAGGTTGTTGGTAGTTTTACTATTTTTACTAAGGAGTTAGATTATGGATTTGTATAGGATGTTTTGGCTAAGGTTGAGACTCACTGGACTGTACAACCTATGGAGGTCCCTTCCAGCCCTACTTTTCTAAGATTCTCTGATTCTAAATAGGTGGAACAAGGTTCCTAGCTGATTGAAGCCTCAGCTTCTGTTTCTTTTTAACACCTGGCATTTTTGAGGCAAACCTGGTAGCAAACTTGTACCCAGTCTTTGTGAATGGTTTGTGCAGGTCAATTTTAAAAATATATATAATATACGTAGGGAAGACAAGGTCCCAGCCTTGCAAACTCAGTCTGAGAGAGAATATGTGCTTGAACCGTTTGCCTTAGTTCCTTTCGTTCTGAGGTGTGGTTTGCCTGAGATGAACAAGGGGCCACAAGAGGAAGTTAACTCTTTCACACAATCTTTGTGTTGATACGTCATGAAGCACGGTAAAAAATGTATATACAGGAAGGGCTGCTGTAACAGCCAGAAGGGGTCATGAGAGCAACAACCACAAGGAGCTCAATTACCGTTAACTCACCTATTCAGCAAACAACTCACTTTATATCACTTACGGGCAGTCCTGGGTTTATAGGTTGTTATAGCATCTGGGGAGTTGTTTGAGCCTCTGTGGCAGGGCGCCCTTTCGGGGTGCCATGACCTCCCCTAGCGCCTCCTGGCTACTGTGTCAAGCCACTGTCAACGCACCCTCACCGATCTCGCCCGCCACATCTTGCTGGTAAATATGTTTAATGGGAGGCTGCCTTCCTATCTGCTTTGACACGGTGCCTACCTTGCTGTACCGGGGCTCAGTCCAATTGCCCGCCTGCACCCTCATGGGTACCCCCTCGCTTCTCTCGCGGCCCTCACCGCACCGGGGCCTGTCTCATGTTCTCGTAACCTGTGCCGGGGCCTTGCCCTTCTACCGCCACCTGCTCTGGGCCTTGCCTCTATATTCGCCCTCCCCGGGCCTTCATGTCCCTAGATGTCCACTCTTAGGGCTCCTCTCCAGGGCCTGTCAATGTATGTGCCCCCTCTCGGGGCCTCCCGATTAAGCTCGCCCCCTTCTGGGGCCTCCCCCATACAGACAGTGCCCCAACCGGGGCCTGTGCCTCGCACGCTCCGCCCCCAACCAGGGCCTTCTCACAACGGGGCTCAGGCGGCCTCAGCCTTACCTGGCCCCAGACCCGCCTTCTCGGGTCCTATGCCCCACTGGGCTTCTCGTACTGCGCCCTCGCTAGGCTCCTCCCAATACTGCCCCACTGGGGCCGGGACACCCCAAAACGCAGCGCCCTCTAGCGCTAGGAACTCCCCCCTTCTACTGGGGAGCTCCCTTGAGGCCTCCTCCACCCCTACAGCCTCGACCGGTCCTCCGGTGTAACAACAAAACCAAAAATACAAAGCCCCTGGCTATAACATAAAATCTTAAGCCAACCTGGCTATCCTTCATCCATACTGTCAGGGTCCTCTCCACCCCGTACCATCGTGTCAACACTGCTCAAGCCATCCGGCTTCCTTACTGTGCCCGCGGAGCTCTGCTCACCCTGCTTGCTCCAGCAGAGCTCAGGCTGCCAGAGGGGAACTGACTCTGGCCTTGGCCTTGCTGTTTATAAAGGCCAGGCCCTGCCCCCTTCCAGTCAGCTGACCCAATCGGTTGCCTTAGCAACCCCCCACCTGTGCTGCCCTAGTGAGTGGTGGCTGCGCCCATATTCCTGTTATCCAGTAGCAGGCACCCTAGTGCCCTGCTACAGCCTCTCTTCAGTTACCTTCCTATCAAGGGTAAGTGCTACAGCTTTTCAACTCCAAAATCCTCCTGTTTCTATCTTTGGCTCCTTTGTTGAGTCTAAATGAGTTCAAGTGCCTTTTGAGGCCCTTACCAGGTAGGGAAACAATGTGACTAGTAGTGAATGCTACCTTTCAAAACAGGACAGTATTTATAAGCCAGCTGGAAAAGATTAACATTAATCTGGCAATCACAAACCTAACCGTCCATGGGAGAAGTCTTTATCTGCTTCTCTGGGCTTCCAGGGGACCATCTGTTCCTCAAGCTCTGAGTCAGCATCCCTAACTGTGTGCTCCACTGCCCTGGTACATGATCCTCAAGGTTGGGACTTGGCACCCTCCATCTTTCTGTCTCCAGTTGTAGCCCTGCTGTGTTCCCCATCTTGTCTTTGCCTTGGCTGCCAGTCATTACAAAATAATGTCCAGTTGTGAGGATTTTTATTCTTTCCAGGATACTCTATTCATGGACATATAATTCACTTCTTGAAAGTTTGTTTCTTATTATCTTGACCTTACTAGATGGCATCTAACTATGTCTTACTACTTCCAGTCTCAGGGAAGAAATTAACCCCTTTTTTATTTAATGGTTAGTAAGACAAGTGTGAGAGCAAGCTGAGTTGTATGTTATTAATTGAAAATGGTTACAAAAACTCAACTTCTCTACATGGCTCATGTCTCCTCTTTAGCTGAAGAAGATTGTGGGTGTGATGGGGAGGCAACTTCCTGTATGAAATATGAACATGTTAAGTAGATATTGGTTTCTTGTCTCTGGCCTGGATTCTAGGGCAGGTTTGAAATTTCCATTATCCAGCAGTGAACCAAAGTCCCAGGCATGAACACCTGGAACCATGGGATCAAGTCAAAATTCAGACTGGAACTGCTGGATGGACCCATCTGTCTGAGTCAAATGTGAAGTAGAGGTTATAATCCTAACAAATTGTAGGGAATGGGGAGAAAGAGTTGGAAGAAAGATTTTGAACTAAAATCTACATTTGGAGTTCAGACTGATGCCTAATGCAAAGTCTGTGCTTCCTTGGTTATTTGGTAAAGCACAGTTTGAAGTGGGATGTATATTTTAGTTAGTTCCATGATGGGAGTTGTAGAATATGTTCATATGAAAAGCTTTTCGCTTCAAATGGTACCTTGTAGGACTAGAATAGTCTGAGCAAACCTACTACTAGTCACAAAAATTGAGCCATTCTCTTTAGGGAACTGAAATGTACAGCAAACTGTGTTTGTCTATGGGAACACTGGGTAAAAATAACTCTTCTACCTGATGACAAAAGCGACTTTTTATTTGCTTAGGCTCAAATTAGGGCAACTATTAGCATAACAAGAGAGACTCAGGCAAGTAAGCCCAGTGAATGCAGGATACTTCACTAAGTGAAATCATTAGCTTGACAATCTGATTATATGGAAAACAAGTTTTGGATTCTGTTTCTAGTTCTGACTTCTTATCTAACATTCCTAATCCAAAGGAAGTGAACATGTGCAGCTGGAAACAATCTAAGCATTTTAATTGTTCTTGTCTACTAGTTAACAGCCTAGTGGTGTGGAGCATCCAAATCTCCTCCTCCATGTGAGTGAGCATACATAAATAACCTTCATCATAACCTTTCCAAGAAATGTATTGGAAGATGATGGAAAAGAACAAGGCAAAAGACTGGATGGGGAGAGGGAGAATGAATAAGAGGAGAAATAGGGATAATTGGTATACTTTTTTAATGCAATGAAATCAAACAGCCTACAGTAATAGCAGAACAGGTTAGAATTTACTTAGAAAAGCTAGATGCTTTCATATTGTAGAATTAATTGGCTTACTTGACTAGAAAAACAGACAAAAACCAGAAGTGCTGATACTGCTTAATTCAGTTAAATGTTCTGAGATAAGGAATCCTGCATGCCTTGGGTTATCCTTAGGTTATCTTGATATCTTGCCCTCTGCATAGATAGTTTGTTTAAGTAAACTTCCTAAATTTCTGTGTAATTTACTATTGTTTTGTTTCTCCAAGGTGTATTTTTTATCTCTTTCTCTGTCTTAAGTATAAATACGCTTGTAAACTTAATCTGAGAAATCCTTTGAAACAGACGAGTGGGTGATTCCCCTTGCTGTATGGAATTCTCCCTGTGATCACAGTATAGCCTTAAATAAAGAAGAGCTGGCTCTGTCAGTTCTGATTCAACCACAACGCAAAGTTTGATTTCTTCCACAGTATCTATGGGACCAGATGAGATGCACCCTAGGATAATTAAACTGGCCGAGGTAATGTCAGAGCCATTTGATATCCTCTTTGAGAACTCACAGAAATCAGGTGAGGTCCTGGATGACTGGAGAGGAGCAAAGGCAATACCCATCTTTAAGAAAGAGAAGAAGAAGTAGGGAGTTATGAACCAGTCAGTCTAACCTTGATACCTAGGAAGATCATGGAGCAGGCACTCCGGGAGTGTATTGTGAAGCACCTAGAGGAGAATAAGTTGATCAGAAACAGCCAACATGGAGCAAGTCATACCTGACTAATCTGATTTTCTTCTAAGATACAGTGACAAGCTCTGTGGATATGGCAGGTGCTGGGGTGGAGGGAGCAGTGTATGTGATTTGCCTTGCCTTTAGTAAGGCTTTTGATACCTTTACCCTCAATGTTCTCATTAACAAGCTCAGAAAATACAAACTAGATGAAAGTCCTGTAAGGTGGATACATAACTGGTTGGATCGTCATATTGAAGGAGTAGTCATCAATGGCTCAATGTCTAGTTGGGAGGAGGCATCCAGTGGGGTTCCCCAGGGGTCTATCCTGGGTCAACATCTTCCTTAATGATTTGAATGATGGGATGAAGTGCACGCTTAGCAAATTTATGGAGTTGCAGATATTGCAGAGAGTAGGGCCAGGAACCAGAATGACCTGGATAAACTGGAGAAATGGTCTGCAATCAACTAAATGAGATTCAACAAGAACAAGTTGCAAAGTCCTGCACTTGGGAGGGAATAACTGCATGCAGAAATACAGACTGGGGGATGACTGGTTAAGCTGCAGTACTACAGCGAAGGACCAAAAGGTTATAGTGGACCATAAGCTGACTATAAGCTAAGAGTGTGCTCTTGTTGGGGAGGGGGTGCGGGGCAGGGAACAAACAACATCCTGGGTTGTATTAACAGGAATGCCACTTGCAAATCAAGGGAATGATTATTTTGTTTTATGCAGCACTGGTGAGCCCTTACCTGGAGTACTGTGTCCAGTTTTGGGCTCCACACTTCAAAAAGGATGTGAACAGTTTGAAAAGAGTCCAGGGCAGAGCAGCAAAAATGATTAAGGGCTTGGGAGTAAAGACTTATGAGGAAAGGCTGGAAGAACAAGGGTTATTTAGTGTGGAGAAGAAATGACTGGGAGGGGATTTGATTAAATACCTGAAGGGTGATTATAAAGAGGATAGAGATGAGCTTTTCTCTGTGGCCACAGGGCTAAGAGAAATGGCATCAAGCTGCAGCAGGGGAAATTTAGGTTGGAGATTAGGAGGAACTTTCTGACTATGAGGGTAGTCAGGCATTGAAACAAGCTGCCTAAAGAAATCGTGGAATCTCCATTCTTGGAGGTTTCCCAGAGCAGGTTAAGTAGACAGTTGGCTGGAATGGTTTAGTCAGGAATGATCCTAACTTGAGAAGGGGGCTGGACTAGATGACCTTCTGAGTTCCCTTCCAGCCCTACTTTCCTATTATCTAAGACAGAACCACTGGAAAAGACCATCTTTGTTGTTTCTAAAACATAGGTCTTATCTATGCTGGGCAGTTGCCCTACCTATGTCCCTTGATGTACAACACTGGCTGGCTACAAATGTGAATGACTTGGGTGGATGGGCAAAGTTGTTATTTGTATCAGTGAAGTTTAGTCCACAGTTGTAGTAATAAAGGTGCCTATACACATGCGCCGACATATTCTGATTAGAATATGTTGGAGCAGACTTGATTAATGGAGTCTGCTGGAGCATTCTAACTGGAATGCTCCAGTGTGCTGGAGCATCCCTGTGTATTCAATGTCCTGTTTTTCAAAATGGTGGTGGCCTGCAAAAAGAATTAGACCACCCCATCAAGCACATTTAAATGAGAATGCCCCATCTCTGGCCTGTTGCCTCCATCAGTCCTGCCTCAGTCTGAGGAGGACTGAGCTGTGTTAATTCAGCCCACTGCTAGTGAAAGGTTGCTGACCCTGCCCTTAGAGGAATGCCATGGTACAGTTACACCAGTTGGCTAAAACTGGAGTAAATCTTCAGTACAAGACAAGGCCTTAGAACCTTTTCCCCTGCATTGATAGTACTCCTGGTTTAAAGTCATTGAGGTTATATGCAAAACCATACAGATGTTCTAATGTTCTTTCATGAATGTATTTGCTTTTGTTCCAGTCCCCATAAAAGAAGCCCTTCCAAAAGTGGATCCAGGGGGATGCAGTGGTACAGTTGCACGCCCCCCCTCCCTTTTGATTCCTTTAAAATTTGCTGCCTGGGAGGGGCAGCGGTATTGCTATTCAGGCAGCAATGAGAGTGTCAGTTGATTTCAGTTGGTTTCACAGGTGTTAACAACCCCTCTCTCCTTTTTAGTGGTCTTGATGTTGCCCTATCCTTTCTTCTGAAGTTTTGCCATTTGTTAGCCATTCCTGGTCATGTGACTCTTCTATTTCATAGCCATGCTGACCTTTCTTAGCTCTAGCTAAAAACTTTAATTCAGGTATAGAAATGACTGACAGTGAAGTACTGGCACTGTCAAGATACTCAGGAAGGCTAGATTTTGTTTTATAAATCTAAGTAAGAGATGTGCATTTAGCTATAATGACTGCAGGACTAATGATACAATATTTTTTGCCTATTTTGTCTGTAGTTTGTTGCATTTTTAAAAAAACTTTATATAAAAAGTAGTGTACATTCCAATAAGTATGTTTGTTTTTGCTTTGATTTTAAGCTGAGCTAGCCTCCTAGCGTATTGGTAAAGCTTCTAGTTACTCTTTAACTGTTTAAAAATGTATTGTGTTATATGTGATTATGTACTACATCATCTATAACACCCCTTTTCAAAATCCTAGATCCAAATATGGGCTATCCATTAACTTGTCATGTCTGTTCATTCTTCTACTCATATTTCAAATTGAAATTGTTTAGCTCAGTAATGCATGTAATACACAAAATGAAACAAACACCTTCCATTAAGTTATAATGGTTCTATAATGATGAGGCTGGCCTTACCTTTAAAAAAAAAAATCACTCTGTGGCAGCCTAAGCTAATCAAATTGTTTTTGTTCTAAAGCTATTCAATTTTGCTGCTGCTGGAGACACATATTTCCAGATATATCATAGGATCCTACTGCCCCCTTCAATGACTAGTGGTCCTAAATTGCAGTCACTGGACACCTACAATTAGATGCTGATTTGTCTATTCTAACGTGCTGATGCCAGTGCTACCCTATGATAAGATTAATATAATGCTCCAAAATCGTCCTTGTGATTTTCTGGCTTCTGAAAGGATAGCCAGGCATTTCTGGCCACTAACATGAGATTTAGCCCTGAGGAATGTGCCAACAAAGTAAGCAGTCAATGTGGTAGAAGTGGTATCTTTTATTAGACCAGCAGATACTTGCAAAAAAAAGTCTTTATTTGCAAGCTTTTGGGCTCATGCATCCTTCCTCAGGCAAAGGAGAATGCAAAGAATGTAAAATTTCTCCCAGGTTGAAATGAAACTATATTGCACAGGAGAGCTGCAGGGTGGTATAAGTTCTCCTGGGTGGAAAAGTTTATTTTATGCAAATTAAGAAATGTTACAATCTTTGCATTCTTCTTGGCCTGAGGAAAGGCACATGAGCCTGAAACTTGCAAATAAAGACATTTTTTGCAACTATCTAGTCGGTCTAATAAAAGATATTGCCTCTACCACACTGGCTGCTTTTGCTTTTAAACCAACATGGCTACAACCTTCACCCAATGAAATTTATTCCTGACATCTCGAGAAGTGAGATCTGTCAAGCGTGGACCATTAATCTAAAACTCTGCTCTGCTCCTCTTTGGCTTTGGTAGGTGGCAAGTGTATCTGACTACACTGAAGCAGAATCATAATCCTGTGTCTAATACCATAATGGTATCCATGGAAAGGACCATGATGGCACAGCTTTTGAGGGATAAAGGAGAAGATGAGCTGGAAATTGTATGAAGCAGAGAGATGATATTGTATTTTCCTGGTGCATAAAGTGAGAAAAAAACCCTACCTGACTCCGTAATATGTAGAGGGGTAAGTATTAGGGGTGCACTGATAAAGATTTTTTGGGCTGATACTGATGGCCGATGACTAACCAGCCATATCAGCTGATACCGATCCAATTGCCAATATGCACCCTGGCAGCTTAGAAAGCAGTGTCAGGCTGGTAAGTCTGCTGGAGGGAAGGCATGTGGGTGGGGGCAGATTGAGGCCCCCATGGAGAGGGAGGGAAAGGGGCTGGAGCAGGCACTGCCCAACTGAGGGGCGTGGGACAGCTGTAGCTTGTCTGGGGGGTGTGCGGGGAGGGGAGGTGGCAGCTTCTGCTGCTGCGCGTACCCCTGGGGGAGGTGTTGGGGGCATGTGCTCCCTGGCTCCATACATGGGGTTAGCATGAGCTGCCCATTGTAGGCTCAGGACTGGGGGCTGGGCCAGGGCTGCACTTGGGGCAGTGTGGGTGGTGGCAGTGCTGAGGGGGGGAGCTACAGGGTGGGCTACAGCCACCCCAAAATCCACTATAGCCCCCCCCAAGCACTCCACCTAGCGCTGCCACAGCCCACCCCACCCCTGCCTGTCCTGCGTGCAGGCCAGGTCCAGCACCCCCATCAGGAAGAGCCCAGCACAGCCCCTGGCCCTAAGCACACAGCAGCTGCTTGCCCTCACCCCACACATGGCCCCTATGCCTCCCCCAGGGGTATGTGCAGTGGCAAGAGCCACCCCCTTTCCCTGCACCCCCCAGACAAACTACCTCTGTCCCATCTGGCACCCTGCCTTGCCCTACCCCTCACCAGTTGTGCAGCACCTGCCCCAGCCCCACTCCTTGCCTCACCTCGGGGGCCTCGAATGCCCCTTCCCTCTTCCCACCCCTTCCCCACCACAGAGTTACTGCCAGGATGCTGCTCTCCAAGCTGCCAGGCTGTGTTCCTGGTCACGTGCATGCTGTGGCTGTGTGTATTCACACAGCATTTATCTGTGACATTACTGGCCATATCAGCCAAAAAAACCTGTTGATAATGTCAACTTTCCTTTTATTGGTGCCAATACAAAATGGACTGATGTTTCAGTGCACCTCTACTAAGTATGATCAGAAATACATTGTTAAATTAAAAATTACATAAAAAGCATTTCTTTTCAAAGGTGTCTTGATTGCTTACTCCACACGCAGTTCTTTTTGTTTCCTCCTGTCACAACACATCCCATGCCTAGAATTCTTATCATCTTACAGTGCACTTCTGTTCCAGCACTCTTGCATTTCTCAGCAAGTGTATTGACTTGTGCTGCAGTTTGTAATGGAAAATAAAGGCCAGTGCATTAATGATCTTAAACAATAATTTTATTACTTAAAACTCAAAGTTGCCACCTCAGGAAAGCAAAACAAACCGTGAAGGCACAGTGGGACCCCAGAGCTACGGAAGAAAGACAGCAAATTGATGGTATTTCATATATGGCAGAATTCTGACATGCATAAAGAACCCTGGGGTAGGGGAAAGCTGACTTTCACAGAAAAAAACGTTTTGTTCAGTCTTAGTTGTGCCCTAACAATAAAAAAACCCCCCAGAACAATAAGGACATTGAAAGTTCAAAGGTAGTGGTGTAGAGTGACTTGTATATACACCTGTGGAAAAAACATGAGCATCAAGTGTCTTTTTGCCATATACAAATCCCTAGTCATGTAGGGCAGATAAGAAAGACTGGAACAGTCAACAGCAAACAAAAGTACAGTACTTTTAAAAATGAAAAGGAAATCTGTAATGCTTAAGAGCGTTCAAAACCTTGCTGGCAGTTGCATATGAGAAGAGGAAACAGTCATTCTGAAGCTGAAAGCAACACTCTTCAAATGAAAACTACAGTTCTTCTGCTTGATTGGCTGATTCCGTAGGCATGAGCAATAGTGCCTCTTTATTTAAATACAAATCCTCCGTAAGAAAGCTTTGTAAGAGTAAATACTGTTTTAACAGTAAAAGTTTATGGAAATGGGCAAAAGGAATCTCTGAGCCTATTTAGGTATATTTCTAAGATTTAATTAATATGTTAGCTCCAGCTGCCAGATAAAATTGCAGAAACACAAAGGAAAACTCTACAGAAGGGGCCACCCCAGGTAACTGGAATCAAGGGCAACACCAATGACTTTGCAAAGTACTTGAAGATGTCTCAAATATCTTGAAGATGCCCAGCCCATCAGCATGAACTTAAAAACCTGAACAGATCAGCACAAGACTGGAATCAATGTCAGAAACTAATGGCAACCAATGTTCTTTAGGATTAAGACAGATAAGGAATGAAGTTAGCCCCTAAACCCATTTCTGATCACAGAAAAAACCTCTGATTCAAGCTGGAGGAGGCTTGTGTTCTGACTAGATGTTGGGGCACAAATCATATGAATGTGATGTAAATTCAGGATATGCACCTGTGCTACTTAGACAGACTGCTCTTTTGAACATATGGGATGGGAAACCCCAAGTAAGAGCAGGAACATTAGGATGGTAAAGGGACACAAAATGTTGTCGGGGGAATCTAGCAGGGGGTATATGAATAGTGCTTCACCTCTACAAAAAAGTTTACTCTAAATCTGCCACTTGTCTGTCTTTCTTTGGTCTTCTAGCACAATTCCAGTCAAACTCATGTCTTAATTCTCCACCACTGCTCAAGCGATCAAACAATAAATTTCATATATACAAAAAAATCCAAGTACAAATGACTAATTTTTACATTAATGATTATAGACTGGTTCTTGCCAACATTTTTGATTTTTAGTGCATCAAATAGATGGCCCATGAACTGATTATAATAGAAGTAATTCTGTAATCCATCAACCACTTGTACAGAACATGTAATGGTTTGTTGTTTGGCTATGACTGTGCCAGCTGCTGCAAATTTAAAAACAGCAGCACTGCTCCCAGGGGAGCCAGATGGCAAAGCTGTAATAGAGAGGTGCAGCCTTTCATTTCTATGCCAGCAATTAAAATTCAGTCCAAGAAAGAAGTAAGTGAAAATTGTGACCATTCGACAGTTTGTTTGCTTACAGTATGTATGTAAGCATCTCAGGTCAGTTCTTAGCATATACATGTAATGCTTATGTTCTTTCAGGTCCTGCATAAGGCAAGCCAATGTGAGAAATTTGCAGTGCCACTTCCTCTTCTGTACTTGATTTGTGGGTGTCTAGATGATATTCAATGCAATGTGTTTCATATACAGTGCACAGCACAAGAAATCTAGCTACTGCAACTAAGGCTATAGATCTTGATGTGAAACATACTTTTGGAGAAATCAAGGTACATTTATATATAAAAACTTGGGCTTGTATTTGGCAGACTAGTCAGAGAGCAGGCTTGAAGTTTTGGACTTCAAAAAATGAAAACTTCAACAAGCTCAGGTCACCAGTAGGGAATGTGCTGAGGGGCCAGGGACTGAAGGTGAAAGGAGTGCATGAAGAATGGTCGTTCCTAAAAGACACAATCCTTGAAGCACAAAGGAAGTCCATTCCCATGCGGAGGAAATGTAGCAAAGAGTCTGGGAAGCTCTCTTGGCTAAACAGGGAAATCATGGTCCTCTTAAGAAAGAAGAAAGAGGAGTACAGTCAATGGATAGGCCCCAAGGAGGACTATATAGTAGTGGCCTGCACTTGTAGGGATCAGATTAAGAAACATAAGGTGGCAAGTGAACTAAAATTAGCAATGAGAGTCAAGGACAACAGGAAGTCTGTTAGGTACATATGGAACAGGAAGAAAATGAATGGAAGTGTGGGGACACTGCTCAACAACTCAAGACAGCTAGTCACCAGCACTCAGGAAAACACTGAACTGAATAACTACTTTGCTTCGGTCTTTCAGTGACCCAAGGGGAAAATTACACCAGCTAGAGTACAGAATGAGCAGGGTTCAAATGACCACCTTCCTACTATTGCCATAGAACTGGTGTGTGATCAGTTAAAGAAACTGGACATATATAAGTCAGCAGGACTGGATGAACTCCGTCAAAGAGTGCTGGAGGAGCTGGCTGAAGTCACTGCAGAACCCCTGGTGAAGCTCTTCCAAAACTCATGGTGCCCCAGGAAAGTCCATGAGGACTGGAAGAGGGCCAATGTTGTGCCCATCTTCAAGAAGGGGAGGAGGGAGGACCTGAGTGACTATAGGCCAATTAGCCTACCTTCTATCCCATGGAAAATCCTGGAAAAAATAGATTAAGGGGTCTATGTGTGATAGGCTTGCAGAAGGTAGGATTCTGAATGACAGCCAGCATGGCTTTGTCGTGGGCAGGTCTTGTCTTACCAACCTCATCTCCCTTTACGATCAGGTGACTCACCACCTGGATAAGAGAAAGGAGGTTGACATTATATAACTCGACTTCCAAAAAGCTTTCTATCTGGTATCCCATGATGTTCTCTCAAGAAAAGCGGAAGACTGTGGGCTTAAATGTGAGATAGTCAGCTGGGTAAGAAACTGACTGTGGGGTAGGACCCAGAGAGTTCTGACAAACAGATCTGTGTCATCTTTGTGGGAAGTGGCCAGTGGTGTCCTACAGGGGTCGGTGCTTGGTCCAGTGCTATTCAACATCTTCATCAATGATTTGGATGTGGGGGTGAAGAGCTCACTGGTGAAGTTTGCAAATGACACCAAGTTATGGGGAAGTGTGGTCACGCTTGAAGACAGGCTGCAGATACAGGTGGACCTAGAGAGGTTTGCATGTTGGGTGGACCCGAACCAGATGAAGTTCAATATCATTAAATGTAAAGGGCTCCACCTGGGGATGAACAATCCCCTGCACACCTACAGGCTTGGCAACACTGACCTGACCAGCATTATGAATGAAAGGGACCTGGGGGTAATAATAGACCACAATATGAACATGAGCTGGCAGTGTGATGCTGTAGCCAGCAGGTCTAACAATACCCTGGCATGCATCAATCGATGCATTTCCAGCAGAACCAAAGAAGTGATTCTCTCACTCTACTTGACATTGGTGGGACTGCAGCTGGAGTACTGCATCCAGTTCTGGGCGCTGCAATTTAACAAGGACATGGTAAAGCTTGAAAGAGTCCAGAGAAGGGCCACCCAAATAATCAGAGACTTACGTGGCAAGCCATACAAGGAAAGGCTGAGGGATCTGGGACCCACCAGCCTGAAAAAGCAAAGGCTGAGAGGGGACTTGTTAGCAGTTTACCACTACATCAGAAGCATACATCAAGGGCTTGGTGAATAACTGTTCACCAGGGCACCCTTGTGGAAAAGCAGGAGTAATGGTCACAGACTTCTGGAAGACAGTTGCAGGCTCAACTTTAGGAAAAACTACTTCACAACTAGGGTGTCCAGACTGTGGAATAAGCTCCCTCCAGAGGTCGTGCAATCACCTACCCTGGAAATCTTCAAGAGGAGACTGGACAGTCACCTTGCTGGGGTCACATGACCCCCAGTTGTCTTTCCTGCTTGGTGCAGTGGGCTGGACCTGATAAACCTAGCCTTGGGCCTTGGGTCCACCATGATCCACTAGCTTGGAATTTGACTCTGTGGTCAGACTCACAGGGTAGTAATTGACGAAAGTCAATCATCATGGTCCCCTGTGACCAGTGGAGTCCCCCAAGGCTCTGTCCTTGGACCCATATTGTTCAACATTTTCATTAATGATGTGGACATTGGTGTCAGAAGTGGACTGGCCAAGTTCACCGATTACACCAAACTCTGGGGCAAAGCATTCACACCTCAAGACAGGAGGGCGATCCAGGCTGACCTGGACAGGCTCAGCAAATGGGCAGATGAGAACCTGATGGTATTTAACACCGAAAAATGCAAGGTTGTCCACCTTGGGAGGAAAAAACTGCAGCATCCTTATAGGCTTGGCAGTGCTACACTGGCTAGCACCATGGAAGAAAGAGACTTGGGGGTCATCACTGACCACAAGATGAACATAAACCTTCAATGCGATGCTGCGGCTAGTAAAGCGACCAAAACACTGGCTTGCATCTATAGATGCTTCTCAAGCAAATCCCGGGACGTTATTCTCCCGTTGTACTTGGCTTTGTTGAGGCTGCAGCTGGAGCACTGTGTCCAGTTTTGGGCCCCACAATTCAAAAAGGATGTGGAGAAGCTTGAGAGAGTCCAGAGGAGAGCCATGCGCATGATCAGAGGTCAGGAAAACAGACCTTATGATGACAGGCTGAGAGCCATGGGGCTCTTTAGCCTGGAAAAGCGCAGGCTCAGGGGTGATCTGATGGCCACCTATAAGTTTATCAGGGGTGACCACCAGGATCTGGGGGAACGTTTGTTCACCAGAGCGCCCTAAGGGATGACGAGGTTGAAGGGTTATAAACTACTGCAAGACCGTTTCAGGCTGGACACAAGGAAGAATTTCTTTACTGTCCGAGCCCCCAAGGTCTGGAACAGTCTGCCATTGGAGGTGGTTCGAGCACCTACATGGAACACCTTCAAGAGCAAACTGGATGCTTATCTTGCTGGGATCCTATGACCCCAGCTGATTTCCTGCCCCTTGGGCAGGGGGCTGGACTCAATGATCCTCTGAGGTCCCTTCCAGTCCTAATGTCTATGAAATCTATGAAATCTTCCAAGGTCCCTTCCAGCCTCACTATCTATGAATCTATCTCATGATGGTTGTATGCTGATATTACTGCAGTAAGGCATATTTGGTTTTTCATTATACTTTGGCATAAATTGGGAGTAACTGTTGAAGTTAATGGAATTAGTTCTAAGTTACTTCAGTGTAAGAAAAGCAGAATGTATTGCCTTGATTTAAGTAAATAATAACTCCTCTGAAGTCAGTGTCAATGACAGTAGAGTAAGTGCCTAATCTCTAAAGACAGGCTCTATATTCTAAAGCTGCAAGATGAGTTGGTCTTTCCAGATATTCCAAGCTGGCTTCCTTGTCTCTTCCTTTTTTTCATGACTGAACACAGTATGCGTCGATTTTGGCTTTGTTCTTAAGGAGAAAGAAGATGAAAGGGGTGAGAAGAGAAAGGGCAACAGTGAGTGGAAGCCTCCTGGGGGAGGGAGCAGATGTGGGGAAATTAAAGAAATAGTTATGTTGTTGTACTTTTGCTAAAGACCAGATCATGCAAATAAGTGTATGTATTAGCCAGGGGGTCACCAAAGTGGAGTGTGGCCTCCCTCTCTCAATTTAGTATTGAGGAGTGGTCTCAGACTAAGAGCCCCAGAGCAATATTTCAGGTTGATCCTTCATTTTATGGAAGTTAGATGGAACACTGAGTCTTTCTATCCCTTTGTGTTCCTCAGCTCAGCAAAGCTGGTGTCTCCTGCAGCTGCATCTGTTCTAGTTGTTCAGCACTAGCAGTTGAAGGATGCTACAGGAGCCATCTGTTTTTGCATGACTTCCCCTGGTTCCCCACCCAGCAAAGAAGCCTGTATGCCTGGGCTGAACACAATCCCTTGGGGAGTGCTACACAGTTGCAAAGAGGCCACACAGCATTCTTAAACACACAAAAAACCCTACCTTCATGTGGTGGAGAGCTGAAGGCATACAGCAAATGAATTTTGATTAAAAAAAGGAAAGAAAAAGGTGAGTGTCCATTTTAATCTTGGAATTCAAAAACATTCTGTTTAAACATTTCAAATTCTTTATTTCTGCTGGTACAGGTACTTCCAGTATGTTGTGCATATTACAACATTTATATCTCCCATTGAACATACTGTATTAGTAGTACATGCTTTCCATAATCCTTTCACACTGAGAGAGCGCACCCTTCCAGGAAGTCTATCAATGGAGCAATATAGCAGCCACACAAACATTAGACTGTGTAGCTTTCCAGCAAGAAACCTTATCATCACAACCAGGACTGGTGTAGTTGCACCAGCTTCCCTTAGCCAATAATGGGCATCATCTATAAATTCCTCTAGTAGGGAGCTTGTTACACTCCCCATGGAGATCAAAGTCTAAATGTATTTTTCCCTATGTTTTCTGTTTAAAGAACTGAACCCAATTAGTGTATAGTTGTACCTCCTCTCCTTTCTGGGCACAGCAGCAGAGTAAAAGATGTTTATAGCACAGACCAAGTTTCTCCCCTCCCTTTTCCCCAAGGTGTTTGTAGAGATAACACTTTACAAAAGTTCCCAGAATATAAGTGCTCAACAAGTTTATGCCAAAAGTAAAAAGTGCCTGAGGGTAGAATAGCTATAAAAAAGATGGAATTTTAGGCTCTGAAATTAATTTGTCCATACAGCTGACTTATGAGGAAGGAATAGATGATTGTCCCTAGTTTGCAGATGGAGAGGTGAGACATAAGGACAGAGAATATGTCTGCAAGGCGCAATGCGGTGCCATGTAAAGATAACTTGGCTCTGATCAAGAGCTGGAAACAGTTTAGCTGGGCGAGCCTGTTGCTCTGTTGGGCTAAGATATCTGTTTCTCAATGGGGCTAATTTGACTGGGTGGAGCATTACAGTATTTATATTTTGCTAGCTATGCTGCTTCTGGTACCTGGGCTAGCTTGTACAGAGCTAACTTGTATATTGCTATCTGACACTATATGTGTTATGTAAACATACTGTATTTTCCAGAGTATAAGATACATTTGTGTATGATACACCTGTGCATAAGGTATGTGCCTGCCCCCTCCCCCCCAAAAAAATGGTAGGGAAAAGCTTCTAACTTAAGTTTGAATTTTGGTCAACTTTGATTATAATTATTTTAATTCTGTTCTGCTATGTAGCTTCAAAATATAAGATGCAGCTTAATTTTAGATCATATTTTTGAGGAGGAGGAAAACATCTTATACACTGAAAAATATAATAGTCTTACTGGGGATACCCTAAATGTCATTTAGCACAGCAGCCAGCAACCTTTAACAAGCCATAGACCAGAACAAATCAGCTCCGGTCCAATTCAATCTGGGTGGCTTCTGCATGAATGCCACATGCCCCTGGAGGCAGGGGGGCATGGTAACCGCCCGCAGGCGGTGGTGGCAGTAGTGAGCGGGGGAGCTCCCACAGGCAGCTCCAGCGGTGTTGGCGGTGGGGGTGGGCTGAGTGGGGAGCTTCTGCAGGCGGTTGCAGCTGTCAGTGGCGGGGGAGGAGGGGCCGAGCACTGACCGGTGGTTGGCAACCACCCACCGATGCCACTGACAGTGCCAGCTGTGGCCATTGCCAATCAGGGACCACCCACAGACTCCACTGGTGGCACTGGCAGTGAGAGGGGGATGGCGGCAAGTGGTGGCCACCCACAGGTGCCATCAACAGTGTTGGCACCACTTGTTGCAGGGGGTGCATTGCCAAGCTCAGGTGGTGCACGTGCACCTGCGTGCACGCTCTGCACATCACCAATGGGCTTCCATGGTGCATCAGCCGTGGGGTTCTTTGCCTGTGCTGAAGTCAGGCAGCTGGGAGCTGTGCTTATGCTATTGCTACTTCCCCCAGTCCCCCACTCTGTGGCTGTGATGCAGTTTCTATCCAGCTGGAAGCTGTGTCCTCACTGCCACTGCTTTTCTTCTCTGCTCTTCCACCCAACCTCCCAGCTACAGTGGCAGCTCCCCTCTGGCTAGATACTGCACCCACACTGGAGCCAGGGAGTAGGGGAAGTGGCAGCAGTGCAGGTACAGCTTCTAGCTGACCAGCCTTACAGCACCTCCTTGCTTCCTGGGTCTGGTGTGGGCACAAGCACAGGCAAGGCTCTTTGGCTCCATGGGCCAGATCCAGTAGGTCCGCAGACTGTATGCAGCCTGGATGCTGCCAACACCTGACTTAAGAATTTACAGCAGATGTAGAACTGCGACTTCCTCTCCCATATCCCAGTTCAGGGCTTAAACCATAATGTGTGTATGCCATTGTCCTGCCAGATATAACTGGAAGTGGTCAGTTGTGTGGTATAATAGACCTTTGTACTCCTAACAGCTCACAGAAATCCTCTAGCTCAGATGGGACCTGTTTCTGCCTTTAGGCCAGGTAGGTTTGGACTCTGATTTTTTGCTAGACACAACCTTATAACTTGGTTCTCTTTTTTTCAAGGAGCAAGCAGTTCAACAAAGAAAATACCAGCTAAGTATCCAAACCCATAGCAAAGGCTCTGCTGAGATTATAGCCATGTTTATAAGCATTTGCAGGATGGTCACACTTTATTTTAAATAAAAGAAAAAAAATGTTCTCAACCCTCTAACATGCTCAGAGAATAAAAATGTAGAAGTAATAGTGACAGGTAACATATTTATGTGTCCTTCCAAAAAGCTGACAAAAACTAACCTTAAAGGATGTTCGTATGTGGAATGGGAGACTGATGCTTTCTTTGCTTTGGATCATAGTAGTTTTCAGTGCCTCATAACTCCCATGATTACCTTTCATGACCATCCTGGTGGTCATAACTCATCAGCTGAAAAAAACTGACTAATAGCATTCTTCTGTGAGTACCATGGAAAATGGAAGTAAACCATTCAAGAGTCTGATCCTGTTCCTACAGAGCTAATGGGAAAATTCCTATTGATTTAGAATCATAGCTAATTAGGGTTGGAAGGGGCCTCAGGACATCATCTAGTCCAACCCCCGGCTCAAAGCAGGACCATTCCCAATTGTATGATCCCAGCCAAAGGACTGAGTAACAGGACACAGCTTGCAGTTGCTTGGCCTTGGAATATTTCACTAAAATGATTGAGCTCCAAGATATGGTACATTGTGATCCATATCAGGGACAAAGAAACATCAATTCTTAATAAAAGAAAAAGGGAAAGACAGATTAATGACATTGTTAAATTTGTAAAAATGTACTACAAATAACAGTGGGCTGGGTTCAAACAAGAGCAGAATAACTATCTGGGTTCCCTATGATCCTTACTGATCTTTGGATTTGGATCAAGGATCCAGCAGAATTTATATCCACTAGTGTGTAGCAAGCACAAGAGAAGTGGGGATGGACATTTGGATGGGAGCACTTGCCAGGTATGCTCTGTTGCTTCTCGTATTTGAATTTAACACACGAAAGACTGCTGTGTATAATCAGCTTGTCATCTGAGACAGCTCTTCCTCATTCATAGGATGTTAATGTATTAAACTCAAACACAGGGGACAGCAAGTGCCCAATCAGACCCTCAGGTCAGCAGGAAATAGCAACACGAAGACATGCTCAGTTTCCCTGCCACTTGGTTGCTCCTATAGCCCCTGCAGAGAGTTAATTAGCAAAGAACAATTTACACTTACTCCTCTTTTCCTTACCGGGGCCCTTGCTTCCCGCAGCCAACATTAGCTGGATTTAAAACATGCATTTCACTGCATTTGATTCGCTTCTGATTAAGGTCAGTGCACAGTAGTGTATTGCACTTCTCTTATCAGTAGGAACTGTCCTTAATTCTTCATTGAAAAACTGGTATTAAAATTCATCCGTTTTATCGCAAGGGGTGCTTGTACACATGACAAAAATTGACTGTTTTTGCAGTTTAATTGCGTCATGCTGTACACATGGGGGGGTGGGGGTTACAATTTAAATGAGCATGTAATTTAGTTTGCAATGTAGCTATTTATAACATTTTAACCTCTGACAGTTTATCCCCCACCCCCTGCCACAGTAGAGGTGGGCTGAAGGTAGACACAGTGAGGGGCCTGATCCTTTTTTTTTTTTTTCACAGAGCCTGCCCACATCTCCCACAGCTGGGGGGCAAAGTGGCCACTGAGCTGCGGAGGGCCCTGGTACTTCCTTCTGTGTTGGTGGCACCCCTTGGGGCTGCCCAGGCAGGCAGCTAGCAGGTGGGTGCTGGTCCATCTCAGGCTCAGGGAACAGTTGGATTGGGCTGGGTGCTGCCTGGGGGGTGGGGCAGCACCCATCTGCTAACCACCCACATGGGTGACCCTGCTAGCAGCCCATCCAGGTGGTCCTGGGGGGCACTGCCACTGTGGAGGGAAGGACCAGGGCTCCCTGTAGCTTAGGGGCCACTTGACCTGCTGACAACTTGCCTCCTGGCCACAGGAGATGTAGGCAGGCTCTGCTGTGGGGGAGGATCATGCCCCTCACTGTAACACTGACAGAAGGCCCTAAATTGAAATGGTGGGTTTTTAATTGTTGCAGTTAAAAACCCATCATTTCAATCTAGGGGACTAAACTCCCATCATGTGTACAAGTGGCCAAGGAGCTCAATACCTGCAGAGGTGAGATACTGTTGTTCGTACTTATTATGATGTTGCCTAAGGGGCCCCCATTGTGTGGGGCACTGTAGAAACACAGAGAAGCAAACTGTTTTATAACAGCTTAGCCTTTTTGCATCAGGGATTTGTGCAAGTGCAGCCACTTTAGTGGCTAGCTACCTGGGGGTGAAATCCTCAGTATAGAAATGAGGCCAGTGTCTCTAAAGTACCCCCTGCCCCAGTTTTCAGGGAGGCTGCAGCTGCTATTTCATTATGCAGGATGGAGTGGGGTCTGCTGAGGGATTTTTTCCCAGCCTTCATTTACTTAAGCCCAATAAAACATAGGCTTCTTGTAGGAGTGGGTTCTCCTTTCATGTTCTCTCATTAGCA
This sequence comes from Crocodylus porosus, assembly GCF_001723895.1. Lineage (NCBI taxonomy): Eukaryota > Metazoa > Chordata > Crocodylia > Crocodylidae > Crocodylus > Crocodylus porosus. The sequence goes on along the minus strand of NW_017728943.1, from coordinate 70,779,914 downwards.
GCTGAAAGTTGCCATGTCATGAAAATTTCCTTCATCTTCTATTCCTATGCCTTTTTCCCTTTCATAAGCTAAAGAAATGAATGCATAGGGTAAAAGACAAGGAAGGGGAGGTAAAACTATTGCTGAAAAAGCCCCTGGGGCAGCTGTTTTCCTACCAACTAACAAGGCAGTTTTCTGTACAGGTTGCTGTGTGATCTGGTTTAATTCTTTAGACACAGTGCTGAATTTTTTCAGTCTGTCAGGGGGACAATTCTGAACAAGTAGTTAATTTGTACAAGGGGTGAGACCTTAAACCAGAGAGCTCAGTTCTGAATTTGCATTCCCCAAAGTTCAGGTTGCATTTGTTGTAGTGGGAAGCTCTAAAACACTTCAGTTGTATGTATGCTATGCTTGGGTGTTTCCTGGGTATTGTCTTTGCACAAAGTGCTGCTAGATTTCCTGCAGCATTAAGTTTACACTAAAACTTACTTTGTGTGGATGAATTCCTGAGCCTTCAAGGAAGTGCTACTGGGCGCATCTACATGATATGTTTACTGCAGGGCTGCCTAATTAGCTCTGCAGTAAAGTCTCAATGTCTACATGTGCGGCCTGCAGAATTAGGAAATGTTATCCCTACCTTCAAATGATGACACCACAGTACAGAGTGGGTGAGGATCAGATGCTGTGTGACTGAACAGTTTTGCTTGAGTAAGGAAAACTTGCTTACTTTTATGTTCAGTGTATGACTCTATTGCTTGCCCAGCATTACACAGTGAGTCAGAGCACAACTAGATAACCTGCCTTTTTGTTTTGTCTCTAAGTACAAGAGCATGTTTTCTCCCAAAAGACATCTCTTTTGTTGGCAGTGTTTTAGTTAATAATGAAGTACAAAACTATCAGTCCTTTAAATATGTGTAGCCCAGGTGGTATGTGGCTGGTACCCCCTATTCAACTGAAGGGATGTTAGCCGGTATGTGTGTGCTATGGGAGCATGACTGCCTAGCTTCCGGCCAGCCCACCTCCCTCCCCTGCAGAGCAGAGATCAGGGACACCCAATAATGCTTAACTCTTTACAGGTTTAATTTTACAGTGCAGTGTCTATAAACATATAAAGTGTGTGTGTATGTATATAGATAGATAGGGGTGTGTGTATGTATGTATACATATGCATGCACCACACGTGTTTTATATATTTATAGACACTGCACTGTAAAATTAAACCTATAAATAGTAAACATTATTGGGTGTAAATAGGCTATATATAGGTTTTATATAGCAGGAGGCTCTGTAGCCCCATGGAGCTGAGCCAGTGGCTGTCCCCCACCTTCTGCCACCAGGCTCAGCTCCATGGGGCTACGGAGCCTCCTGCTGCCAGGCTGTGCTCACCAGGGGTGCACTCCAAGCAGCTCTGCCAGCCCTATGGAGCTTAAGCCCAGCAGTGGGAGACCCATGGAGCTCAGCTTGCCCTCCCAGCATTGCCAGATTCCTCCTGGGGGTGTGGGCTGCCAGATCTGCATGTGGGATGACAGGAGGCTGCTGCCACTGCCTGGGGCCAGCGGCAGCACCAGTCTTCCTAGTGTTGGGCACAGGCTGTGCCCAGTGCTGGTCCCAGGAGGCAGCGGCAGCCTCCTGTCATCCTGCATGCAGATCTGGGGACGCACACCCCTGGGAGGAGTCTGGCCCAACTTCAGAGCCCTCCTGGGGCGTAGGCCCCCAGATCTGCACATGGGATGACAGGAGGCTGCCGCTGCCAGAAAGTGACGCCAGTTTTGCCTTCAGCAGCTTGAGGTGCAGTTTTCCAGAAACCCCTATATCCATCTCCATGAAACTTGGCAGGCTTTATGCTCTCAGAAGGGGCTACCATCCCTGCAATTTTCATCTGAATCAGGCAAGAAATGACAAGGTAATAGGCACTTTCATGATTCCCCATTATAGCCTATAGGTGAAATGTCAAAACAGCTTTGACAAAACGAAATGGAACAATGCTTTGAAACAAAATGAAATAATGAACTGAAACACTGTCCCTTCGAAACGGCAAAATAGAAGTTGAAATGAAACAGTGCTGTTTTGCACAGCCCTAGTTATATTTTAAATAGTGATCGTATTGATTTGGAAGGACTTCTTTGAGGTGACTTTCCTGGACTTTTTGAAGGGCTCTTGGTTGGACTTTTTCAAGGGTTCTTGGCTGGAGTCTTCTTAGGAGTCTTGGCTGCAGGTTTTTCTGCAGTCTTGTCTGTTTTCTTAAAGGGAGTGTCCAAGGAAGTTTGGACAGATGTTCTCCAGGGAGATGGGAGATACAGTGAACTTGTTCCCTGCCATGGCATGGTGTGGCATCAGATCAAATGTCATAATGTTGAAACTGACATCAGAAAGTCAAAACAGGATGTCAATTTATAAATGTTGTAAGTGCTGATCATTGTAACTTGAAACGTTTTAAGTTGAGGACTGCCTGTAATAGGATTCAATACTGGGGGACCTGCACTGCCTTGTGCAGCTGTGGTTCCCTTCTGCTCTCTGGATCCTCTGCGCACTGACACCACAACTCACTTTTTCCACAGCAGGGCTGGGAGCAGACACTTGTTGTCTCCCACTCAGCAAAGGTGACTTCATGCCACTTCTGGGCCAACTGCTCCGCCCCATTAGTCGGCTCCACCAGCTCTTCTCAAGCCCACCTTATCATTCCTCATTGAATGTGCTGGGCACATGGGCTTTTATCCTTCTGGTGTCTCCACCCCCAGATTGAAAACAGACTAACAGGAAAGTCTAAGTGGTTAGTTCCTCCTGGGGTCCTCTTCTCTTCCTCGCGGCAGGGCAGGGCAGGGCAAGCTTGCTTCTTGCCTCCTCCTGATCGGTGGAAATGCTCCACCAATCATCCTGAGCCATTTCAGGTTCGAATTAACAAACTGGACTGGTGGTGAGCCCACCGGCCAGTCTGTCACATATGAATTACAAGTCTTTTTTTTTAATTTTGTACTATGCTAGTAATTTTTCAAGTCAACATGCTGCCAAGTAATTTAGATCCTGAAAAACAACAAATATTTCTGAAAGGTCTTATACTCCACTTCCTTCCACCAGGAAAATGTTATGTTTTGTTAATGTATTTCAGTATTCCTCTTTGGGAACTGTAAGTCCATATTGCAACATCTTGACTGTGTTAGTATGTGAGAACCAAAATCTGAAACTCTTTCAGAAGGTAAGCAGACAGTGGATTGCTATTCAGTTTAGGTTTTTGCTTTGCTTGGTCAATTAAAAGGTTAATTCCCTTTTCCACATGTAACAATGATGATAGAAAGATGATAATACTATCATTATCAGCTTTGTAGACAGAGCTGTACAGTGACCGTCCTTCATCATTTTCAAAAAGGGGAAAAGATAGTTGGCTTACACATTGATAACTGGCAAATGAAGAAGAGTTAAATTCTTCTTAAGGTTGTGCCATGAAGACAAGAGGCAGTCTTAAGGAGGTTCTGCTGTTCCACTGTCCGTAACAGATGTATTAATATAAATGAAAATACTTTGAAAACAGGTGTATCTTAATCTTGTCAGTCATACACAAAAACAAGTAGACTGGAAGAAAGAGATAGGAAAGAAAAATGTAAGCTGAGTTTCCTGGATGTTAATTGGTGAAGTTTATGATGTACTGTAAGAGCCAAGAAACATTGCAAGTGGAGAAAAGTCAGCATTCCCTGATATGCCACATATTTAATCCTTCTGAAACAGTCCTCATCTGAGGGCTCTGGAACTAGAGAAAGATGTATGCATGCCATTTCCACCACCCTGACAGTGCACTAATAACTCTACTAATATTAATTTATATTTCTAATCTATTACAGATGAATGCCAATACCCAGACTAGCTTGCAATCACCACCATAAATAGCAAGAACTAAAACTATCTCCAAACAATTTGGCAGTCAAGACTCAAAGCTGCGGTTATAGGTGCCTAGGCAAGAGCACGGCAAACAGGTGAGGATGTAATGAAGCTCATTAAACTTGGGCTCTGGCGGACAAAGGAAGGTAGCTTTGGAGCTGTGGAAGGTTTAGCAGACAAATTGCCATCAGTTTCTGAGCTGTACATTTTGGGGGTGTTAACTAAGAGTGTCTGCTGGTCTCTGGTTTGGGTGGCTGCCTAAGGTAGGGAGGAGAAGTTGGTAAAGACCCCGATTCTTCTCCCATGCACATTAGCAGTGTAACATACGTCAAAGGGACTTATACCTGTGAACTTTGCCTTGCTCACATGCTTGTATGCGCATTGCAGACTGATGTAATCTTACAATACCTAAGCTAGTTTGGGTGCTGAAAGCAGTCTAGCTACAACAGCATAAAGCTTTACACAGTCTGCAAAACCTGCCTGAGAAGTGGGTAAATTTAGCCTGGTTCTAGCATTCAAATTAGCTTGTTTAAAGCTATCTCAGATATCTTTACTTGACTGTTTGTGGGGATAGTACCTAAAATAGGATCCCCTTTTTGTAGAGTTTTACAGATTACAAACAAAATGTTGAATTACTCTTAGATGTGCACAGGAAACCAGTGCAGCCTCCCGAACACAGATGTAACAACTATATGAAATTCCTGACACAGTCCACCACTTCAGCATTTCCTCTTTACCCTCAGGCACAGCCTTTGGCAAACTGCATGTGCTGGGGAGATTTTAGGATCCATTGTTTCTACTTTACTTTTAAAGCATTCTTCTGTAGAGGCATTTCCCTTGTCCTTGCAGAAGGATGGAGAAACGGCCTACTTTCTGTTCTGCTTCTCTCTATCCCCTCAACTGTGGATCACTCTCATGGTTAATGATCACTAGCTCAACACTGTAGGTGGGTTCCCTCTAAATTCTGAGTAGTTTTTCATGGGCTAGGGAAGGCATAGGAGAAAATGTCAGAGGCGATGCTGCTTTGGAAGCATGGGCTGTGAAAGTACTTTTGGCACCTTGCAGAATCAGAGTGGGGACACGGACACAAGAGTCATGTCTGTCTAGAAATGTTTACCTGCAATTAATACCTGAAAATATCAGAATTAAAGACTGAAGGTGGAAAAACTTTTTGTTTCAGTCTGTTGATTTTCCCAAACAGGCTTTGTGATTTGCACAATTGTTTACACAGCAACAGGAGAAAGAACAAGAGAAACCTAAAAAAAAATACGAATGTAAAACCATATACATTTGCAGTGGGACTCTGGGAAATGTGTGTTAGTTGCTGTGACTTGCAAGATGTCAAGTTCCTGATGTCCCTTTAACAATTGGATCGCCTCAGATTACTCTTTGAAATAACTATTTAACATCTATATCAGCAGGTTAATTGACAATGTAGAATTGAATGACCTATAAAATTCTGCCAGAGGACTAGTTCTCTACTCCAGGTCTGACAAGTCTCTAAAAGAATTACTTTGAAACATTTATTCTCCAAATGAGATTGGAACTGGAAATCTCCACATTTTACATTAAGTGTATGCCTTACTAGTAAGATTAAGCTGGTTCCCTCCAAGTCTTACATTTGTTAAAAAGTACAAGATGTCCTATTGAAAGTAAACTCTATATAGCTGATTTATATAGGAAAAAGAATGAACAGTTCAGAAATAAAATCTCCACTTGAGGTCAGAAATGTGCTATAGTTGCACTGTTCTGTGCAGCTACATGGTATCTAATGAAACTGAAAAAGAATAATATCTTAATAGGATTAAAACTCAAGCATTCTAACTGGTTTGTTTAAAAACCTGTATTCTGACAGTTCTGTGACACTACTGTAGTTCTGTAGTGTGACTGATTTTAATTTAAAGCATCTCAACAACATAGGTATTGGAAAATAAAGTGATGCATAGGATGATCTGATAACGTAAATATTAATTCACTATTCTAGTGTGCTACTGTTTGCACCTAGGTTTTCGCAGAACTGGAGGCCTGGAAAGTAGAAAACTTTTCTGAATAGAAATTTGAATACGAAAGTGAATATGACCTCTGTATTTACTTTCTGTTAGTGCTAAAGAATTCAAACTTTACTAGTGTGAATTTTTGTAAAAGTAAACTTTTTCTAGCAACTCTTTGAGTTTAAAAGGAATTATTTTGTGTTCAACTATAATAATCACAAAGCACATTGGGTATTAAGCATATAGCTCATACAATGTAAAATTAGTTTTTATAGTCAAAGGGGGCAACTTTAAATGTTGATTAGTCAGTTGCACATATATACTGTTTTTTATGGGATGTAGGTATGGTTTATTGGCAGGGGAGTGAAAGTGTTGAATTATGTATCAACTATATTTGCAACATGACGCTTATACTATACTACTTTATTCCTAATGACATGTCTCAGTGAAGTTCAGTCTGTCATTTTTGCTAATTTTTGGGATTTTTATCATGTGCTTTGTTATTGTTATTTTCTGTATTTTGTAAAACTCCAGCATCCAAGATTAGGTTAGAATCTTGATTTGTGTTTTTTTTTAAATGTAAACTTCAACATGTAAAAAATAAAGACTTAGTCAGAAAGTGAATCTCTGATTTTTTTTAATTTCTTTTTTTAAAACCTGACACACATAATTGCTTGGAAGCCTAGCTCCTTGTTTTGGATGACTGAAATTGGCACTACTGTTTGTGTGCATAAACTAAATAAGTAAAATTAAAAGTGTAGCCTCCTTGGCAGTCTGGCTATAGAGGTAAAATATTGGTTAGGTTAGCAAATGGACTCCATGTGAGCCCAGACAAGCGTCTTAAACTCTTTAGCAAGTCAAAGGAGCAGAGCTTCTACTGCAGTTGACTGCAATATTTCTAGATGCAGAAAGGACGTAGGGTTTTCTGCAAATACTTGGAACAGCATTTTAATTCAATTTAAAGGCAGAAGTGTGTGTGCATGTATGTGTGTAAGAGGGTTGCTTAATTACAGGTAATAAATAAAATGCAGGTTACCCAGTACATTTTGCTGTCTTTTTCACAATGTACTTCTGCAGAGATGATTAAAAGAAACAACATTGCTTAGGCTTCCTGATTACAAAATTTTCCAGTTACTCTAATGTACTCTTGTGGTAAAGCTGTGGCAAAGGGGACCAAAACATTATTGTAAATTTTTAATAAATTGTATTTATAATTGTATTCCTTATTTAATAATGTTTAGTATAATCCACTGTTTCATTCAAAGATGTTTGTGCTCCGTGGAGTGATAGACCCTAAGGATTCTCATCTAGCTTCTAATACTATTTTTTAAAAGGTTACTTTACTTTTTATAGAATTAACTTTTGATCCTAGGGTAAAAAGTTCTAACTGTTATTATTAGTTGCATGTACTTAGCAAAAATGTCTTAAAATGAAACTAGTATAACTATATTTCTCAATGTATCATGCCTATATGTGACCACCCTCACCTGTAAAAGAAAGATGAAATAAGTTTCTTTCTTTCTTTTTGAAGATGGAAATAATGGTTTATTTCCATGTTTTAACTGTTTGTTCCTTGGAGGCTGGGTCAAATACCAAGGCTTTGATCTTAATTTTTAAAAACAACTCATGAATTGGCCTGCATTTACCACCTAGTTTGGGTCTTTTCCCATTTTAACAATAATAACTAGCAATCTCAAAATTTAGTCTGGGCATAGGGACTAAATATTTTCTGCTAGTTGGCCCATGAGCCTACAGACAGAAGTACTCGGTTATTTGATGCCGTCTTGCCTACGTTGTCAATGTTGCTGCCATCAAATGAAACCTTTGTAGTTGGAGTATAGGCAGGAACTGGGTGTTTCTAGTACAATCATCTTTAAATGTGAAAGTTGTGGGAAAATTTCTGGCCACCATCCAGAACAGTGATTTTCAGCCAGAGTGCTGCCAGATCCTTTGAGGTGATACAGATACAGGCAGGCTGATGCTCTCCTTGCCTGGCTGCTCCTCCATCCCCTCTGAGGAGGTAAGCACTCTAATAAATACATTCGTTTTTTCAAATGGGATGCCCCCCGATTCACAAAAGTTACAGAGGGCTGCCTCCAGTCTTAACAAGATAAAGAGTTGTTGACCCAGGCTCTAACCTCAGCTGTGGCTTGTGCTTGTTACCATACTGCCACTCATTTCCTGTTTGCTTGTTTAACTTGAGGTAAAAAAAAGCCCAGGGTGACTGCCTGGTTGATTTAGGTAAGGCAGGCTTGTCCAACATACAGCCCATGGGCTGCCATGTGGCCTGCCAAGGCATTTTCTGTGGCCCACCGTGCTGCAACGGGAAATGGAAGTAAACACTGTTTACTTTTGTTCCCGCCCCCAGCAGCTTCCTAATGGTTGCTGAAGGGCTGGGGAAGGGACAAGGTTCTCATGCACCGTGTCAGCTTGACATTGCCCATGCAGTGCGTGTGGGAAGAGGAGTGCAGACCTGGTCCGCCTCCTCCCATCCCCAGCACCACTTGGGGAAGCCACTGCTTCCCAGCCTGAGCGACTCGCTACTCCCCGCCCATAGATGAGGCAGCTCAGCTTGGCTGCCTGGCCCCGGGTCGGTGGTGGAGACAGAGGCGGAGTGGTGTGAGCAGGTGCCTCCTTCCGCTGGGCTGTCGGCATTGGCTGTGCTGCATGGCCCCGGGCTCAGGTGGAGCCTGTGCTCGCTGTGCCCCGAGGTGCCGCCCGGCCCTGGCCCCCTCCAGCCTGGTGCGTCGATGTGGACCTATGGAGGCCGGGCTCGCCCTTGTCGTCTGCCTCTGCCTGGCCAGGGTTGGGCCGGAAAGACGGCGCCTCCCCTGGAGCCAGGCTGGTGACTGTGGGCTCCTGGCACCTGTGTGTGTGGGGGGGGGGTCCCTGCCTTTCACAGTCCCAACCCAGTGTTCCTCACTGCTCGTACCTCCAGACCCCAGTGTGTGGGGCATCGGGGGCCCAAGTAGCCCCTTGCAGGCTGGAACTCTGCCAGTCCACAAGAGAAAAGCCAGTTATGTTTTTCTCCTTTAAAGGAGAACCCACTTTTAAAGTTTGCTGTGACCCTTTCACATATTCTTGAGACCTTCATTCGTGTCAAAGGTCACGTGACATAATTCCCTGATGTGATACCACTTCCTGTGAGGCCTTTTAATATGGCTCCGGGCCCACTGGATGATAAAAAGTTCATGATCCGGCCTCACATTCAAAAAGGTTGGACACCCCTGAGGTATGGCCTCTTGGGTTCTGCATCCAGTGGGGTCAGGCTATCTAGTAGGTTAGCCCCACATCCTTCCCATGTGCTGCTCCCATCCCTTCCCCCCCGCTGTTATCTGCTCCCTGCCCCATGTGGTCTCCTACTTCCTGCCTTGTCTGCTGCCCCGCTTTCTGCTCATTACTTCCTCTGTTGCTTTCTACCTCGTCTGCTGCTCTGCCGTCTGCTCCCTGCCCGTCCGCCGCTCTTTCCACTCCCTGGATCAGGGGAGCGGCCAGTTGTCTCCCTCTGCCCCACCTACTGCTCTATCCGCTGCCCGCCCGTTCGGCCGCCCTACTTTCTGTTCCCCTCAACCTGCCCGCCTGGCTCCCCGGGCTGGAGTCCTGAGCGTGCGCGCGGACCACGGGGAGCTGCAGGCAGGCGGGCGGGCTCGCGGGCTGCGACCGGTGCAGCGGGGGCGGAGTAGGCGGGGTGCCGGGGGCTGCGAGAGGGTGGAACGCGCCACCTCCTCCCAGCCAATCACGTCCCTCAGCCCCGGCTGCTAGCCAATCCCGTGTAGCGCCGAGCTATTCAAACCGGCGCGTGGGCCAATAGCGGTGCTTAGCGCTGGGCGGCCCGCGGGGAGGGCGGGGCCGGGCCCGGGACGTCGCGCGCGCGCCCCTAACCGTCGCTCTGGGCGGTTGTTTGGTGCTGCTCAGTGTGCGCTCCGCCGGCTCCGGCTCCGGCTCCGGCTCCTCACGCAGGTGGCGGCGGCGCAGGTGAGCGGCGGGCTCCTCTCCCCTCCCCCACCCGTACCCCTACCCCCGCCTCCCGGCGGGGGGGAGCGGCCAATCGCCTCCCTCTGCCCTCTGCGGCCTGCGCAGTGCTCAGGCGCTGCTCCTCGTCCCGGGGGCTGGGCCTCGGCCGCCTCCTCCCCTGCCCGGGGCTCCGCTTCCCGCCCGCTTTGTTTGGCCCTTTAGGCGCCGCGGCCCGGGGGGAGGGGCAGCCTCCGCCCCGTGGGAGGTGGGGAGAAGAGCTAGACGAAGCCTTGGCTGGGATGATGCAGCTTGCGATCGCCCTGCTGCGAACAAGGGGGTTGCATTAGATGTGACCCCCTGTGGTCCCTTCCAACACACATTTTCTATGGTTTTCTATAACTAGTGAATTGTGTAATACATTGAGGCCAGCCACAGGTGCCAAGTAAGGATCGCACAATTAAAAGGAGGCTGCTAGCTTTAAAACGTGCCGACCAACTCTGAAGTTGTTGCGTAGCTGGTTTCTATCTAGCTTTAATTGGCATGTGTAGTAGGGCCCAGAGTTGGACAGGCTTGCGAGTGTAAGGTGTTCTTCCTCGGGTTTTCCAACTTTGCCCCGGGTCTCCTGGTCATGTGCTGGGAATGATGTAGTCTGTGTCAAAGTTGGGCATGGCTATGTTTTTATAGAATTGGGGCTGAGTAGTAAATAATACTCATCGCAGGTGTTGCATTCATAATCTGGTCTGACAGGACCAACTGTGTAGTTGGAACAATAACAGAAATCACCTGAAGAAGTCCTCGCTGCTTTATTTCTCGCCAGTTTGCTAACATGTCTTTCTGTGTGGCACCAGAGAGTCTTTGCTGACTCCTTGTGTGTTAGTCACACCTTTACTAGACTGGTTCATCCATCCATATTTACAAGCAAAAGAGATTTGGCATTCCAGTAAAAATGTTGCTGTTTTTTGCCACATGCCTTTTAAAGTTTTTAGTTTCAAACATATTCTGCTCTCAGACTTTATAACTGCTTTAAAGGATATATAAACATTTATAACGTGACTTAATAATATTAAAAGAGTATTGTACTGTCCTGAACAGAAATTTAAAAGAAGGCCATTACTTGGGTTTTTTTTTTTTAAAGTTGTGCCTTATTGAATCTCTAATGAGCACATTTTTGACATTTACACAATTACACTATGGCATTATTTATGCAAGCAGTAGGCTGCTGTCATGATCAGGTCTGTTGTTTTTCTTGCCATCATTTGACGCTAGCATGGAAGGGATGATTGTTTACTACTAAGCCCCCCAGTCCTACAAAAACTTAGATGTGTCCAGCTTTGAAATGAAGTAGATTCTTCACAATACCCGGCAACTGTTTAAAGAGCGGGATGTGAGAGTCCCTTTGTGTTATGAATTTAGTATTAGAAAAGGCTTTTTTCTAAAGGATGGATACAGTATTATTTACTTGCTTTTAAGCAGCACTTGGACTACATCTTACTGTGCAGCCTGTGGGGCACAGTTCCTGTTCTGAAAGTGCCAGTTTCTAAAATACGAAGTACAGTGTGAAGATCAGCCACCAGAGAACATGGAGCAAGTGCATATAGAAGTGCAGCTCCTCTAGTACCACCAAGTCAGAGCAGTAGCCGGAGGGAAATGCTTTGAATGCTGAAGCTCTAACTACATTGTTTTACTGTTTAGTCAAGTGATGTTCACATGATGGTAGATGCCAGTTTGCATTGCCTTTGTAAGATAAGCGGTCAGATAAATTATATATAAATAACAGTGATCCTAAAATTGTTCTTTATAGCTCATTCTTATTGGATGAATGTCGAAGTTCTCCCTTATATATCGGTAGCTATATCTAGTAGAACAGTTGGCAGTTTCTTCCTTATCCCCGTGCTTTTATTTGCCTTTTCTTATGGGCAGATGGCTTCCTTTTCTGGTGCACAGCATGATGCATCAGTGTTCAGCTCTTCAGAGTTTGGCCTCTAAACTCTAAGGGGGTTCCTTTGGAGCGCTTCCCAACTCTTTTAGACAGGAGTGGCTATTTCTTTAGGTTATTTTTTCTCCTTTTAGATGTATACATCTGTCCTGTTAGAGAGATGGGCTATTGAAGAATAATGAAGAATAGTATTTTTGGAAGCATTTTTAGTGTTCTTGTGGAAAAAGGGTTGTAGCTTCTTCATCACTAGAGCAGCAGTGTTGCGGTAAAGCTTTAGCTGTTTATGAATATAATTTTGATGGTAGGACTCTTGCATTGAAAACTGCAAGCTAGTGTTTTCCTGCCACTTTCTATCCTGGCTAATGGAGGGGAAAAGGTGTCCTCTTATGTAGGACTTCATTGTCTCTGGGTTACTTCACTAATGGGTCAGCCAGCAACTCAGTGGCAGTTTTTCCTTCCAACTGGGTCTGAAACTTTAGATTGTGCTCAATTTATGGAGCATCCACAGCTTAGTCGAGCATTACTCAGTCCTTTTGAGTTATCATCAGCTTTGGTTTCTGAACTCTCATTGAAATGGTTGAGTGGTAGGGGAATACAGAAAATCAGCCTTATACCTTCAAATAAATAGGACTTCAAGTATGTGAAGTCAGTTAACAGTTCTTTTAGAACAGCCTGAGGAACCAATGTACCAAATATTTGGGGATCTGGTGACAAAAACATGCCTTGAAGCATGTTGAATAAAATTTCATGGGTATGCAGTTACAGATAAAGAGTACCCAGTGTACATATGTAGGCCACAATAATTGATACCTCCTGCTTTACTAAAAAATTTCAGAGCTGTATACTTAAACTGTTAGTTTATGGTGAGCTTGCTGCTTGAAATGCATGGTTTTAAACTCAAATATAATACTTAAAGAAGATTATATTTTTAAGACACAAATCTGTTTTTATTTTTTCTGGATATCCCCCACAGTCTGGGGGATTAGGTCTAGGAGGATGAGCGATGGGGAGACAAATGACCAAGGTGGGCTGTAGAATTGAGACAGAGGCTGGAAGAATTAAGCTGAGCCAGGGAGAACTTGTCTGGGAGCCAATTTGAAAGTGAGACATAAGATAGATAGGACAAGAGATGGGAGGGAGGAACCAGTGACTTACTGAGCAAGAAGTTGAGACACCATAATACTGGTGTTGGTCTGGGTGTTTTTACTGTACCTGGAAGGGAAGATGCCCTTCTTCTCTACTTTGAATTACTTGGTGTAGTTGAGGGTGGAGACCTGTCCATTGCACTGTGGGCAGGCACCCCTATGAGAGTCTACTGTAGCCTCCCAGTGGGAGGATTTCGGCTACACATTTTATGGTAGCAGGGGATTGCTCTTAGCTTGCTTCTATGGCCTTTGGCTAGGGGCAAATGAAATTAGGGGGCATCTGAATCCCAACGCCTCTGGTGTTGGGGCTTGAACATAGGATGCCTACCATGGATTTGGGACTATCTGAAACCCAGGACTGTTGAAACTGAGAGAGGGGATACTTGCCAGTGGTAGCACCACACAGCTCTGCTCAGTCAGTGGAATTTGGAACTGATATGGCTAACATACATGACATTTAAAAAAATTGACCAAGGAAGTTCTGGATAGGAAGCCTGGGACTGGGGAAGGGGGCAAACTGGGGCCGCTGCCTCAGGCATTGCGCTTTGGGGGCCTTGCAGACCAGCCGTGGCAACTCTGTACTGCCAGCTTCCCATCCAGCTGCTTGCTCATGGGATCAGGGCAGGGGTGGGGCCCCGCATAGGTTGATTTGCCCCAGGCCCCACACCCTGCTCGGGTTGGCTCTGGGTGGAGGACAGGGCAGTTTTTTGCTTGGAAGTGGGAAATGGGTAGAAAGTCTGGATCCCAAATAGCAGGCTTCCCTGTAGAGCATGAAATGGAATCCAAACATCAGGGGCAGATCTAGGATTTCCCAAAGGGGGTGCTGGAGCAGCACCCCACGCTGCAGGGATGGCTGCAACTCCCTGCTTCCCATCTCCTTCTCCCCCACCTCTTCTACCTCCCCACCCCTTGTGGGGGTGGGTGCCACAGGAGCCTTTGACAACTTTTTAAAGTCTTGAAATCAGAGCCACTTGGGCAGAAGTGGCTCTAGAACTTCCTTCCTCCCTGGGGCAGTGGGGGAAAGGAGGAGCACCTGAAGGAAATGTGCCTCTGAACATTAAGGGGAAGGGAAGGGGGATTTTCACCTGCTTTAGGGGCTTAAAGTCCCTAGAGGCTCCTGCAGTGCACTGTGATCGAAAAAAGGTGAGAGAGAAGGGTTGGGGGTTCAGCTGCACCATTACAACCTCTCTGGATTAGCCTCTGCCAAGCATTCCTTTTATGGGCAAATGTCTGGGAAGCTGGCTGGTGAAGTATGTGTAACATCTCCTGGTAGCGCAGGTCCACATGGAGGACAGTGACCCATTTCTGTTAACCCCAGTGGCAGAAGTCAGAGGTTCAGTGTTCTGTTTTTGAGTGGGTGTCAAGATGATGAAATCTTGGTGAAACTTGTGTGAGGATTTTGTTTCTGGGAAATTTTTTTTTGCGTTTTAAAACTACACACACTTTAAAACAATATCAAAAGCTAAGAAATAAAAAAGAAATTAAGGTTGCCTGTGAAACCTTACTTCATGGCCTTTTGTTGAACATTGCATCGTAATAGTCTTTAATTACATCATTGTGTACTTTTTCCCCTACAGAAACTTTTGCCTCATTAAAGTACAGGCTAGATCAGGAACTGGCAACCTATTCAAGCTGTGGGTGAAACAACTTGCCTCCAGTTCAGCATTGGTGGGGGGCTTTGGCAGAGTGTCTTGTATTATCTTAATGTTTTGTAAATGTTAATAAACCAAATTATTTTTTTCCCTACATGATGCAAGGTGGTTATGTTATTTCTGTTTTATGGAGGAGGAACTGAGGTACTGAAATTAAGAATGGAATTATTCACTAATCGTAGGTGCCCTTTTTAGATGAAAAATCTGATTTTTCAGTTCTTTGTATTTTGTAATACTTTATAATGTCCAAGTACAGTTCCAATTGACTTCAGTTGCAGTGGCAAATGCATAGAGTTTCTGGAAATTTGTACCCTGTGGTATTAAGTTGGGCACCCAAAAGCAAAGAACACAGAGGTAGAGCTTGTAAAATATTTAAGTGACTTGACTGCAATTGCACTGCAGCAAAAGCAAGGATAGAATACACTATATACCTTTGCACATAGTACAGGAGACCCTCATCATTTGTGGGGAGTATGTTCCAGAGATCCCCATGAATGGTGAAATCCGCAAATACGTTAGGAGCCTGGTGGCGGGAGCCCAGCGGCACCAAGCGCAGAGCTCCTGCAGACACCACGCATGCTGGTGGCAGCGGGGGAGGGAAGAGTGAAGAGGAGTGGGCTGGATGGACCCACTGAAGACTAATTTTGAGAGAAAAAACTTCCTCAGGAACAGGGCAGTAGATTGATCCATCAGTGAGCTTGGAGGAGCTCATGATCCACAATGAGTGTTAATTGCTGCCGCACTCCCTCAATTACTGCTGCTGCAAGTCAGTTAATTAGTGAAAGCTAAAAGGAGAGTGTGGTGGAAGCTGTGAGAGCCGGTGAGAACATGCAGGGGAGAGAGCGTGGGTTTAAATATTTGAAACCACAAATGGCGAGGGTTTCCTGTATTCCCTGTATATAGTATGTACCTTGATTTTTTGAAGGGAAGCTTGAAGGAAAAAAAACATTTTCTTGAGGTGAGTGGCAGCAACTAGGGAGTTAAGGCCACTGCCCATCCTGTGTGGTGGATGGGGCCTGAGGATTGACCAAGCATGCTAGGTCCAGAGCTGAACGATGACTATGCCAAGTCTGGGACCATACACTGGTTTTGGAGCTATGGGCCAGGTCCAACTTAGTGTATGGTCCCAGAGTCAGCAGGCAGGGTTGGACTTGGTACATCGGGACTGGGACTAGATTGGACTCGGCCCTCGGGGTCCAGCTCTGGATCAGTTGGATCATGGTTGGGGGAGAGGCTCCTTATATGTCTAAAAATTAGGCTGGGGGTGAGGGAGCAGTTGCCTTGAGTCATGCCAGCTAATACTGGCACTGCAGTCTCCTGCAGTAAAGAACCCTGTTTTCTGCCCATGTTGGATGCATCTTGAGAGGTAGATAGGTGTCCTATGGCTAAATAGTGCATAGTCATCTAATTAAAAATCAGGTGACATGCTTAAGGTGAGGGTAGGCACAAATAAAGATTTCACAGGCAATCAAATTTGGAGTTCCCTGGCTTTTGAATATTTGATATATTTTTGAAATGTTAATGTTTTTGAAGTCTTTCTAGTATCTGCAAGTAATATATCGAATATACAAGTTAACTATATTATGTTAAAAAAAGACTATTGCAATGGTGATACTGTACAGTAATTTAAAGAGTGATGGAAATGAAAGCAAGTTTTTATTCTTTCTTTCTTTCTTTTTTTAAAGATTCATTTTGGAAAATGCCACACAGAAAATTTGGTGATGGTGATGTGGTGATGGGTCGTTGGCCTGGAAGTGTCTTGTATTATGAAGTACAAATAACTAGCTATGATGACCTCACTCACCTTTATACTGTTAAATACAAAGATGGAACTGAGCTTGAGTTGAAAGAAAGTGATATAAAGGTAAGTATTCCTTCAGGGTTTAGAATCAAAGTCTACTATAATGATTTCTTCAGAGCTCAAACTTAAGTTTATAATGGTCTGGACCCAGTATGGCACTTCTTATAGTTACCCAACTATTAGTTCATCTAGCCCAGTATCTGCCTCCTTCCAGAGTAGTAGGTGCTTTAGAAAGAGAGTGTATGAATTGTCATGTTTAGAATGTCTCCTGTCAGACTTATCCTGGCATCAAACATCATTGGTTTAGGAATGTCAGAGGATATATCCCCGTTTGTTCTGTTTAATAACTCCCAATGGACTTGTCCTCCGTAAATCTGTGTCTCTAACTTTATTCTTGCTCTATAGTAGAATAGTTTTTGGTTTGTAAGTAATTGCTTATAAATAATCACTGTTTCTTGTTTGAAACCTTGGTTAAGAAATTCAGAATGTTCCTAAAAGTTTTAAGAAACTTGATCCTATTATTTTAAACTGTTTTGGTAGTGCTTACAAAGCTATTAACTAAAACGTTGTTAATTTGTGCTTGTGTTGATAAAAACAATTAGCATGTCTCCTTCCCCTGCCCTTCCCCCCCCCTCCAAAAAAAAAAGTTTATATTAGGGGGGACATGATATTTAAAGTCGTCTTAAATATTTTATTAGTGATATTTTGCTTTACTGACTAGAAGGGTCTTCGGGGATAGTGAGAGTGACGACATATTTATTTATACCAGCCTCTATCCTTCTTACTCTCTCTGCACATACCTGTTTCTCATCTCTCAAATTTATTTCATTTGCTGATACTGGCAAACACCTTTATGAAGAGTCTGCATATGGGATTCTCTTGAATGTGATGTCTTCATGCAAGTGCATGACATAGGAAATGTAACTGATATCAGCAGAACATTAGAACTGTCTTCAAAGTACTGTCAAATATATTAAGTAAACTGGATAAATAAAGCTTCCAATTATAGTACAGGCATACCTCGGAGATATTGCAGGTTCGGTTCCAGACCACCGCAATAAAGCGAATATCGCAATAAAGCGAGTCACACGAATTTTTTTGTTTCCCAGTGCATATAAAAGTTATGTTTACACTGTACTGTAGTCTATTAAGTGTGCAATAGCATTATGTCTAAAAAAAATGTACATACCTTAATTAAAAAATACTTTATTGCTAAAAAATGCTAACCAATGGAAAAATGGTGCCGATAGACTTGCTCAACGCAGGGTTGCCACAAACCTTCAATTTGTAAAAAATGCAATATCTGCGCAGCGCAATAAAGTGAAGCGCAATAAAACGAGGTATGCCTGTATTATATAGATGCACCATTTTAGATGTGTATACTTTTTAGTTGATGATAGTTTGCTTAAGATACTAAGGTTCCGTTTTTGGAGGTATTCTACAAAAGAAGATCACGTAAAGGCCTAAGAAGTGGTTTTCCCAGACATGTATTGTCTGTCTTCAGCTGTTTGTAACACAAGCAATATATTAGTACTTGGAATTCTGTGCTTGAGGTGGTGGTAATACAGATAGCATAGTGCAGTGGTACCTAGTCTTCTGGCTTTGTGGACCAGATGAGTGGCACAGGGTTGGCTTGTGGGCCTGATTTGGCAGCACATGAATCTGGTTGTATGATCTGATGCGGCAAGGAGTCATTGACTGCAGTAGCTGCACTTAAGACAAAAAGTGATGTGGGAGTTCCTAGCATTCTCAATCTGTTGTAGTAACTGCCTCCCAAAAGCCCTGTGTACACTTGAATAGGGGAAATAAAATGGAGCCCTGTTGAACTCCCATGTGAGGGCGCTGAGGACAGAAGACCATTGCCCACAACTATTCTCTGGAGTGTATGGGAAGTTTTCTCAAGGCAATACTGTCTACCTTGCTGATCTCAAAAGTGTCAACATTGCTTCAAAATCTAGGGTAGATAGTTGACAGATCTTACTAGTCACCTTGATTTTTGCTATTGCTAGGGTAGAGATCTCTTACTTCTATATCACTGTAGCCTCTACTGCAACCAAATTTATAATGGTGAAGATGAGAAGTATTCAAATATATCTCTTGGTACAACTGCTCAGGACTCAGCTAGAAATGGAAGACATGAGGCTAAATATTAAGCAGGCTGTTCCTCCAGATCAACCTTGAATGATGTTAGCTGAGTAGGGAAGCTTGCATTTCCATGTCTCCATTGCAATTAAGTCACTAGGGATGATAGTTGAGCAATTAAGTCACTAGGGATGATAGATGAATTTCAATGATGTAAGCATTTTAACAAATAACAGAAAAATGACTGTAGTGTAGAAGTCTAATTTATAGACCGAAGATGGTAAAATGAACCTGAAGCTTTTTTCCTCCTTCATGTCATAACCTTTGAAATTTTTCCTGTTTTTTTTTTCAGTCAGTATCAGCATTTAAGCATAGGAAAAGCAATTCAAGTTCTCCTTCTAGACGTGGTGGGAGCAGATCAAGATCTCGGTCTCCTGGCCGGCCAGCAAGAGGGAGACGTCGTTCTTCCTCCCAAGGCAGAGACGCTAAAGATGACAAAAAGAAAGCAATTAGAGGAACTAAATTAACACCTGAGGTATTGGATTTATTTTAGTTTGAGATTTTTCTTAATATTGCCTGGTTGGATTTATATGCAGTGTATTTTTATGTGAATTTTCTTACATCTTTATGTTTTTAGTAGGGCAAAAACTTGAAGTTTTGGACTTAGATGTGTCTAGATTTTTTAAAAATCTAGATGTGTTAAATTGTCTTCTCAATCGCTATTATTGGGTTTCTTATGGTAACATAGTTGTTTAAAAAGGCTCCAAAATATAAATAAATTATAAACCTATATGATGATATAATTTTGAAAATTGTAGACAGCTTGGAGAAATTTCTCTGGAAGGTAATGACTTTGCTTACTTAAAGGGTTGTGAACAGTAAAACCTAAAGATGACCAGGAATGTCACTGCCTGAATTTAAGGGAGCAAGCATTGGACTGGGACTTGGGTTCTATTCCTCGCTCTGCTATTGATGTGCTGGGAAATGGTGCTCAACTCAGTTCCACCCCTGTTCCTGACTTTTCCCTTATGTAAAATGTTGTTAATCAGTAAATTCCTTTGAGATTTGCTAGTCATATCTCTATGCAAGAATTCGGTGGGTGTAGCACAATAAAGTATTGGAGACAACTTAAGTTGTTCATTGAATTAGTTGCAAAAATAAATGAATAGATGCCACATTTACACAAATGCAAAAGAGATTTTTTTCTTGTATGTGATTATAAGACAAGTAACATTTCCCCCCAGGCCATTTGGGGGAAATCTTACTAAATACATTGTCTAACATTAACCCGCTGACAGAAGCAGCATATTCTTAGCAATAGAAACCAACTATGAAGTTGATTAAATGCAGCCAACATTGAGCATGACAATAAAACACACAGCCATACCAGACAAACATGCTGACGGGAACTACCACAAGGATGCGTTAGTGCAGTTCACCTGAATAACACACACACCAACTCTTTTCCATGTCATGGTGAGCCGTGGCATTGCAGAAATTTTGATTTTTCACTCTCAGAGCTGAGCTGAGCCAAGACTTTCTCATTTCCAGTGATTTCCTGTTTTTTCACTGGCCTTAAATGCTTTGCAAACATCATGAAATGGGACCCCAAATAGTTCACCCAGCATCCCTCTATCACCCCTCTCTCAACCTGGTACACATGAGTAGTGTGGTCCTGCCTTCCATAAGGTGAAGCTGGACCAGGCTGCCCTACATCTCATCTGAGTATAAATTTGTGGAGAAGGACTCATGACAAGAACACCTAGTTTCAGTCATGAGCAGGGGCTAATTACCATGCCGGTCCTTTGTGGGGGAGTATCTGGAGTACATACACTCATACTGAGCAGTGCTGGGCTGAGGGGTCACCAGGGCTTGACATGCTGTTGACTCCGGTGGGGCCAACCCATTGAACTATGTAGTAAATCACAAGCCTTTGGCTTTGGATTAGTATCATGCATAGTTTGCCAATGTGCTTATGGAGTACCTGTCTTAAAACCTGCAGCAGTTTTTTATTTTTTTTTTAAAAAGGTAACATGCATCAGTTCTTGATGAACTAAGTATATGGGTACTATATGCAAATAACTAGTCATGTTTAGTTTCAAGGTTATTGCTTACAAATGTGCTCCTTGCTTCCGTGTGCTCCAGAAGAGCAGCATCTGACACAGGAGGAAGGCATTGCCAGGATAAAAAGCTGGGGGGAAAGCAGCTTCTTGGGGCTACCTGACTCCCCAGTTTTATTTTCCCTGCTATAGCAGTGGGAGGAGGGCAAAATCAAGGCAAACCTCCAATAATTAGATTGTATACCTGGAAAATTGTATCAAGTGTATAATTTCCATATTTAAATTAATTATTGGGGGGTTGTCTTATTATTAGGGTTGTCTTCTGTTCAAGTAAACATGGTATTTAATTATATCAAGATGTAGAAATTAGGGATTATTTTTGTTGATTTTAAATCTGGTGTACTGTGGAATTTAAAGGGCCTTGTCTTTGGGTAAAATTGGGGAAGTATTTTCATTTACATAGGGTGTTTTTCTAATGGATTTTAACTTTGCCAGACTTCACTTTAAAGTGAATATTTAATCTGCTTGCTTTTATCTTGCGAGCAAATTTATTTTAAAGTAAGAATTCTGGTGCTAATTTTTGAAAATGTCAATCTTCCACTGTGCAAAGTTTAGTTTTTATGCATGCATATATTTCTATAGCTTTTTAAAAAATGTTTTGGTGAGATGGAAACTCTAAATTTGGTTGGCACAATCTGTATCTTATAAATGGCTGTTTGCAGATGTGGGGAACCCCCCCACCATGCTCTTTACCAGAAGAAGCAGCACATTAATTTGATGCGATTCTGGAGCGTCTGTATAGACTAGGCACTTCAGCAGGGCTTTTTGGTGCTTTTAAGGGAGCTGATTCAATCAGCTGTTAGATAAGTGCCAAAAAGACCCACTGTATTGCCCAATCTATACATATGCTGCAAAGCCAAGTTGAACCAAAACGCTGCTGCCTCTTTTGGGTATATACTGGGAACCGAGTTTAAGGTAAAGCACAGTCAGTGCATAGCCAATATTATTTTACTGATTCACTGAAAATTAGTTTTCATTTAGCTGAATTCTAAAGACTATTTTAAGGCAGTGAGTACTCTGGATTTTGTTATAACACAAACTGTTTTGTAGCTGTTGGCCAGAGCGTAGCCAGTTGACCACACACTTATCAATGTGTTTTTAATGGCTGTGTGCCCCAGCTCACTCTCTTTTTGTCGAACCACAGAGTCTGGTTTTGGGTTGTTTATAAATTAGAGCGTAGAACCAGATCCATTGGTCACTGGTGTGATTAGAGTGGTGCTGTCCCTCAAGAACTCATCGTTTTGTTCAGCTGCTAGAACTAGATGGGCCTTTTCTAACTTCCTTGCTACAAAACAGAAATTGAAACCATGAGGAGAACAAATAGTGTATGCATTTTAATGGTCTTCCTCCAGACATTACATTTGTTGTGGATTATATGCTAGTTTCCGATGACAAACAGTAACATGCTAGATGTTAAAGGAATTTCTCCCTTGATAAAAATGGCCAATCCACCAAAAAATGGTGGATTCATGATAAAACTTATCGTTTCAAATGGCAAATTCTTTGTTGTGTCAGGACAAACCTAACACCTGACCAGGTGTTATATTACACTGTACCATGGTACTCTTCTCCCTTCCCTCTCCCGCCGTGCAGGGGGGAAGGAAAACTGGTTCCCTGACATCCCATCTGTTAGGGAGGCTTGTGGGTTGCCATGTCCCTGTTGCTGTTCATTGGCCATTGGGACAGGGCTGCTTTGGCTGGGTTTGCCCAGGTGGGGAAACTGGTGTTGTCTGCTCTTGTACAACCCAAGAGCTGAAAACCTGTAAAAAACCTCCCAGGCTGCTCACATGCTCTTTAAAGGCCCCAGCATCCGGACAAGTGTCTGGAACAGCTTTGGTCCCTTTGGGGTGGTGGGTAGCAAGCAGAATTGTCCCCATTCTGCAGGGATTGTGGGAACAGCCTTGGCTGGTTGGCAAGGATTTGGGGGTTCCTTGCAACCACTGTAAGGTTCCTGGGAACTCTGTCACCCTTGCTGCCTTGGAGCAATGGTGTTATGGATAAATGTGCACTAATGTATTGGTGGCATATTGGATTGGCATTGACAAAAGGAAAATTAACATTATCAGCCGTTCTGAGAAGTGTCGCTCTGGAGGATGTTGGGGAGGCTATATCCCACCCTGAAGCCACTCCTCCCAGCATAGCAGCTGCCTGCTCCACCCCCTGGAAGAAGCTAGCACAGCCCCTGGCCCTGAGCAGGCAGCCCACCCTCACCCTATGCACAGTTCTCATGGGATGGGGGGCTCATGCCCCCCTTGCCTTCCCCTGGGGTCTGCACAACGGTGGGAGCCACCCCCTGGACAAGCTGCCTATGGCTCCACCCCATTCCCAGGGCCCTAGCTGGGCAGCACCTGCACCTGCCCCACTCCCTCTCTCACTTTGGGGGCCTTGATCTGCCCCCTACATCCGTTCTCCATCCCACAGACTTGCAGAGAGCTGCTCTCCATGCTGCCAGGCTGCATATAGGTTGTTGCCAGATCAGTATCAGCTGATATGGCTAGTTAAAAATCGGGCGTGGGTATCAGCCAAAAAAATCTTCATTGTAGTTTCATAGTTAGTAGGGTTGGAAGGGACCTGAGCAGATCATCAAGTCTGACCCCCTGCCATGGCAGGAAAGGGTACTGGGCTCAAATGACCCCAGC
>NW_017728943.1:70735274-70756410 GCF_001723895.1 Crocodylus porosus | reverse complement strand
GACAAGGTGCGGTTGGCCTTCCTGATTGCATCCGCACACTGCCGGCCCATGTTCATCTTGGCATCAATGATGACTCCAAGATCCTTTTCTGCCTCTGCACTGACAAGAAGGGAGTCCCCCAGCTTGTAGGTATGGTGCTGGTTCTTCCTCCCCAGGTGCATTTGCACTTGTCAGTGTTGAATCCCAGCCTGTTCTCCTCCGCCCACCCCTGTAACCTGTCTAGGCCCAATGTAGCCTATTCCTTCCTTCTAGCATGCCCACATCCCCCACATCTTAGTGTGATCAGCAAATTTGAACAGGGTGCTTTTTATCCCCTTGTCCAAGTCACTGATGAAGATGTTGAACAGTGCAGGCCCAAGGACTGAGCCCTGCAGAACCCCACTGCCCACATCCTGCCAGGTCGAAAATGACCCATCCACTACCACTCTCTGGGTGCAGCCCTCCAGCCAGCTGGCAACCGGTTTGACTGTGTAGGTGTTGACACCACAGTCCCCCAGTTTTTTAATGAGAACGGGGTGAGAGACGGTGTTGAAGGCCTTCCTGAAGTCCAGAAAGACTATGTCCACTGCTACCCCTGCATCTAAGGTTTTAGTGACCTGGTCGTAGAAGGCCACCAGGTTGGTCTGACAAGACCTGCCTCTAATGGATCCATGTTGGTTGCCCCTAAGCATAATCTGCCCTGCTGGCCCCTCGTAGACATGTGCCAGAATAATTCTCTCAAAAAGCTTCCGCAGTATCAAGGTAAGACTAACCGGCCTATAGTTTCCTGGGTCCTCCTTCCTCCCTTTTCTGGAGATGGGAACCACACTGGGCCTTTTCCAGTCCTCTGGCACCACATCAGAGCACCACAAGTGCTAGTAAAACCGTGCCAAGGGTCCTGCAATGACCTCAGCTAATTCCCTCAGCACTCTGGGGTGGCGATCGTCCGGACCAGCTGATTTAAATACATCCAGTCCCTTCAGAAGTTCCCTGACTAGATCCTCCCTGACCCTTGGCCTAGGTGCGCCTCCCCTGGGGCCTGAGTGGGGCCCAGTGAGGGGACTGATTTGGTCCCTGCTCAGGAAAATGGAGGCAAAGAATTCATTTAATAGGTTACCTTTGTCATCTGGTGTGACGACCAGATTTCCTAGCATGTCTTGCAGGGGCCCCACGTTACCCGGTACCTTCTTTTTGCCCCCTATGTATTTAAAAAAGGACTTCTTGTCGTCCTTGATCTGGGTAGCTAGTCCCAGTTCCATCTCCGCCTTGGCCTTCCTGACCGCCCCCCTACATCCCCGAGCGACCGCAGTATAGTCCTCCCTGGTGATGGTTCCTCCCTTCCATTGGGTGTACGCCTCCCTCTTAGCTAGAAGACATTCCCAGATGCTTTTGGTGAGCTATGGGTGCTTTTGTGCCCTCCTGCTCCCTTTGATCCATGTTGGGATTACTTCCCTTTGGGCTTGGAGGAGCAACCATTCTTCTTGGACACCTGGCTTCCCTCCATTCCAGGTGCACTTCTAGTTGTGGCTGCTGGTGCTCAAACACCAGCAGTTCATTAAAGCATCAGGTATTTTAAAGGGCTCCCAGGCAGCATGAGACAGATTACAGCTGGTTCTCAGGCTGCTCAGGGGTGACAAGCCTGAGGCCAGTGAGCCTGAGGCTTTCTGTCTTCTTCTGGGAGGAGCTGTGAACCAGTTCCTGTCTCACCCCTTAGCTGGAGACCTTTGTAGTGTAGCTAAGGACCTTGAACACATGGCTCTGTAGCACTCTAAAAATCATGTCTGGCAGCATCTGAGTTATGTAGCCTGAAGGGGTATTCCTTTTTTGTATACTTTATTGATACTTCCCGAAAAACAGGTTTTAGCAGCCTGCACCTGGGAAAACCAGTCACCCTAGATGAGTGAATTAGATCATTTTCTAGTTTGCATAACAGTTGACACATTGATATGAGTTGACTGGTATTTAAAATAGTGTTCTCGCTCCCTTCTTGTTAAGTGAAGATGTACACAAACTGAAGAAACAGGATTTACTCATTTTCACAGTGCTGTTAAGTGCACAAAGTAAACAAATGGCTTTTTTGTTGTGATAACAAAAGCACTCCAAAGTATTGAAAGAAAGAAATTAGATATATTTTTTTAAATTATTCATTATGTACGGACATTTCACTTTATATTCAATCTGTCATCTTCTAACTAGAAACCGAATGAGAACAACACAAGCAGGTATAATGGGGAGCCTGACAGTACGGAAAGGAACGACACTTCCCACAAAATCTTACAGGTATGAAAACAAAAAGCAGTGTGTTTGACCAGAGCAAGTCACTAACTTTACTAGAAATAATCAGAAATGTTCAACGTACAAATTAAGCAAAAAAATTTGGAAGATAATGTAAAAACAAGAAATGGAACAGTGATTTACTTTTAAACAAGTTCTGTTAAAGGAAAGTCATCTTTTAGTTTAGTACCTGTGTGAATGGAGGACTAAAATTCCAACTGGGAAAGATGGAAATGTAGCAAACAAGCTCAGAAGGGGAATTAAGTGATCAGGGTGACACTCTCATAAGTAGAATATTTAAGGTGTTTCACCTGTCTTCCCTCTGATTCTGATAACTGTATAAAATCTTTAGTGAAAAAATGCAGAGTACCTCTGTGTTTAAATCAGGTTAATGATCTTTTTATTAAAAAAAAGGTTTAGACTAGCATATAGTAATCACATTTCTATATATCACTCTTTACTAGCAAAAGGTTGATTTGGACCTAGAAATAGACCGTGTGCTTGATCAATACCGTGTGCGTTCAAGAAAAGAAGATAAGACAAAGGAGGAAATATATTCAGAAAAACGAAGTTTTGAGGCAGCAAAAACTATTGATAAAGCATCAGCACAGACAAAAGAGCTAGAATTTGGTGGAAGAATTGGTACGTATATTAAATCTAGTAATAAACGGAAATTATTAAACACTAGTTTTCACTCAACACATTGTCATAGTCAAAAGTCCTTCTTTTCAATTATGACCATTCATTTGATGCAGCTGCATTTTACTTGTGGTGGTGATGTTAGATCCCATTCTGGGCTCTCTTGTGACCTGCTTTCAAACAAACAGAGCAGTCATAGCAAACTTCATCTTGGGTTTGAGTATTTGGAATTACTGGAGTAAGCTGTCATAGTCTCAACCATCTGGCTTTTCAAATTCAACTGTAATATAGTCTTGTATAATACACTTTGGAGAGATATTAGAGGCAAGATGTTTACTTTGTATTAAATGGAATTACTTTTTGTTTACTTCAGTTTTACACCCAAAATGACTTTAAGTGTAAAGGTATGAAATTCAGACAGGTTTTTCTTTTCTTAATAATGGCAGAAGAAATTCCTGACTCTGTGATTGGATAAAGTCTGGAAGAGCTTACCAAGAGGAATAGTGGTAGTAATTAAGATGCCTATGAGATGGTCACTTCCCCCTGTGATAGTCCTAGCAAGGCAGAGAGAAGTGGGGAGGGGACAATTATTAAACCCAGAGCGGACAAAACCTATAAAAATAGTTTGTGGCACTATGTTAGTCCAAGCCCTCTGCCAACTGTAAGACTGAGCTAAAACATCTTAGATTAGCAAGTAATTTATTTTTCTGTGAATATTTACAATCTGTAGTGAAAGACAAAGATTCTCACACTTCAAGTTGTGACCCAGCTGCATGCATGGTTTTTTACTTGTAAATTGATGTCACATTCTGTATGCTAAGGAATACACAACTCAATTACATGGCCACTTGCAAGGTCCACTCTCCAATGGAGGAGAGCCATTAGAGAAGGGGTAGGCAATTATTTCAGCTGTAGGGCCGCTTAATGAGTTTTGGTGAGCTGTCAAGGGCTTCACCGGTAGTCCTGTCCCCTGGTCACCATCTTGGGACCAGAAGTCCCTCCCTTTGCCTCCAAAAGTACTCCAGGGGGGTGGGGTGCCATCTTGGAACAGGAAAAAAACAAAATCTTATACTAAAAATCAAACATCTACTATAACATTTTATTTCAAAAAATATTCTTTTCCTGATTTGTGTGTGTTTGCATAGTGTAGAGGTGATTGCATAATAGCTCAAAAATAAAGTCTTACTCTTGTATATTGTGTTAATGTGTGGGGATGGGGCATCAGTGTGTGATGGGGTTTGTGGATAGGCAGGGTGTGTGGCATGGTGGAGTGTGTATGGGGGGAGCCCCCCCTCCCCCAGTGACTAAAGCCCTTGCTGCTGGGAGCAGGTGATGGGCCCTCAGGATGCTAATGGCCTGCACAGGGAAAGTCTCACCTCCCCTCCCCCCGGCGGTACTTGACTCCAGCTACTTCTGGGAGCTGCATGTAGTGGCAGGAAGTGAGGCCAGGTCTGCCCCTTTTCATCGTACCAAATAAACATTTATCATGGTTTGAAATAAAGTATGGGTTTGCATACTACAGTTTGAGAACTGCTGTTCTAATGGGATAAAACGCTTTTTTTCATATTCATCACCTAATATTTTGTGTTCTCTGTTTACAGGAACCTTCTGCATGATAGTTTTCTTGCCTGCAACTGTGCTTTACTTGCTGTTGATGTGCAAACAGGAAGACCCCAGTATTATGAACTTTCCTCCACCTTTGCCTTCTTTTGATAGCTTGTGGGAAACTAGAGTGTTTGGTGTCTGGCTTGTATGGTTTTTTCTCCAAGCTCTGTTTTACTTGCTGCCAGTTGGAAAGGTAAACTTTTACTAGCAAATGCTTTATGGCAAATGATTGTTTTGTAAGTTGGACTTACATTTTTGATACCAACATGAATTCTAATAATAGAAATGAACTAAACTGTAATGTAGATGCTGCAGATTGTTCTAACTTGAAATAGTACAACTGTGATCTAGAAAACCCCTCGTTATGAAAACCCCTTGATTACTGGCATTGTATTCCAGTCCCTTCAAGAGAGTGTACGGTAAGCATTATCGTTTTAAGGATCAGGTAGCAAAAGAGACTAATAGATTTATAGAATGTCTTACGGTAAGACCTGAGCAGGCAGACTAGATCTGCTGCTTTTCTAAGTTCCTGTTTGGTTCCACTTACAATCTGAAGCATGTCATTTAATGTATAAGCTTCATTGCTTGGGAAGTCATTCTTGGGTGTCCTATCCATATGCCTCAAGTATCAAATTAAAAAGCTTTGGATGGTTATTTTAGGTTTTTGTTCATAGCAGTTCCTGTATCAGTTGAAGACCATTTTGATTTGGCTAATAATACTCTGCTCTGGGAAACAGAAGTCGATATCATTTTAAACCCAATGTCGTAATGCTAATGTATATGCTTTTCTAGCATAAATCGCATTATAAGGCTTCCAGCATCTAAGTCCTGTCCCTGTTCTTACCTTCTGAGTCGCTCTGTTTATAACAGCTGCTTCATCACTTAGTATGTCCCTCTTGGGGAAATTTCTTTGCACTAAGTCCTCCTAATTACCTGGGAAGATATAGGTACCCTTTTCTGAGCATTCAAGTAGTCTTACCAGCACAGTCTCTTCAAATGCATTAAAAACTCGTCCTGTAGCTGCTTCTGCATGAGGGTGCACAAACATTGTCATTGTATGGCTAGTTTAGTGCGCGTTGAGAATTGTAGATATACCGAGGTACATAAAACTAATTCATATGATGTATGGAAATAAGTAGCCCTATCAACATGGTGGTGTTATCAGCTCAGCATCTAGGAAATTAATGAGAACTACTCCATATACTGCTTGTGGTTCCTTTTGTGAAATTTGTGACTTAAAAGTTTACAAAATATGGCTGTTGTTGATTGGAAGCTTACAGGAGTAAACTTGACTGCAGATAATATGAAGGGAACTAATCAGGTCACATGGAAGACTAGACTTGCTAGTTCTCATTAAAAAACAAAAAACATTTCATGTAACTACAGAAAGTACAGCATTTTTAGAAAGACAACATGATTTCTTTAATTGACTGTATCCTAATTGACTATCATGATTGGAATTGTCTGCCATGTTAAGAAACAAAAATATTTTAACTCTGCTTTTTTGTATCTGTATGGGGGGGGAAAAACTAGTCTTTTTAATTTCGTCTCTTCAAAGGTTGTAGAAGGAATACCACTTTTGAATGGAAGGAAACTACAGTACAGGATAAATGGTATGTGAGTTTAGTTTTTTCTCCTTGGGAATTTGGTAATATTGTCTAACCAGTGTCACTCGATGTTGCAAGCTCAAAATTTTTTTAAGTGAGAATAACTGGAAAAATGCACTGAGTTAAGAGTTGAAACAAACAAAAAAAAATCTGTATGCAGTTATACCAGCTGGTCATTGTAAATTTAGCACGTGTCAACCTCCACTGCAACAGAAGGAAAGCTAGTAAATTATTAGGAAGGATTTTCTCCCCAGAATATAATGTTACACATCTGAGTTTGAGGTTTTAAAGCTTTGTCTTTGATCAGCTAGTATTCATCATTATTATAGTCATGACAGTGAATTAGATGTTTCTGTTTCAATCTACAGTTAGGAATCTCTATAATCACTGTTCACTGCTCCAGTGTTACTAATGGGAGTACCTGTTAAGTCTCCATATTTTAGGTTAAGTTCCCATTTGAACTTAAAGTGGTAACAACATCTCTTTTATGAAAAATACAAGGCTGTTACTATTTAAAATTACAGTACTTTTGAAGTACAGAGTAGGTTTCATGTAGATTCTCCAAAAATTCAAACTTTGCTAAAACTGAAATTTACCATCTGTAACAGCTCTTCCAGTTCTAGAATGATCTTTGTGACGAAGTAAGACTGAGTTGAAATTAACATGGGCCATCTTATATTTGATGACATTTTGTTGCATTTAAGATATGGTATAATTTCAACTTCATCCAGTTATAAAAGACTCTAAGCTAAAGACAGTCAGGTCAATAAATCATTTAAATCTATCTTTAAATATTTCTGTTGTGATACCATGGGTAGCTCAGCCAATCGCAGACCTTCCTCTACAGTTAATTTACAACAATTCTTTTCAATATAAAAGTATATGTGTAGCATATGGCTGACTGTACATGTGTTGAGCTCTTGTTAAATTACTTGGCATAACTGTTGTTACTATTAAAGTTTCTGTAGTTGTCAGCTTGTTATCCATGCCTCAGTATTGGTCTCCACTAAGTCACTATTACTAAGTCACTCAGAGCATCTTGTGTATCAGCATCCCTACACTTCAGAATAGTGATGGGGGCCTGCTATCTAAAGCTTGTTGAACACAGTCAGTTAAAGCACCTCTGCTACCATTTTGAAGTGCAGGGATGCTGATACATGAGATGCAGAGGCTGGCTGGAGCGCAGAAATTGCCACACTCCAGCAGACTCGATTAATTGAGTCTACTCTGATGCGCTGTAATTACAGTATGTTGGAGCAGCCTCCTAGCTCATGTACAGGCACCCTAGAAGACCAGACTCCTGGTCTCCCTCCACCTTTTGCCATTTAAGCAAGTAGTGCATCTCTCAGGTTTCTTGACCGATTCTCTAATCCAGTTCTCAACTTCTCCATTTCCCCTGTCCCTCTCCAGGACACCGTCTCAGAACTGCCATCCTGTGTTTCTGTTAAAAGGTGCTACAGACTCAAGCACTCCATCCCATTCACTAGTATTAGGATGATCCTTTTGAGCTTTTGGAGCATTGCAGTGTGTTTAGATGGTAGCTAAAATAAATATTTTTCTTTCTGTTGAGAACATGATCCTGATGTCTAACCTTATATATTAGCTACAGCATATTTTGGAATCTGATATTTGGATTTGGGGTAGATAAGGATTGGTTGGGGTCGTTCTATAGTTCATATTTGCTTGTCAGCATAAGGACCCTCAAGGCAAGGACTATGATCTCCAAAGAACACTTCCCCAAAAAACGAGTTCAGGTGCACAAAGCACAGGATGTCATTAATGGACTATATAGAGAGATGATTTGGGGCTTATTCAGT
Source organism: Crocodylus porosus (assembly GCF_001723895.1). Taxonomy (NCBI): domain Eukaryota; kingdom Metazoa; phylum Chordata; order Crocodylia; family Crocodylidae; genus Crocodylus; species Crocodylus porosus. The sequence continues at coordinate 70,748,489 of NW_017728943.1, read as the reverse complement.
ACATATTTAGTATAAAAGTAAAATGGTTTAGGTATTTGGGGTATCTTTAAACCTGGATGCATTTTTCAAAACTCCAGAACCCTGCTAAGGTGGAATGATTGCTCCAAGTACTCTGGGTTTTGATTTGATATTAGACTTACATTTTGGTTTGTTTTTTTCTTTTAGGATTCTATGCTTTTGCTCTGACTGCAGCAGCTGTAGGAATATTTTTGTATTTTGAATTGGAGCTTCATTATTTGTATGACCACTTCCTGCAGTTTGCAGTCTCAGCTATAGTTTTTTCTGTGGTGTTCAGCATTTATCTTTACATTCGGTCTCTGAAAGCACCTGAGGAAAATCTGTCATCTGGTGGGAATTCTGGTAAGTCTGAGAAATGCTTCAAATCTTTCCTTCATCATGATTTTTTTGTTGTTTTTATTTCATGAACAGAACTTGTCTAAATCATATTTATGTTGATAGGCACCCAAGCAAGTCACCTCTTTGCCCCATCATGGACATTTACAAATATTTGTTTCCACATATACACTCGTTGCCCCCCTGTCCTGTCATATTATTCCATAAACTTAATGAGTTCAGTTTTAAAACAATTCAGGCTCTTTGCCTCTATCACTTAGCTCAAAAGACACTACCAAAATTTCATTTCTCTGGTACTTAGCGTTCTTCTAATTTACAATTTGATTTTTTTCATAAGCAGTTTGTAGCCATTTTATCCTGTGCCCGTCTTGAATTTTTTTTGGCTAGAAAACTTCCTCCTCTAATTTTCACGATATAGTAGTAAAAAATAATCACCTCCCCTCCTGATGATCTTTGGTATTCCGCTACGCAAGTCAGGCACCTTGAATCTTCTTTCATACCAGAAGGTCTTTGTTCTCTTAGCCATCTTAATGACCTTTCTCTGTACTTGTTCCAGTTTAACTTTTTTTTCTGAACTTTAGTGACCCCAGTTGCAGGCAGTATTGTAAATGGAGGGGGAGAGGGGTCTTACCTGGGCCTTATGCAACAATACTAGTACTTCTTTGTCTTTGTTGAGTATACTGTGCTGTGCCAAACTGCTGTGGGGATGATCAAAGCCCATCCAGATCCCACTGTTCTGCTCTGTCTTTACAGAACAGACTAGATTTTTGCCCCTGGGATAACACCTTGCCCAAGCAGACTTCATTCTCTTCAGCCCCTGACCTGACATCTCACTGCTCCAGAAAGCAAAACTTGGCCAGTTTATGAGATCTTTACCCTTGGTTTGTAAAATATAACAGACCTCTCATTACCATAGGAAAAATAAATACCCATAGTTGTAGCTAACTCTGAAAAATCACTCTTTCCACAGACGTGCTGTAAGGTATGTAAAGCAAAACCCACCCCCATCTTTCTTATGTAAGAAAGATCATTGAAGAAAAAGTAATTTGGAGGCCAGATATAGAAATAAAATAGAAAAATCGCGCACTTTGACCAGAAAACAGTCCCTCAGGGAGTTTTCTCAGCATTTCCAGGCACCTGCTTCTCTACTTGCTCTAACAGCAGGGACTTGGCACCAAGGCATAGGGGTTTTAAACTCACTTCTCATCAGGCATCTCTTAAATATTTATTGTGCCTCCCACATAATACAAATACTAACACCAGCATACTACTTCACTAACCCTGGGTGAATAGGGACTGCTCCTTCCTCACCAAAGCACTCCCTTTCTAGCTCCCTTATGATTTAGCTCTCACTGGTCTTGCCCCCCAGCAATGGAAGGAAAAGTTTTTCTTCTTCCAGTGTTTAATATTTTGTGTTTTGTATAATCTTTCATGACTTTTGCCCTTGTTTTTTGTGGTAGGAAAAAAGGAAATTGAAACAGTAGATAATAGCAGTGGAAAGTCAAATGCAGAACTTGACATTACATTAACTCAGTGTTTATTTGGCAGTTAGTTTAATTTGGGTTTTGGAAGAAATGATTTTTTTGTTGTTTTGCTTTGTTTTGTTTTTACTTGTTTGGGTCTACTAAAAAAAATAGACTGACTGGCAACTGTATAAAGAAAAAATTGAACGATATTTTTTTCCTTCCTAAATGTTCAGTTATATTAGTAGTAATATTGACTTGTATCAGTACAGGTGGAAGCTTCAGCTGGCTAAATATACAGAAGTGGGTTTTTGATAGGACATTAGATTGAGAGCCGGTTTTTAGAATGGTAGTGTAAGAGGCAAAGATGAAATGAAGCAGAAGTAAAATTGAGGGATTGTGCTTACTGCTTTCCTCGTATGGTGTATTTCTCAAATACAGCTGTGGTCTTCGAAATGATGAATATTAAAAACTGGTTTAGTTACTGTCCAGAAGTCTTTAATAAGTAAGTGTTGGCTCAGCTTGGAACCTACGCAGTTGAGGCAACGTCCTTTCTTTGTCCTCATAAAAAGTTACTAACCAAGTTTATGCCCTGTGTTATACCTACAGCATTATTCTCTCCTCTCTTACACAGAGTGGTCATACATTTTAAAGAGGCACAATTGCTTTTTCTTGGTTTAAACCTGCTGTGTTGTGTTGGTATTGCCTTCTAGCAAAGAAAGTAAAGAAGGGAGGAAAAAACTAAGGACAGTTTTAATAACACATGCATGGGAGTTGTAATGTCCCTTGATAACAGAGAACAAAGTTCCTTAAGCTGATAAGAATGAAGGGATGTAGCCAAAAAGCAAACTTCAAGTAGGAAAGACTTGAAAATAACTTTGAAAGAAATTAAGAGTATGTAAACACATGTACTAACATATGAGGTCTTTTAAATTATCTGAAGAAACCGTTAATGGTTACTTTTTAATGCTTCAAAATGGTGCCGATATTTATACGTGTTTGGTGATAAATTTTATTGTACACTTTCAGGCTTATAGCAGCATTTCTAATAACTATTAAAGTAACCATTTTCTGGATAGCGGGAGTGGGGGGAGAAACAAACCAAAAACCATTAATGGAGGAAAGTGCGTTTTGTTTGCAGGGAGCTTTATATATGATTTCTTTACTGGCCACGAATTAAACCCTCGCATTGGAACTTTTGACCTCAAATACTTCTGCGAGTTACGTCCAAGCTTAATTGGCTGGGTGAGTCAGAGTGTCTTTACCTATTTTGTTCCACTTTCTCAACTTTATTAAAGTTTTAATTGTGGTAGAAGGGATATAACAGTTAGAGGATGGAAAAAAGTATGCAAAACAAAGGTCTGCTGAAAGCCATGAGACTTTTTATCCTTGTGGTTTTATAAATCTTGATCAATTAAAATTTACCGCTTTCCTTCAGGGAAGAGGTATTCTAAAAGTTAAGGATAGACCATGCTTGCTTGCTTATTTATTCATTTAAAACTGGGTTGGCTACTAAGTAGCTTCTTAATAAAAAATGGATTTTTAACATCACTTAAATTTTGGATCTAAATTGCTTGACTTTTAAGATGAATTATAGTGTAGTAGAAATAAGTGTTTTTAAGTGTATGTGAAAAACTCATAATAAAGAAAATGACTTCTTTTTCAGGTGGTTGTGAACTTGGCAATGCTGTTGGCTGAGATGAAGATACATAATCAGAATGTGCCATCTTTGTCAATGATACTGGTTAATAGTTTTCAACTTCTGTATGTAATGGATGCTCTTTGGCATGAGGTAACTGCCAGACCTTTTCCAATCTGTAGCACTTTTGGTTAAATAGCTGACAGATAAGTATACTGATGCTCAGTGAACTGTACTTTTCTTCCCCAATCTGTCCAGGAAGCTATTTTGACGACTATGGACATTACCCATGATGGGTTTGGATTCATGCTAGCATTTGGAGATTTGGTATGGGTTCCGTTTATCTTCAGCTTACAGGCTTTCTATCTAGTTGGTCATCCAAATGAGATTTCTTGGCTTGCTGCTTCTGCAATTATTATTCTAAATAGTAAGTCATGATTATTTTATTACTAATTTTCTATTTCCTTTTTTCTGAGCAAGGAAAATGGATGAAAGATTCCCCTGGCACTCAAATAAAACTGTGTTCAATAACTTAGCGAGTTGTTCAGTCTCAGTTCCCCGTTTGCTATAATGAGGCTGGTTATATTACTTTCACTTGCATTTGTATACCTTACAAGTTGATGTCACTTACAGCAGTTAAAACAGGGGTAAGATCAAATAGCTATCCATTTCTAGCATTTAGATTCGGATATATAAAAACAGGGAAATAATGAATTACCTAGGATGTTGTTTGGCTAAGGAAGTAGTTAATAGAATAAACTGTCTCACATTATAAAGTGGTGGTAAGCAACTTAGCCATTAGGTTAGTTAACTTTCTTAGTGTTACCTTCTTAAAAAAAATTGCAGCTATACAATTCAAAAAATATATCCACTGCCTTGCCCAAACCCTCCACAACCAATCCTGTATATTCAAATCAGTGTGGAAAAGAACATTCGTTCCTGTTTTAATTTAATCTAAGAAAAAAATTAATTGTTTGCTGAATAATACATTTTTAAATACTGTTTTTTAAAACATGATATGCAGGGCCTGAAATTTACATTAAAGGGGGAGGGGGAAACAAAACCCAAACAGGGGCCTGACATTGTGGCATGTAGATCATCCCTCCTCCCACTAATTATCAACTGCTTTGTTTGTTTACTCTACATGGCCCTCAATTAGTGGCATGCTGCTAATATGTTAGCATGTCATTTTGTTGCATCTTGTTTTCCCAAACAACATCTTATTTGCAGGGCTATCAAAGAAAGGAGGAGAGGTGGCCTTGGAAGTAAATTTAATGTGAATAGACTTGATATATCTACTTCTCAAGATGTGCAGCCTGCATTCTTTTTCCTTTTTCAGTTTATAGGTTTCTCTTATTTTGGGGAGAGGCTGGAACTTACTTCCACATTCCTTCCCTCACCTACCCCTCTTGGGGCGAGGGCAGACATCCTGTGAGAAATCGTCCTTATACTTTCATGTGTGCTTTGATTCTAAACAGGAAAAGTGCTAGTTGTTGTTAACTGAATTAACTGCATTCAAGGAAGATTTAGCATCCCAGATGATAAAAAACATAAATAAAATTGTATGTCTGCAGTCATCAGACGGTATCCTTGATTGGGGTATGTGAGCAAATAGAGCATTGAGGCTATTTGTAGTGTACTGGGGGAGTGGGTGACTGTCATCATGTCTCATAATTACATTGATAAATGAGGGATTGGCAAGCTGTTACTAATGGCAAGCTGTGGTTTGTGACTTGGTTAGTACCATTGGCCACTGTTTCCTTCTGGCTGCTCTCTTGCCCCCCAGCAGCCTCAGCTGGAAACTTGTTACTGACAAACCTGCTGTGCAAGAATCTGGTGGCTGATTTGGCAGCAACAGTGACCAGAGGCTGCAGTGAGAAGAGCAGCTATTTGGACAAAGCAGAAATACTGGTGCAATGCAGGGGTTTGGTGCATCGTTAGTAAAATGTGGAGCTTGAACATGGGCCAAGTGGCACAGCTGAGGACCAGCACATTGTTAATAGCATGGGTTGGATCGGACCTTTGCTGGCTAGATCCAGTTTTTTGTGGGATAGATCCAGGCTAACTCCTATGATAGGTCATTGAACAGGTAATCTATCAGAATAAACGTGTGTGCGCCATAGGGGGTGGGAAAAGGTAGGATGGAAATTGGGAACCTGCTATGGGTTACATAATAGAAATTTCAAAACCTAGCCAGTGTTTTAGATGAGCAAGTAAATCTGAAACATAAAAATAAAGATTCCCTACAGTCCTACATTTGTTTAGCATAAATGTGCAAATACAGTATAGCATGCATGTAATATTTTGAAACCCATATTTCAAACAAGCTTCTGTTAGAAGGGGCTGGGAGTTGAAGAAGGATGACTTGTATACCTCAAGAAATGACTTTGTTATAATGAATGTAAAATTAGTCAAGAAGGTGTTTTGTTGAAGAAAACATGTTGCTTAGTTTTCTTTTTCAGAGTGTGCAAATCTGAAATGAAAACAACTAATACATTTTCTTTTCAGTGTCTGGGTATTACATTTTCCGTTGTGCAAACTCACAAAAAAATGCATTTCGGAAGAATCCAAAGGATCCCAGATTGGCCCGTGAGTACCTTTTTGAGTCATTTCCTGTTTTATTTTCTTTAAGTTCTCTCTTACATATGCTTTCAATACAGTTTTAACGTGATACTTTGCATGTTGCCTTCTGTACACAGACTTGAAATTTATTCCTACTGCAACTGGAAAAAGTCTGCTAGTCTCAGATTGGTGGGGTTTTGTTCGTCACCCTAACTATCTAGGTGACATCATTATGGCTCTGGCTTGGTCTCTACCATGTGGTAAGTGCCTGAAACTAAAGTGCTTGGTATCAGAAATGCATGTGTGCTAGCATCTGACTTCCATTCCTAATGGAAATGAATGATGATTCCAGAGGGCCTGGCATCTTAAACAGAATGTCAGACTTCACTCTTACAAACCTGATTTGAAACCTGGCTCCCTAGTACATAGCTTCTTCTCTTCCTCTTGGGATTCATCTCAGTTCTTGGCTTTACCTCTGATCCTTCTCTGCACCAGTGTTGTTTGGCGAGGGTAAATGACTGATGACCTCATTCGTTCATTCATGGTCTGCCAGCTACATTATGACCACTTTCAGTGGTGTATCACCCATCATGGTTAGGATTTCAAGTATAAAATATTGAACTGATGGCCCAGAGGAGTTTTCCATCTGTTGACTCCTTTGTGAAATTCTATGAAATATGAACTTTCATTTCTACTCGAGAACTTTTACAATCTTTTCTCTAATGCCTGATGAAGGGTGTTTGTGCTCGAAAGCTTGCAATTAAAGACTTTTTTTGCAAAAATCTTGTTGGTCTAATAAAAGATATCATCTCTACTACAAGGCCTGATTGCTAGTATAAAATATTCTAATTCAGATTCATCCGTCTGATCAAATGCAAATGGATGCAGTTGTATTTCCAATCTTATTACTGAGCATCTCTTAGTTCTTTTTATTTTAAACCTCATGAAATTTATACCTTGGTATTTCCTTTTCTAGTGGAACTTAGGTATTTTTAATTTGATTTGTTTGATAGTTTTCTGAAAACAGAAGTCAAATATTTAGAAGCTGAAATTATGATAGTTTAAATTCACTTAAACCTTACTACCCAAATTCTTTTCTAATTCTGAGTGTGGAGATAACATATCCTGGTCACGATACAACTTTAACTCTGCGCTTCCTTGCTTTTGTATGCATCTCTCAGAGCCCTTTTTTGTCATTGTTTGGCTGAGTATCTTCATTTGTTGTTGTCAGTGAGTATCAATGCAAAATAATTTGTTTTAATATTTAAAAATGCCCCCCCACACTGCTTTCTCTGTTTTATAGATCAGATTGAATCATCCTTTTCTCCTGCATTCTTTGTGCCTATCATGTTCACATACAAACAAGTGAAAAATAATCCCCCAAACAGTTTAGTCCAAAATAGAGCCCAAGGGCTAGGATCTCAATGGAGATTTAGTCTCAGTGTTGTGATGCTTAACTTTTGGGCACCAAGCTGAATTTCCATTCTGAAATCAGATAACCGAGAATGCTATTTCCAAAAGTCAGCACCCTGAGTGAGGAGCCGCCTAACTCAGCCAGTAGGGAAGCACTGGAAACGGGACTGTCCTAATCTTACCCCTCTCGGGGACTTGTCTATCTAGAGTTGAGGTTCATAGCCCTGAACCCTTGTTTGAGGGAGCTGACAGTTGGAAATCCCACAGCATGTCATGCATTTCAAGTCTTATATTTTGTACTCTATCCAAATAGCTAAATGGAAATGTTCAGTGACTCTCTAACTCTGTTTACAGGCTTTAATCACATTTTACCATATTTCTATGTGATTTACTTCACCTTGTTCATTATTCATCGAGAAGCTCGTGATGGACGTCAGTGTAAGAAAAAATACGGTTTAGCGTGGGACAGGTACTGTCAGCGTGTGCCATACCGCATAATTCCTTACATCTACTAAACACTCCAGGAACATGGTTTGCAAACTGTTAAGAAACAACAGCTATTTTGCAAATAATAGCATACCTCTTACCTTTGCACTTGGCCTATTTGTTAAATTATTTAGACTTTTAAAGATGTGATTAAGCAGTCCAGTGTAGTAGCTGCATTTAACAAATAACCTTATGTGCATTAGTTATGTTAAATGGACTGTCTCTCATGGTGACTTTTAGAAATAAAAGGAGAAAGAATTTAGTGCAAAGTCAATCAAAACTATGGAAATGTTTGTATCTGTGTTTTTCTAATTTTGGAGTCCTGGGATTTTTTTTTGAGTTCAGGTTTAATTTCCTGGGTTTACATTTTTAAATTACATTTCATTGAACACTGTGATGTAAAATAGGTCTTTGTTTCTACTAAAGGAATAACAGGATTTTCAGCCAGCTTGTTCTGGAATTGCTAGCTGGTTTCTGGACATGAGCAGCCAGAAACCGTAGTCCTGCATCCCATGAGAGATTTAAAGGTAATTTAGGGTGTGGTGCAGGCTTGTGCTGCCTCTGAAATAAAATGGCAATAGTTGGCTTACACTGTGTTATGTAAAATATGTCTTAAATGTACCATAGCACCCTGATTGTATAATATAAACTTTCCTGGTTTTGCTGTACAGTGTTTGAATGTGAAATGCAATAACTTGTGTAGGAGCAGAAGCTTTTTAACTAAAACCATTTCCAGTATTTTTTTAAAAATTGTCCTTTAATAAGGGTTTTGTAAAGTAATGTATGGATTTAATTCCTGAAACAATTGAAGTGTTCATTTAAATATTGTATTGACAAATATGCTATGAATATAGAAAATATGCTCTTCAATCCAAAGTTTGTGAATTTGGCAACACTACCTCAAATGCAGGTTTGCCTTTTATACTGTTGCAAATAGGGAAAAATAGCTAGTTTTTCACTATCGCTATTTAATTTTTTTACATTAACCTGTGATTTAAGCTTACAACCACGCTAGCTAATATATTTTTGTATATATTTTGACTTTAACTAATGTGAGTTTCTTAGCAACTTCAGTTAGTTACGTCTCAATATCTGTGAATCCTCCCCTATTGCAATAGTTTAATTTCTACTTAATAAATTGTAAGTGGATAAATTTGCATTTTAATACATGAAGTTTATAAGGCAGAGAGATGCTAAAACATTTTTGTATTGATTAACTTTAGGAACTAGTTTTTATCCTTTTCTGTCTTTTTTTTAAAATTGGTAGTTTTTTGGGTATTTCCAGTAAGAGGATGTAGGGCACGAATTGCCCCCAAAAAGACTTACTAATGATTTTCTTATTTTAATTGTACTGTGAAGGGAAATTTTAAGTACCTGCATGGTTATGATTTGTAGCGAGTTTTCTGTTTTATTTTTAGGTTGAATAGTTAAGTGTGTTTTAAAATAGTGATGTAATTGAAATCTAGTGTGCGTTTTAAAATGCTTTATTTTGTACATGAGCCATTTTAGTTACTATTGTACATTTGAAGTGTATATAGCAGAACTTGTTGAAGATGATCATGTTTTTCAGCAGGCTATGGCCTCAGAAGGTCCATGTAGCTATTCTAGGGAAAATGTTCTAATCTGGACATTTTCATTCTTGGAACAAAAAAAAGGTAGCGGTGTTTGTAACAGCATTGAAGGAGACTTACTAAATTTTGTCACCACACGATGACAGCAAGTGATTTAGCATTTTGTGTACTCTTCCTTCAGAGACATGGGTCCTGGCTGATGTCAATTCTGTCCACTCTTGTGTTTTTGTTGTAAAATTGACTTGCAAGTAGAATGTTTAATACAAACACATTTGTAAGCTTCAATAAAGTTTTGTTTAAAAATGGCTTAGTGTATAGTTGACTGCATACTTCTGTATCTAACTAACTACATGCGTTGCTACCAAAACTAGTTTTCAGGTGACACTGTGTTCACTTAAATTTTTTTGGCCCTTCAGGTGTTTGCATCTGGGGGACTACAAAAATAATGGTATTGCCTCTTCTGTATCAGCAACTGTATGGGAACCTCAAGACATTTTACTGAAACAACAAACCCATGCTACCTTTCCTTTCTGCAGGGGGTTCCAGGGCACATGCTTCATGTTGTAGAGCAAAGGATTTCCCCCCCCAACCCCTTACTACTTTTGCACTTGCAAATGTGCATATTCTGAGGTGAAAAGGAACTGGACTGGGATTGGGACAGAAGGCAGTGGCTTGTGGGATGGAAGGCAGTGGTACAGTTTGATGCCCTTTGCGATGTCTTGGGATAAACTATTACCACACACTTTGTGGCAGCAGATTTTGTGCTTTGTCCTGCCATAAACAGGATGCCTGTTTCTACCCCAGAGCGTCTGACTCTATATCTCAAACCTATTTGTAGAGAATTCATCAGCTAATTTGGGAGTTCTTAGGGTTGGCAGATTGATTGTTGTTACAAAGTTACTGGACAGACTTGTCTATGCCAGTATTCCCGCTCTTTGGGGAGTTCAGTAAAGCAGACATTTATAAAGCGTTATGTTGTCTTGGAAATGTGTTAACCTAATTCAATCTTTTGTAGAAAACCAACACAAGAAGAAAGTGCATAATAGACTGAAAATACATAGTTTGATATACATAAAGATTTATTTAATCCAAGGAGTGGATTTTCACATTTTTAAAGTATTTCCTTCTCCTTTTAAATAGCACTTGTATTCTATAGCAAAGAGCCCAGATGAACTGCTGATAGTTTCCACATTATAACCACTCTTTCAAGAGACAAACACCTTTCCAGCAGATGGAGTTCATGGACTTTTGCTCCTCCCACCCAATCCCCCCTGCCCCCCCTTCCCAATTTTACTGATCCAGTTGACATAACAATGCAACCCCTCTTGTTATCCAGTAGCTTGGAGTTCTTAGGGTTGGCAGATTGATTGGTGTTACAAAGTTAGTGGACAGACCTGTCGATGACAGTATTCCAGCTCTCTGGGGAGTTTGGTAAAGCGGACATTCGTAAAGCATTAGGTTGTCTTGTTCTTCTGGACAAGTGCTAACCTAAAAATAAAATTATTTTAGGTTGTGTAGAAGTTGGTTAAATTCTTTTTATATTTTACAATTATGGACAAGTATATAGGTCAAGTATGTAGTTCTTTTGGTTTATAAACAATCAAATGAAAATGAACTTTCATTAAGGCATCTGATCTCATTGGCTTATAGAGAGTTATATTTAGCCTTTCCTGGAGGAAAAATGCCATTTAAAGCCTAAAAAGAGAGGCTACTAGCATTTACAACAGCCAGTCAACTGATATGAAATTCACATTTGTTTGCTTAAATTGCATAGACTACTGCTAGCAAAACTTGATTAAGAAGCATAAGTTTTACCTTGTGTGGTATAAAAACCATTTTGGGGAATGGGTAAAATCTCTCCTGAAGCCAGGGCTCTTCCAGCAGATTGGTAGCCGTATTCCATCGTGCACTATCTATATATAAGCCAAAAACTAGAACACCATTTTCAGGGTGGGAAGATCCCTATGATCAGATAGAAGAAAATGCTTCATTGAGCTGTTATATGTTCTTAGGATGAGAACACGTCTTTCCCAGCATTAAGCTTTCAGAAAAGCTAAACTATATTAAAAAGTATTGAACTGTTTCAGTTCTGAAGTGCTTTTACGTGTATTGGTAATCATTATGCAGTCATTATGATTACTTTACATAGTGTGATGTAATAAAACCAAAACTTGCTTTTTAAGAGGCAGGCCAAGTCACCACAATGTGCCCTAAAGCTAATTAATGGATTGTCTGTAACCTCCTCCCCCCCTTCTGCTTGTTGAATGAATTTTGTTTTATGGCTGTCAGGGCAGAAACTCCCCAGTGCCACAAGGGACCCCATCGTTCTTCAGGGTAATACTTTGTATTGTCTAATTCTTCACTAAACTATAAATGGACAGTTCTTACAAAGCAAAGGTACTGTATGGATACATTAAACCTTGGCACCAGCTACAAATGGACTTTCACTCAATGAGCTGTTGTGAGGTAGGTAGTTGTGTGTTACTCCGATATGCGTTGCTACCAAAACCCACTCTCAAACCCTACGAGCACTATGGACAGAAATTAAATGGAGCAGTTAAGGAATAGCCTGCAGAAGGTACAAGTAGTACACAAAATAAAGCACCCCTCTGCTGTAGGCTTGAATTTGCCTGCTACATCTAGAGTTGCTGGCTTTAAATTATTGCATCCCCTACCTTAAAAGCAGTGAGAAGTATATTCTGTTTTCTCTTTGTATCTCTGAGATGACATTCTTCATCCGCAGTCATTGGGAGAACTCTATGGACAAATGTAAGAGTATCTACCGGTATGCCATTCTGGCGGGCATAATTCTGAAGCACGGCAGTAAGAAAGCCTAGAGGAATGAGAGAGACTAATCTGTTTGCTGGGTGTGACATGCAAGCATTCTGTACTCGAGAAGCAGGAAGAGGGGAACAAGAAGAATCCTAGTTTGTATTTGAGATGGGCCTCAAATTAAACTGCATTTACCTTACTGCCCTGAACTCAAAATGATTGGAGAACTGGCTTCATGCAGTTCCCCCCTGCTCAATGGCTTTTAGATCAGTTTTTTGTTCACAAATATTTTCTTTCCAAAGGCCATCAATGGACTCATTTACAACCTTTTATTTGACCTGAGTGATCATCCTTGACCAGGAGCAATCACTACCACTGCTGATTTGTTCAACAGTCCCACGGCACAGAAATATATGCTATTTTTCTGTCTTTCAGTATAATACTAGATAAAACAGCTAAAATATTAGACAGCATTGTTATGTAATCATGATTTGAGTTAATTTCACAGTAATGCTTTTTCAAAGAACTCATTAAACATTCAGTAAAATTAGGATGGTTATTGTCAGCCTTTGTCCCTTGGTCAATTTTGTGCCGCTCACTTTACACCTAACATGAATGCGAGTGGTGTAGATGCAGTCTGGTTGTTATTACAGTTTAATAACCAATATGTCTGTCTTGTTTTCACTGAAATCAGTTGTGAATACAATCAAAACTTTTTGGCAGGATTTGGAAAGCTGTATAATATCAGTCTGCTTGTATTTAAATGCTTAAATATAAATAAATGTAGAATAGTACTTGGGATGGATAGCCAGTACCACTGAATAACGGTCACAAGCTGGCAGAGGGTAGGTTGAGGTTAGATATCAGGAGGCGCTACTTCACGGTCAGGGCGGCTAGGATCTGGAACCAACTTCCAAGAGAAGTGGTGCAGGCTCCTACCCTGGGGGTGTTTAAG
>NW_017728943.1:70733720-70734829 GCF_001723895.1 Crocodylus porosus | reverse complement strand
CCCACCCCCACAGCTCCTTTCTGTGACAGCCCAAGCACCAGCCCAGCCCCCTGCATGTGAAAAATTAACCCTTGAGGGAACCTGAACAGAAGTGCCCTAAGGTGCTCTGCTCCAGAGCACCTCCAGCCTAATAGCTGATTTATGGAGGATTCATTTTTCACACCATGAACGATTTTAAAAGCACTGTAGCCGTGAACATGTTATGTCAAGGCCGTAGAGTGCTTTCAGGGGACAGATTGTGTGGAAAATACTAAGTTGTGAAAGTACCCTTAGATACTGACAGTTGAGAGAAAAACAAGTGTGACTCGTAGATGATACACTAATAGTGCCAGATGGAAGCTGATCGAGACAAAGCAGGGGTGAGCAAAATATGGGCCATGGGCTGGATGCAGCTGGTGGACCGAAGTTTGTTTGTTTGTTTGGTTTTTTTTGCCCAGTAGTCCAGGCACAGTGGCAATCTGGGCTGTGGCATGCCCTGGCCCTGTCACCTTCCCAAGATCCTGGGGTCTCCATGGAGACAGGCTGGGAGCTACAACAGGATCCAGGATCTTGGAGTGGTGACAACATGGGGCCTCAGCCAGGGCAGAGCTATGATTGTTTTCTGCATGCCCCTGCCCATGGAACCTGTGCCTGTTTCAGCGGTGTGTGGGCAGCAGGTTGCAACCCTGCCCTTCCCACTCCTAAACACTGCTCTCCGCCTGCCTGCCACCCCATCCCATACAGGTGCTTTGGTGAGTCATTGCACAGAGGGGGAGGGTGCTCACTAGGGCTGTGCGAAGCTTTGTTCCCTGATTTGATTCAGTGGAGATTCGGCCCAATTTGGTGGCCAAATCTCTGAATCAAATCAAAGGACGCTTTAATCTTCGAATTGCATCAGAACCCTCCAAATCCATTTGGAAAGATTCAGCGACTCAGACATAGACACAGCTTTAAATGTTTTTTCTACATACCTCAAGGTAGCGAGTGGTTCATGAATGCTGCGATGCTGAGGCGCATGGAGCATCCCACAGGAGTACACGGGGCTCCCCAGTGCACTCAGCAGCAGACTCACAAGTGGACCAGAAGCACTTATGGGTTTGCCAGGGAGCATGCAGGGAGCTCTCCCCGCC
>NW_017728943.1:70724137-70733595 GCF_001723895.1 Crocodylus porosus | reverse complement strand
CCTGAGTTCCTCAAACAAACCTGGACATGGACTGGAAGTAAGTTCGATCCACTTCCGGGTTCACAACTGAGCCTCCCCTGCACTCCTGTGAGACATTCCATGCGCCCCAGCATTGCAGTGATCATAAGATGCACTGGTACCTTGAGGTATGTAGAAAAAATGTTTAAAGCTGTGTTTGTATCCGAATTGCTGATTCTCTGAATCAGCATCGAATCTTCGGATTTGGCCAAATCAAATTGGGAAGAGTGATCCAAATCGAATCAAATCACTGTCCCTGATTCGGGCCGAATCTGAATCTGAATCAAATAGGGCCCGCTTCGTACACCTGTAGTCCTTACTTGGCCTGTGACATCTCAATAAAACTACCTTTGTGGCCTGTGGGTCCAAATAATTGCCCAGCCCTGAAACAGGAGAACCTTGGTGGCAAACAGGCCTGCCAGTGGTTTTTCCCACTCAGTGAGAAATTAACTTGTTGACAGATTTCTGTAATGACCTCTCCTGGCAGTTGACACTTGCTCAGGAAACCTGCAAACACATAGCAAATTTCTGGGAAAGCAGAGAGCTCCTGTAGTTACACCATCTGATTGCCTTGCTACGAACAAAAGAACAGACCCCGTTGCTTATTTAGTGCAAGGCTGATATATTTCCAGGCTCCAGCTGTACCACACTAACTGCACCTGTAGCCCTGAGGGATATCATTATTCAAGATTCCAAGCTTGTGTGCAAGAAGCATGTGCGTGCCAATAGTTGGGTCCACACCTGTATTTCCCCAGCAAAATAGTGGCTATTTAGTGTTACTGAATTTCTATTATTACCATACCTTGTGGGAAGAAAAATCCTGGAAGCCAGAATTGATTAGGGCATCCTTGAACACCAGTGTTAGGTACATTGGGATTCTCAGTTATTTGTGATGAAAATGATATCCCGGATGCTTTGGCTTGCTTCTGCAACATCATTAAATTGTTATACCTGTTTTTAAATAAAAGGTGCATTAACTGCTTAAGTAGGGCGTTTAACATGAACATACACATGCACACACGACCAACTTTGTCACTTATTTGGAAAGATATCTGCTTATTAGTTATTTATAAAATGAACTAAATTCCCTGGTATATTTTCTAAAGATAGGTGAAGAAACTAAATATTTACAAACCGAATATCTGAAACCAAAGCAGTAAGATGGTAGCAAATCTTGCTATTGAATAAATCTTGCTATTGAATGCACGATATGAATTTTAAATCGACTCTTCAGTATGTCCTTGTGACTTCTTATATTTATAAATTTGATACAACATATTCCGCGTACACAGTTCAACAGTTATCATCTCTTCCGTAGGTGAGCAGAATAGCTATATGATGCTAGCATACAAGTTAGGGGCCAAATTTTGCTCTTCTTGTTTGCATGAATACTTACATTTGTGTGCAGTTGTTGGTCATGTGATAAAAGTCAAGTAAGATGAAGATGCATTTTTCTAACGACCTAAAACCTGACATATTTGTCATTCTTGGGTTCAGTATAAGAACTTTTAAGCTAATATTTATGGCAGGCTAAACTCTTCACAAGATCTGTTACCATGTTGTTTATTCTAGCCTAGATTTTTAAACCTATTCTTAAAAACACAAAATAAACCCAAAGTTAGTGGCATGAATGATAGGATAGCATCTCTGCTCTAAACCAGGAGTGCTCAACCTCCAGCTCTGGAGCCAGCCTGTGTCACTGTGTCACCTGGCCTGTAGAGCTCCCCACAGGTCCAGAAATGTGATGGTGGGAGAGCAGTGGCACTGCTTCCCTGCTGCCCAATATCCAGCTCCATGGGGAGACCCAGACCACTGGGTTGGGAGGAGGTGGTACTGGGCCTGGGGACCTCATCCTGGGGGGGAGGGGGAAATGCCAGAGCCCAATCTGGTCTGCAGATGGGCTCTGCGCCCCTCTAAATGTGCTTGTAAGCATGAAATCAAAAAGTTTTACTGACTTTAACAAAGCCAGGATTCCCTGCCATGTACACTGACTGTTGAAGCAGGCATGCTAGGGTGGGGTGAGGAGCAGCTGCTCTGGGTGCTGAGTTTTGGAGGGGGGGTGGGGTGGGAAAAACTGGCTGCCTCCTTGTCCTTGCACTGGTAGTGCAATGGTAACCAAATGTCGCTGCTTCTGTGAGTGTGGCAGCTGCCCCAGGATCTTGGCTGTTACACTTCTGATACATGAACTTTAACTTTTAAGTGTATGCAATGCATGGACTTTAACTTGTATGTAATATATATCGTTACAGATTCTTTTATCACAAACTGGAGTTCAAATTTACCCAGTTTTGATTTAGATTATTTGATATGAATCCATTGGATCAATGACTCCAAGGATTATAACAACATTTAGTTACTTGGACAAAAATTAAATTTATATCCTTTCTACATAAACTGACCCAATAACATCATACTATTTACTCAGTTTAAGTCTCCTTATTTTAACATGCTTTCTTGTGCTGCAGGCAATGCTCTGTTGTGTTTCTAAAGCCCTTTGTGCTCTTCTGAGCCAGGCTGTTTCATCCTGCAGGCTCTGACCCAACCTCTGATAAAGTGGTCTTGTCCTCAGTAATGCCTCTTATGCCAGGGCTTGCGAGAGGGTCCTCAAACAGATAGTCTATGAGGCTGAGAATCTCATCCTAGCTCTTTGGTGTAGAGCTCCACTTTGCGCTTTGTTTTCATTGATAGTTCCTCCCCGGCACTTTGACACTTTATTCTTTCATGTTCTGTTTTACCTTAGTTGTATAGAGCTGATGGCCTGATGTGCCCAGGTTGCAAAGAAATTCACTCGCAAGATAAAGTCATCAATCCATGATCCCAAAGGTTTACAGGACTTATAGGAGTATTGCTGTCAAAAATAATTAAGAAGCATAATCTCATTGAAGTGAGAATAAATTCCAAGTGACTACATTATCAAATAGAGCCAGTTCATACACTGGAACCACCACCAGGCAGTGAGTCAACAGAAGGGGGTCATGCCACGACATGAACAAAATAAAGGTTAAAAGCCCTTGAAAAAGCGCTGAGAAACAACTCACAAGCTTTTAATAGTACTCTTAAGGAAGTGCCTCTTAATGTCTTCAAAAGATTGTTACTAAATGAGCTGCTGAAGTTATCAAAAGAACTGAAGTTGGAAGGAGGGGAACTCAAGACAAAGCAAAAATTCAGAAATCAGATGGTTAGAAAAAATAAACCTAGAATGCATTTAGCTTTTCTAAAATACATTTTCATGTTTGGGTGTTATCAAATCTTGTCATATTCTATCAGTGTGTATAAGGATGTCTAGCGTGGTCATCATCAGGATTATTTGGGGCTCTAGCTTACATATTAGAAATGACCAATTGTCACAAAAGGTTTGAAATTGGAAAATCAACTTTGTGAAAAAAAATCTTTAAAAAGTTATTTTGTTTCCATTTCTCAAGGTTGAGCCCCCCCCCTTTTTAGGTTTTCAATATTTTGCAAAACGTGAACATTTTATTTCACCTTCACTTTCTTAACCCTTCTTCCTTATATTTTTGCTATTGAAGGTAATAAAATGAACAATGTGAAGCGATTTAGGTTTTCTTTTCTTTCCTTTTTCCACTCTTATCTTTTCACAGCTTCTTCAACTTTGGAAAAATTGGGAAACAGAGAAAAAATGAAACCAACTCTGATGGTAGGCAACTTTTAACATTTTCTCCTACTTTTATAGTTGCAGAGATTAAAACTTTTTTTTCCATAGGCCTTTCTGGGAATTTCCCAAAGCTGAAGATGTTTTGAAAAGTTGAAGCACCAAAAAGAAAATGAAGGAATGAAAAACTGGGGGGAAAACTTCTTATACAAAATTTATTTTACCATATAGAAAGGAAAAAAGAAGTTAAAAAAACATCAATATAAATGTGAATATTCAGAAAGTTTTGATTTGATAAAAAATGTTGGGAAAGATTTTCACAAATCTTTACTTTTTTTCTTTAAACAAGAAGAAATTTGCAAACGAAAAAAAAAATCTAATTCTAGTCAGAACTTTACTTCTGTCACTTTTCCTGAACTGAACCTTCTCTACTACAATAAGTCTGTTCTGAAGAGCACTACACAAAACGTCTAGGGCTCTGAATTTACAGAATAAATTCAAAAGTTTCCAGGATAATCACTCTCACCACAGCATGAGTGTGTGCGTGCGCGTGCACACAGATCTATGTATGAGAGATGCTGTACGTGTCGCTTGTGAGGATTCAACCTTACCTGCCAAAGCTCAGGTACTCTGGATCTCAGCAATGAGTGATAAAGCTCTTCTAACCCTTGGGTGAGGACAATCTCCCCTTTAGTAGCACGTTGAAGTGACTGCAGTGACAGAATCACTACAGCCAGTAAATGATTAAATCGGTCAATCTCTTGCCGGAGAACAGTTAACAAAGTTGAATTCATAAAGGGATCATGTCCTGGCAGTGGAAAAATAAGTTATATTAGACAGGATTTTTTCTTCCATAGGATAGGAAATTAGCCATGCTTGTTTCTAAGGTGCCACCCTGCCCGACCTGACTAGCTAGTGTGGAGAAGCATGAGCTTACCCTAAATATAGTCACAGAAAAAGAATACCCAGAAAACCAGTGAGGATGAGGAGGACCCATTCACCTTTTGAATTAACAGTTTTTCAGAAACTATTCAGGGTGAAATAGGATTGCACTGAAGCACTTACATCCACACCCACACCGAATGGGTGGAATAGACTCTGGCCCCTTATGTACAACAATATTCAAAAACAGAAAGGTGAGCATATAACAAGTATGGCTAACATTTCAAACCTAAGAGAACTAATGATAGTACCTCAGTTTGGTTTTCTTTTGTATTTTGAGCCAGATCCCAAAAGTTTTTTAGACAAGACTACAACTGAAGTTACTGTGAAGTTTGTCTGTGTAAGGACTACCGTGTAAGGAAGAAGTTTAGACTGCAGACCTTTTAAAGATGTATGTTTTGTTGAAAAGACATGAACCTAATATTAATATAGCCTAGTAATACATTTACAATGTGTCATTTTGTTAGCTTCTGTGGGTCAAATCTTAGCAGCAGATCTATGGGATGACCTTACATAACCATTTTAATCTTAAAATACTTTGGAACTGAAACACGTAGTTAGTAAGATTCTCTGTTATTTTCCACACAGTAGTGCAATATGTGTCAGATCACTGTTTAAACGCTAACCACATGTTTGAACAATTCATATTAGAAAACTTCCCAGATTACTATCAAATGCTGGGAAGGATTATGAGGTGTTTTTTGCACCTTTCTGCATGAAGAATGGCAGAAACATGTCAGGTGAATCATTCTCTGATATTATAATTTATCCCAAAGTACCCTAAAATCTGTTTGGGCTCATAACTGACTATACTAAGTTGCTGTTTTTTATTGCGTAGTCCTATGGATCTAATGCCTCTATTGGAAATTTTATTTACAAGAAAGTTGATAAAAATGTTATGGGAGTATAGAATGGGACATTTCTTCACTGATAACCACTCTCTCAGCTGGCTAGCACAGAACTAATTTCTCAACACTGTTTCTGCACTCATCACAGTTGACTAATGCCTCTCACCTTTGGAGCTCAAAGGTGCTTAATATTGTTGTTGAAGGATCTAGGATTAATATCTGTCCTTCAATTCAGGTACCCATAAAAAGTTCTTCTAAAGATATGGAAAATTTCTGGCAACCTTAGAATTAACACAACAATTCAAATGTATCTTCGCTAATTTAAACTGTTATATGGTTAAGAGTTTCTTTTAAAGAAAACATTCAATTTGTATTCCAGTCATCTCTAAAATACTGAGGCCAAGCTGAAAGAGGAAGAAAACTGCTAAAAAAAATAAATAGATCAGAAAACAAAATTGCTCAAAGCTGCTCTCCTCACCACTGCTGAAAAGTAGGAACTACTGATGTAGGAAAGAAAGGATAAGGTATAATGCTAATTATTATTATAATAGAATAATACATAAAATGGTAATTACCTCCCACATAAAACTACTGAAAAATGGAAAGTTGCTTTGCAAATCTTCCCCCTGGGAGAAAACCCAGGCAGGCATAGTTCCTATTATGCAACTGTCTGAGACAGCTTCACAGATGTAACAGACCTCTCCGCTAGCCCAGCTATGCTACAAGACTGTGGTAAGTAGGCCAGTCATCCCAATATGAAGCACTGGGTAGAGAAGAGGTTCCAAGAAACATTCGCCCAAGGTGAAAAGGCAAGGGATTTGTACATTACTTGCTTATTTGCAGTAAAAATAGTTGCCTGAGAAAGGGGACAGTTGCTTTGGCTTCCTGGGACCTACAGTCTTTTGAATTGGTAAGGAATTGTCCTCTCTTTGGGGATCCTCATACTCCTGGTCATCCTTCTACACTAGCCTTCGACACTCCTGGTCAAGCTCTCCACACAGTACCACAGGGCAGAGCTGAGCCTCTACAGTAACTGGCTGGAGGTCTCGACACTGTGGCAATGGGAGGTTATTAGCATGTGGCATCAGGCAGAACTCCCTCTAAGGGTGTGTCTACATGTTGTCCTACAGTGATGTAGAGACATGCTACATTGCTGCATGATGCACTATAGCAACGTAGCAATCACGTGGGTCTACATGATAGGCAGCTATGTCGCCATAGTGGTGCGCTCTCCCGTTTTAGCTTGCTGCTGCAAAATCCAACTGCACCGTGTGCATGGCGCAGTATGGGCAGTTACTGCGTCATACTTTAGTACTTCCAAAAGGAAGAGTGCTGAATTGCAGAGGTGAGGAGGCTGTTATAAATGAAGAGAGAAACTGCAGCAGACTGTTAGAGAGCATTTTTAAAAGAAAAGAAAAGATTATATTTGGGGAAAAACATTTTGTAGTTGAATAGTTTGACCCACTGTTCTGACCGTTAGTGGCTTTTGCAAGAGCAGCCCAAGTAGGTCCTGACATGAGGCGCTCCAGTGTAACTCTACTTTTGGAGGTGCTTTCACTTCTAGGTGTCAGTTCTGTATCTTGCTCCTCTACAGTCGGGGGCAGCTGCCTTAGAATGTCAGATGCTCTTTCCAGTACTAATTCATCCTGGCTCTTTCTATCACTGGTGAAAAACAAAAAACAAGGTCTGTAATTCTGAACTTGTTCAAGCCAGAAGCTCTGATAGGAGATGATCTAGTTCTGTTTCCTTTTGTGGTTCATTGTCATATTTATTGTCATATATTCCACCCATAAGGGTTTTTTTCATGAAGTTATAGAGGACACTTTCTGTAGTTAGTGTTAGATGAGGGGATATGTATATAGTGCAACGTTGTGTGGGGGGCACTCCAAAAGATTGCTCCTTTCAGCCTGAGAGTGGGGAAAAGTCAATTATCTACAGCAGCTTTTCTCAACCTGTGGGTCATGACTCAAAAGTGGGTCTCAGGAATATATGAAAGGGTCACAAACTTTAAAGTTTAAAAATGGATCAACAAACTTTAAAAATAGATTCTCCTTTAAAGGAGAAAAACGTGGGAAATGGTGGCTTTTCCCTTGCAGGCTGGCAGAGTTCCAGCTGTTGATGTTTGCAAATAGGTCCTGGTACAAAAAAGGTTGACAACTACTAGTCTACAGGATACAGCAGATCCTTGACAAAGCAGTTAACTATTTTAAACTTAGAATAACAGATAGTCAATTCTTGGGCATTTGATGGCTTTTTAGTGGTTTTTTTTTTTATATTTTGGGGCCTAGATATACTTGACATACACAGTACACAAAAGTACTGCATACATGGAGTTCCCTGGGATTCAGTGGTAGAATCCTAGTCTGCCATGCAGAACACCCGGGTTGAATTCCTGGCTGCTTATACAACTACAGCTGTGGAGCCACCAAACATCTGGACTCAGTCTGCTCTTTGGTTTCTGTCTCAGTGGCCTAAAGAGGGGATGGAAGTTCCGGGCAGCCTCCACTCCTCCATACTCCTGCCTAGGCATATGTGTAGAAGGTCTGGGTGATCTCTTGCACATACACAAGGATTGAGGTTGCTAAACCAAACACTGCATGCATATATCAGAAGCAATCTGGTGGAAGTTAGGTAACAATAATAAATAGAAATCCTATGTAAAACCAGGAAGACACCAATTACCTTTTAAAGTCAAAAACCCTTTTATTGTCTGGCATATTAAACTTAAGTTCTGTTGGGAAGGCTCCTGGAGTTGTACAGTAAAGTTCAACGCTACAGAGGATGCTGAAATCTAAAGGGAGATGAGGATACTCTACTGAAATCAGCACTGAAGAAAGAATTAGAAAATGAAAAGGGGAGGACAGAATTTCAGTAGGGGTGCACCAATAGAGATTTTGGGGGCCGATAACAATAGCCGATTTTTAAGGAGGCATATTGGACGATACCGACCCGATTTCCAATCCAGTTGCATCCAGCTGGTTAGTCTGTTGTGGTAGATGGGGAGGGGGGTAGGGAAGGGGTATGGGGGCAGATCAATGCCCCCCATGGTGAGGGAAGGAGTGGGGCTGGGGCTGGGATTGGGGCAGGGCAGGGTGCAGGATAGAGCTGCAGTTCATCCAGGGGGTGCATGGAGGGTGAGCAGCTCTTGTGGCTGCGTGCACCCCAGGATGGTATGGGGGGCATGTGCCCCCAGATCTGCAAGGGGCATGGTAGGCTGCAGCTGGGGCCAGGGGACACACTCGGCTCTTCCTGGTTGGGGTGGGGCTGGGCTGTGTGGTACTTGGGGTGGGCAGCAGTGGCACTGGGAAGGGGGCTACAGGGGGCTGCAGCCACCCCAAATTTTGCCATAGCCCCCCCAAAACCACCCCACACAGATCTGGGGGCACCTCCCCCCCACAGACTTATCAGCTGCATGCAGCTCTCCAACCTGCTGGGCTGTGCTCCTTGCTGCCTGGGTGCTGTGCTGTGGCTGTGTGCACACATGGGCATTTACTGATCAAATTCCTGGCCACATCAGGCCAATTTCCAATATAGTCAATTTTCTTTATATTGGTGCCAATCTGATATCAGGCTGATGTATTGGTGCACCTCCTAAATTTCAGAGGGAAAATCATAGTAACCAAGGGAGCAAACACGAAATGTCTGAAAGAAGGACATTATTTACTCCATCAAACACAGCCAAAAGACTAAAGTGGATGAGAATATGCCCTAAGACTTAGCTAGGATGAAATCATTAGAATCTTTGGTGAGACCAGTTTCTGTGGAGCTTTCAGGTCATAGCAGAGGTTCAAGATGTTTTATAACACACCATATAGTAGCTATAGAAGATGCGTTCAATGTGGTTTGAGATGAAGAATGAAGATGAAGATATCCCATGATCACCTCTTGGCCAAACTGCCCAGTTGTGGCCTTGGCTCCACCACAATCCGCTGGCTGGGAAATTGGCTTCGTGGTTGGACCCAGAGGGTTGTGATTGATGGCAGTCACTCATCATGGTGCCCTGTGACCAGTGGGGTCCCTCAAGGCTCTGTCCTGGGACC
>NW_017728943.1:70716849-70723412 GCF_001723895.1 Crocodylus porosus | reverse complement strand
TATCTTGCTGGGATCCTATGACCCCAGCTGACTTCCTGGCCTTTGGGCAGGGGGCTGGACTCGATCTCCCGAGGTCCCTTCCAGCCCTAATGTCTATGAAATCTATGAAGGCAGATTAGGTGATTAGTGCACAGACAAGACCGGAACAAAGGGTACAATTTTTACGAAGATGAAACCATTTTTATATTGTAAAGGGAATGATCCAGACTAGAGGAACAGATATAGGAAGGAAATAAAGGGGATAGGATATCAGGATGGAGGTGTATATCGAGTTGCTGGGGCAGACTAAAAGGTTAGATGAGGATGGGTGGATCCGGAGCGGGTTCAGCGGCACAAACACACTCCCCTGTTTTGGTTTGGACTGCAGCACAGGAGATTCCTGGGGCTTTTAAGCCATTTAAAGAAGTGAAAAGCCCCCTTCCTTCTATTTCTCCCTTCCCTCAACTGCTGCTGTTGCTTTCCCCACTATCGTGGGGGTATGGAAAGAAAAAGAGCCCTTTCTGTTCTCCCAACCAGGCTGTATGTGGACTGGGCTCAGCTGGGGATGAGAACAGTGGCAGTGAGAGTGGGCAGGGGGGACCCCCTTCCCCATGCCTGCTCCCAGGGCATGGAGCAGGGACTTACTTTCCTTCCCTGCTGGTGCGGGTGCTCCATCTTCAGATAAGCCCAGCCCTGGCACAGCTTGACTGGGTTGGGCAGAAACAGCTCTGGTGCTTCCCTTGCACCCAGAACAGCACGGAAAGCAACAGTGGCAGGTGGAGGAGGTGGGGGTAAAAGTAAAGGAGAGAAGAGTGCTTTAGAGACTCTGCTTTAGGGATTTTAAAAAGTCCCTGGAGGCTCTTGAGGGCAGTCTGCCCACATTGGTGGGGATGGAGGAGACTGAGAGAGAGGGGTGCACCCACCCCTACAGTGAGGGTTGCTGCTCCTGCACCCCTGTTAGGAAATCCTGGATCAGCTGCTGGAGGAAGAGACTAGGTAAGAAACCTCAGGGTTAATACAGACAGAGAATGAGATAAGTGAGAAGGAAGGAAAAAGAAGAGTGAAGGAGGGAAGTTCCAGTATATCTGTCTTGCCAATACATTTTTTTTTTTGGAAAAAAAAATTCTCTGAGGTAACAGAGAAGAAAACTTGGCAAAGTTACACACATCATTAAACACATGAAGGCATTTATATGACATTCAAAGAGCAGCTCCTTTCTTGGTGAGCTGTTCAAAATGTACCTCCCAATATCATTGCAAAGAAGAGGGATGTTTTTAGTTAACAATATGCTGTATGCCCTTACTCTTGATGACATGTTAAATTAGGCTTAGATGCATGCAAATAATAATTGAAATTGTGGATCAGCACAAGTAACTTCTAGTTGTTTTGTGCACTAGGATTTTGCTTAGGCTCCTTTTTAGACCACTGACCTGATTATCAGGGTGTCCATCATGACTCCTGGCTGCAAACTGGCAAGGGTATCAACAAGGGCTTGTGCCTGAGATGCCAGGAAGGCTCTTTCAGCACAGGTATGCATTCCAAATAGTTCTGGTGAATCTGTGTCTGGCAGAGACTCTAGATATATTCTGCAATCCTCTAAGCTGTCTGTTTCAGATATTGGTCTATATACCTGCAAAATAATTAACAAGGGGTTATTTCTCTACTTAAGCCCCATGTGAATTAAACACTTTTAAAAGTGATTTATATACTGCTGTATTCCAAAAGTTTTAAGCTAGTAATCCAATTGATTTGCATTGGTATTAACATTTCTTTATTTGTCCCACCAGGGGCAGATTCAGGGTGGGAGGTGCAGTCGCACCACCCTTCACTAGTGATTTGCTGCTCAGAGCTCCAGTCTCAGCTGCCAGATACATGTGCAGTAAACCTCACTGCATACACAGTCCACTTTTTCACCATTCTGGATCCATTACTGACTAAAAGAGGCAGAAGAATAAAATATTTTTCTATGGCTTCAATGACTGTGGGAAAGAAGGGTCACTTACTAATAACACTTGACTCTTTGTCACTTCACTCTGTATTCACAGGGATTTTGGTTGTAGCCATGTTGGTCTAAGGACATAGGCAGGAAAGGTTCTTTGGGTAGATGTGATATCTTTCTAATAAAATAATCTTATATTAGAAAAATACCCAAAGGACTTTGCTTTCACAGGGATTTAAGTGTATAAAAAAGCTATGTCCTACTGTATGGGAATTTTCTAACAGTATTATCTTGGGCCAGACAGCATGGGTGGTGGGGTGCATGCCACATGTTTTTTAGAGAAAATCTTGATACTTCTGAAGGAGGGTTTTCTTGGTTTGGTTGAAGGCTTAAGGAAGCCACTTGTGTCTTCAGTCTTAGCTATCTGTCCTTCTTTGTCTAAGGGGTGAAGGCATGGCAAGCTGTACACTAGTGTTTCTTCTGGACACACTAAGCAGTTGACAGCAAGGATAGCGGAGGAGACAAGCAGCCTAGCATAGTGACAGAACACATTAGGGATTACTTTGAGGACCTGGGTGTTTTCAGGTTGACAGGGCTGGAGGAGATGTGTCATAGAGTACTGAAGGAATTGGCTGGGGTCATCATCAGCAAACCCTCGATTTGAAGATGGTCTTTACTATGGCTCACTGATGGGTTATTTAAGAGTCCAATCCTGGAGCCAGAGATTTGTCTGCAGAAGCTGCTCTGCCTTTCTGCAGGGCAGAGTAAGCTGCAGGCTAGGATTCCTTTTCTTTTCCTTCCTCTATGCTTTCTTCTCTGCTTCCAGGGCAAGACACTTTCCCTCAAAATGGGCTGCCACTTGGCTGAGGCTGCAGTACCATTGAGGTTGGCTGGCAGCCAGCTCCTCTCAACTCTTGATGTCAGCATCTGTTTTCTAGGGCTATGCCTACAATGTGTCCTTGCAATGTTTCCTCTGGCCACCACAAGACCTCAGACTGTTACTATGCTGGGAGAAGAGCACTTGTTTTGGGAGTCAAGAGTCAGGCATTCGCACAGTGTCCAGTTCAGCAAAGTTGGTGCTTGAGGATCACCAACTCAATGCTGGTAACATTGGCTTCAGCAAGGATGCTGGTATTTGTGTGGCAATTTTCCCATTTCATATGGAGGATTTTCCAGAGGCATCATTGGTGATACCTCTTCAGGCTCTTGAGATGACGATGGAGGGTCATCCATGTTTCACATCCATAAGAGAGAGTGGGGATTATTTAACTGTAGACCTGGATCTTGGTATTTTTCCAGAGATCATGATGAATAAAGACATGCTAAAGCAATTTCCCAAAGGGGGCACTTGCACACTGGATCCTGTGTTGGGTCTCCTTATCAATGTTTACTCTCTGAGAGAAGTGGCTATTGAGGTAAGGGAAGTGCTTGACTACCTCCAAGGTCTTTCCCTTGATCGTAATTTGGAGAGGGAGGTCACACTCATGGCCTAGGGCAAACTGGTAGAGCATTTTAGTTTTCTTAATGGTGAGACGGAAGCCCAAAGTTAGGTACGTTTCCCCAAAGAGTTCCAGCATGTTCTGGAGGTTTTCCTCTGTGCGCAAGGATGGTGCAGTTGTCAGCATATTAAAAGTTAGCCATGGTTGTTTTGAGTACTTTGGTCTTTGAGTGAAAATGACTCAGGCTAAATACTGAATGGATGGAAGACTCTTCAAGGTCAATTCAGGAAGGAAGGCAGTCCTTAATGAGACCCAGGATGACCGTCAAAAAAAAAAAAATGAACAGAGTTGATGCGATGATGCATCCTTGCTTGACTCGTTTGGATGACAAATGGATCTGTCTTCACTACAAAGCATGATCACAGTCATGGTTGTACAGAAGCCTCAGTACCTTGAGGTGCTTCTCAGGATATCTATATCTGGCCTGTATCTTCCACAAGACTTCACAATTGATGGAATCAAGGGCTTTATTAAAGTCAATGGAAGTTATATAAAGTGTTGTTCCCAAAACTTTTTTTGGATCTGGAGGGCAACAAAGATCATGTAAGTTGTAGCAAGAAACTCTTTTGTCTGCCCCCCCTCAAATATCAAGCTCTTCCATATGACAAAAGCCCCTCTTTTAGTATTTGCCCCCTTTTGGGGATGCTTTCTTCTAACTTTTCTTCCTTCCTCTCTCTTTTTCTTTTATATCATTATTATTTTTATATAAAGGTGTATTTGTAGTGAAAATAGAGCTTGTAGATACTTTTAAACTTAAAGTACATTTGTAAAAGCAAGTTGTACCATGTAACAATGTTAGCAAGAGCAGGAATCTCTGTATGGAGCAGGTCCCTGAATGAATCATGGTTGATTGTATAACACAGTAGCTAGTCTGGATAAGCATGTTAATGAGTGGCAATTAACACCTGCAAAATTAGAGACCAAGGAGAAGAAAGAATCAATAAAGAGCCAGGAATTCCTGGAAACTTCATTGTTAAAAGTATGGAAGCCCACGTTTGAACTAATCAGCACTGGAAACAGATCCTTGGGGCTGAAATACCCCCTGATCAACCACTTCCAGAGATCTATTCATCATGGCAGTGAATCAATCAAAATTCATCAATGGACTCCTGAGACTGCATGTACATGCGGACGTGACTTCTAGGGCTGACAGCTGCCATCCAGCAGCTACTAAGAGGAACATCCCTTGAGGTCAACGACCCCTGGATTGGGTAAGCCCAAGAATTGGGGAGTCACCAAAGTCTGCCAGAGAGGCATAAAAGGTGGTGAAAAATGACCCCCAAGGGCACCCTTTTTGACCTGACCAGCACCCTGCCTGTCCAACCAGAAGGACGAGCTGACAACCCCCTTCTGCAGCAACATCACACTGAAAGGAGCCTTGACTGGCTATTGACGGCGGACTCCAGTGCTTGGGGATAGGTATAACTTGACACCAGTGCCTAGTGTTCAGAGCAACATACTGTGAGTGTGTTTTTGAGGGGATCAGCACCAAGGTTTATGGTCTGACTTTTGCATCCATCCAATAAACTAGAATTTTATGATGATCTTGTGAGTTGGTGCTCTGTAGTTACCCCATGGAATTGTCTGAAGCCACACTGAGATTCTGGCAGGACTTCCTCAACAAGAGTCAGGAGGCCGCAGGAGAAGATTTTCCCTGCTGTGGAAAGGAGGGCAATACCTTGATAGTTCCCACATACACTCTTATTTCCTATCCTGAAGAGAGTCATGATGTTGGCATTCCTCAGGTCCTCTGGGATCTCATCATTGCTCCAAATTCAGGGAATAAATTCATGACATCTCAGTACCAGTTCCTTGCCACCAGCCTTGCAGGTTTTAGCAGGTATGCCATCTGGTTCAGTAGACTTGTTCTTAGTTTCCTTGATGGCACACCAGACTTCTTCTAGGACAGGTTTAGCAAGGGATTCTGTTTCAGGGTGTTAGGGGGTGGCTCAGGAGTGCCTCAAAACGTTCTTTCTGTATGGCATGGATAGATTCATAGTCTTTGAGGAGGGTTGAGCCATTCTGCGATCACAAAAAAATAGGGCCATGGGAAGTTGAGGCACGGATGGTTTTTGTTGCCTGGAAAAAGCTATGCACATTATGTTTGTCAGCATAGATCTGGATCTCCTCGGCTTTACCTTGCTACCACTGATTTTTTTATTTCCCAGATCCTCCTTTGAGCTTCAGATTTGAGGAGCTGATACATCTCCTTCTTCTGCTGAGATAGTGTTGTTGACAAGCAGAAAAAGCCCTTCTGTTCCAGCTGAGGAGGGCTTGGATTTCAGTGTTGCTCTCATTGAACCAGTCCTGGTGTTGATGGGGTAGTATAGCCAATAGATTCAGCACAGGCTATATGCATGGCAGTTTTAAACCCCTTCCAGAGTTCCTCAGTGTTGCCTTCATTTGTGGACAAGGCAGAGAGCTTTTCATGGAGACACTTGAAAATCCTTACAGACCTTCAGGTCTTGAAAAGATTTGGTGTTGAGTCATTTGCATTGTTCTGGCTTGCTCTGAAATACTGAAAACAGCCAAATGTTCATAATGAAGCTGACAATCCAGTGATCTGTCTAGCTATCACTAGCTATTGATAGCTAAGGCTCCTTGTACAGCTCATATGGACATCCATTCAATCACAGGCTCTAACATAGTTGAGGGAAGTACCAGTGGTTAGAGCAAGGGTGTCTCCAGGTAGTCTTATATTTATCGCTGTCAGAAGACGGT
Organism: Crocodylus porosus; assembly: GCF_001723895.1. Classification (NCBI taxonomy): domain Eukaryota; kingdom Metazoa; phylum Chordata; order Crocodylia; family Crocodylidae; genus Crocodylus; species Crocodylus porosus. The sequence goes on along the minus strand of NW_017728943.1, from coordinate 70,717,274 downwards.
TTTTATGATGACAATACTGGGCTTTGTGCATTTACTCAGAAAGATGCTATTGGAGTTGGCCTTCCCTACTCCTTTCCCAATGGTGTCACTCTAGAGTTCCAGGTCACATCTGACTTGGTGTTGAAGTCACTAAGGAGAATGATCTCATCCTCCCTGCAAGTAGGAAACAGAACATGGTCAAGATTGGAATAGAACTGTTCTTTGAAATCACTGTCAGCATTAAGTATTGATTCATAGATTCATAGATGCTAGGGTCGGAAGGCACCTCAATAGATCATCGAGTCCGACCCCCTGCATAAGCAGGAAAGAGTGCTGGGCCTACATTACCCCAGCTAGATACACATCTAGCCTTCGCTTGAAGACCCCCAGGGTAGGGGAGAGCACCACCTCCCTTGGGAGCCCGTTCCAGACCTTGGCCACTCGAA
>NW_017728943.1:70695370-70716838 GCF_001723895.1 Crocodylus porosus | reverse complement strand
ATCTGCAAACTTGGACAGAGTACATTTCACTCCCTCATCCAAGTCGCTGATGAAGACATTAAAGAGTATCGGTCCAAGGACCGAGCCCTGCGGAACCCCACTGCCCACACCCCTCCAGGTCGAAACCGACCCATCCACCACGAACATGCACTAATGATGGTGGTGTACTGATTGTGGCTGAGCTTAAGACATCAGTAAGATAGAGAGTAGACAAAAGTACTATCCATGTCCTGGCTGAGATTTCCTTTATGGAAATGGCTTTCACATTATCAATGTGAAAATCATTTCAGAGTCTACATGTCATCAACATATACATATTTCTCAGCCTGTGCTTCAGGAATATCATAGATGAATTTAAAAAAAGAGCTAAAAATTCTTAAAGAAATCAGGTGGCTGATTTTCTCCCAAATTTCAAGGTAGCTTGTTGGTTGCCTATCACTTCTAGGAAGAGCCACACCAGCAGCCACGTGCACAAGGAATAACTTTCAGCTGTTTAGCAGTCGGTCAATCTGACATGGCACACCATTCATTTGCTGAAATCAGATCTGTACCAACCTTCTTTCCTGACTCAAGTGATCTCTGTATACCTTTGGTAAAAAGAAATATGGGATGTCAGGTGCAATGTCTCCTACTGAATTCAGCCTGAACATGAGGCATTTGAGGCTCGATAACCTTACTGATCTGCAGAAGGATTAGTCAGTAGTATGCGGACACTTCCTCAACCATGTTATTGTTAGAGCCGGTTATTGAATGGATGTCTATATGAGACATATGAGGAGCCCGGGGCAGCTAGACAGATCACTGGATTGTCAGCTTCATTATGAACGTCTGGCTTGCTCCGAAACACTGAAAACAGCCAAAAACAATGCAAATGACTCAACACCAAATCTCTTCAAGACCTGAAGGTCTGTAAGGATTAGTTAGTGGTATGTGGACATCATAAAGAGGTAGTGATGCAGTTTACAGACAAAGATGCATGATAGACACTTACCATAGTTTTTTAAATCAAGAAAGAGAAAATTCACCTTACAAGTGCTGTTATCAAACCATGCCACTGAAATTCAGGACAGTGCAACTAAATATAACATAGTTGACATTTTCAGAAGATATAGATTAATGTAATATGAAATATGAGAGCTTTTTGTGCCACAGTAAAATTTACCAATTAATTGCTGTTCAAAGTTTATATGCAGATATCATAAATTGAAGTTCAATCAATAATAAGACTGAAAATGTACTATGTAAGCCGTATAAAGATACAACTAGTTACACAGTTGGAGAATACAGATTGAAAAGACAGTTTTTCTTACCCCATCACTAGAATAAGCAAAACCCTCCTGCAGAATGGCAGGATTATAGAAATTGTCCAGAATACTGAGCAAACAACGTCGGTCCCAGTGATCAGTCACATGACCTCCATAGGCTACTTCTCCAGTCAAATAACGCAATGCTGGCCAAGGAACCTTTTCTTGGCTCTTCAAAAGCATTGTCAGTATCTGTATAGAAATCTTTGGAAGAAAAGGCTCAAGTAAGGCAGTGGTATTGTTTTTGGGGTTAGGATATTATTTTTAGAGTTCTGTGATGCACAGGAATCCCCTAACTGCTTTATTAGCCATATACTGTAAAAGCTGAAACATAAGAAGCTGTGATTTCTTGTAGAAAGCTGTGAGCTACCATGCTACAGAAACAATCAATAGATTCTGATTACATTGTAGTAATTGAAAGAGCTAATATTCAAGTGATCTTTAAGATAAATGTAAAACAACAGAAAATGAATGAGAAAATACATGTGACACTTATACAGCAAGGTGCCCTAGAAAAGAGAGAGCCATTTAAATGGCTGTGTTTAAGATGACATATTTAAGACTCTTACCCACCCCCGACACCTATACATAGTGGGTCTCAATTGAATCTTATAACTTTGAGTGGTTTTTGTATTAATGGGAATGCAGCTCTTGGTGTCTAGACCAAGGGAGGTCAGAATATGGCCTGTGGACCAGATCAGGCTCACCAATTGATTTTTTTCTGGGCCATTGGTGGGTGGCATGGGCAGTGGTACCACACAGCAGGCCCTAGATAAGCAGCACTCAGGCTCCAGCAGCTCTGGCTCCAGCCACTGTATGGCACTGGGTGGCTGGGGCTGGAATGTGACTCCATCCTGCCCACCCACATGGAGCCCCTGTGCTGTCCCATCCCACCCGACCATCAGGGCTCCTGGGAGTTGCAGGGTGGGGTGTGTGCATGTGTGTCAGGAGCCCTGACAGCAGGGCAGGGTAGGACAGCACAGGAGACTCATGATCAGGCTCCAAACCCCATCCCCTCCCAGCTGTGGATGTGGCTAGCAGGTGCCAGCTCCGGGCTCGGGGAGGTGTGTGTGTGTGTGTGTGTGTGTGTGCGCGCGCGCGTGTGTGCGTGTCCCCGTCCATGTGAGGTCCTCAACAGCTCACCAAAACTCATTAAGTGGCCTTCCAACCCAAGTAATTGCCCACCCCCTGGTCTAGAGTAGGAAATAATGCATGCAAGTACAGAACTTGCGCAGATTCAGCTGGGAAAAATGAACTGTTGTATAAAATGTATCTTTTTCTAGATTTATCCACCTTGCCACCAATCATAGCCACATAATATGCAACCTGTCATTCTATCTGATAGGTTACTATTTTATGCTTCTCCAAAACAGAAGGGATAGGATTGGGAATGTGTACATGGACAAAATATCATGAAGAACTCTAGTTGTTGTGAAGTAAATATTTTTGTTCTTTGCCTTTGAGTGACTGTTTATATGTACATCCCAACTATTAATGACTCAAAAGAAGTAGATCAGTTTAGCTGGAGCCAGTTTTTTTGAGGTCCAAGGGTGGTATACCATCAGCACCGTCAATAGAATGGCGATGGGCAGCAGTAGCAATTCGGGTCTCCGCAAAGCGTGCATGTCCACTGATACTGTAAACATTATTAGTGATGCAAGATGGTCTGTGGCAGGCAAACACAGACATTTGTTCTCTTGTAGGGCTATACCAATATATGGGTTGGTGCAGTAGGAAATGGTGCTAGTTTGAATGCTTCGCTGCTGAATGTTGTGGCCTTTTCAGAATGTTGTGGAGTAGGAGGTTGATCAGGCCCCACGACAAAGTGGGGGCATTCTGTGGTGCTATTGGTATTTGGTCCTCAGTATACTACTTGGTGCTGAATCACTGGCCTTATACGGCACTTAAGGTTTGTTAGGAAAACCTCAGGGCCACAAAAGCCCAGGGAGAGTTGGGGAGAGGAGATTTCATTCTGGAGGAGGTTTTTTGAGGGAATCTACACCCACAACTGCCTCTGCCCCTTTCCTTATTCAAAGAGAGTTTTCTTGTATTGGTGCAGCCACATGCTATCAAATTCAGGTAATTCTCTCTTACAAGTTTTAAATCAAGTAAAACTCTTAACACTGCTCCATAGAATATTTAAGCACGATGATGTACTGGTGTCAGGATTATGGACTATTGCTTTCTCCTCCCAATGTTCATGACCTTCCACATCAACATAAGTGAAAAAAAGATAAGAGACTTTTTGTATAGTAGAAAAAATTATGCATTTTAGTTTTTCAGGTTCTTTTCTTCTTCAGACATATTATTAAAAATTTAGTGATTATTAGGTTCTTCCCAGGCCTAAATTTGGACCGTTTACTTTTTATTTCCAATTTACTTGGGTTTTATCTTCTAGGTTGTGAGAGACAAAGATAGTATCAAAATTAAGCTACCACCACAACATTAAGTATGTTGTGGATCTGAGCCATTTGACTTCTTGGGTATCTGATTTGGGTGCTCCCACTTGGTTCTACTATATTCAACCTAAGTATTAATGAACCTGAGAATAAAAATCCCAGTTTACTTCGCAATTTCTTAACAGATATTACCTCTAAATCTGAAGAGTTAAATTCATATGGGATATTCCAGCCCAAAGCTCCATACTTCTTTCTTTCTTGGACAACAGCATTAAAGAAACACAAACTGAAAAGCAGCTTTTTCCATGATGGCCCCAATGCAGCCTTGTTGAAGATATTTTCAGTTACCTCTCCACTGCCACTGTACCCAAATGTTTGAAGTAATTTTCCTTTCAAACCTTGAGGTGGTTCTACTGCCATCTTTAAAAGAGGAAATAGAGGAAACAAGGTAACTATTATCCAACATAATTTTCTGCATATTGTAATTTTGCAGTATACACAGTATATACAGGTTGCAAATTTTTTCTAGCCAGCAGTGTCCACTGTGGCAATGTCTCTCCTCACATGCCCTGAGCCACAGAATATAAAAGGAGCGGACTCAACTGCTCTTTGGATCTTTTACACAGAAGGATCTAAAACCTAACACTTTGCATACTGGTACTGTACATTGCTGAATAGCACCAAAATATTAGCACCACAAGACTAAGATAACCTAGTGTGTTGTGAGATTTTTTAGTACTACAGTATAGTGGGTACCAGACCATTTAATCAACCACAGTCTATAATTCTGGATTACAGGCAATGGCCCCAGTTGACCTACATAGATCCAGGGGATGTACATGGTATTGGAACTCAGCCTGGTCAACCTGAAAGGACACAAGTACATTGGCATCATGCCACTGCTGCTGTGATATCAACAACAAATTACATCAAGCTGGAAGGGCCTGGGAACCTAGGCACTGAGTTGATGCCAGGTGGTCAGTATACAATTCAGCTAATCTAGTGGGACAGAGGAACCTTAGCTATATGTTGACAGTGCTGGGCCCTTCACCCAAGGATGGGTGCCAGAATCTAGGCTTTAAACAAGTCAGTCTAGAGTGAAGAGGCTCCTTGGCTCTGTGTCAATTGTGTCTGAACCTTGGCAACAAATCAGGTTGACTCTAAAGGTTTCCAAGACCTTGGCTCTAACCAGTGGTGTTAGATGTCAGTGCAGAATTAGATTAATCCAGAGGAGGTGGCCAGGAATGTTGGGTCTGCATTGAAAATGTTGGGACCTGATTATCACACAGGTCAACCTGGAAGAATCTGGTACCTCAGCACTATCACCAATATCAAGGCTTCTGCCCTGAATTAGTTCATCCCAGAGGAATCTGGAGACTTGGGTGTTGAATGGGATCAAATATTCCTGTCAGAACTCTTCCTATATAAGACTAGCACAATTAATATTGCTTAAGTTGGACACAGAGCAACTTAAGGTTAATGAATATCCAAAGCTGATGCAGGATTTCCAGGACTAAGAAGCTGCCTCTATCTAAAATGGGGTATGAGACAACATCCTTCTGTTCCTGAAGATCAAAACATGACCAACCAGAAGTACATACACCACAAATATTATGGGCAGCCACTGTGGTTGTAGTATGTTTCATTTTTAACTCTCTTGTTATTGCAGGACTACTCTCTGGATCCTTAAGAGGGAACTAAAGTTTCAGTAGCTAGAGAGGTTTTACAAAGCAAAGCATTCTTTATAAATACTTTATTTTCCTTATGTATAGAAATAAAGCCCTCTGTCTTAGCTTGGAATTGGTGAACTTCACATCAACCTTGGGAGCATGCTGGAGCTAGATTTTGGCTTGATTTTAGTTCTTATTAAGACAATATTAATAATGGAATGAGACATCTGAAACATACAAATCGAGTATTTACAACTAAATCATAGTAACTTGTTGATTTTGGCTAATTGTATTAACGCTTACCTTAAAACCTTTCTGCAGAATAGGAACAGGGAAAGAAGGATTGGGTGTGGAGCTTAACCAAAGTCTAAACTGAGGGTCCATGTTTATATTTGGTTGGTTAAATCTGTAAAATATGATTGCATATTTTATTTAGAAAAGAAAATATTGCAAGCCTGCTAAGAAACTATAAACTGGCCAAGGGTACAAGATTTGTACATTATCTTTTCACAAACAGAAAATATAAGTTTCTTTCCTAATAAATGTTTATTCACTACTGTTAAATTTTTCTTAGAGTTAGACCTCTCTGATGAGTTAGTTTAAAATACTAAAAGAGGAATAATTTGTATCGCAGAAACAGCCAAAGAATGGTTAGGTATCCTGGTTAGCAATAGCCATTGACCAGCAAAGTTTTGGTTAACTAATCTATAATAACTATGATTAAGTGAGTAATAAATGTGTAAACTTGTAACATGAATTGTTTCTCAGAATAGACATTGTATCCATTATACAGTGGCAACAGTAACAAAATGTCTGATTAAATGAAATAATATTATCCAATAAATAAAACAAGCTAGACTAATACCCCTAAATGAAAATATTTCCTGATTTCTCTTCTCAAACTTTATTTTTATGTTGTCATAAAAAGATAGATACTGTATTTACATTAATTGTTTCATATTTGAATTACATTTTATAACACAATATATGTCCTGAATGTAAATAAACAGCACTTACGAATCAACAATAGTACAAAGCCTGGGCATAAATGATGTAGCAAGGTGACAGTTTTGGAGGAACACCCATTGTCCACTAACAATCTGTGCTTGATATATCAACTCTTCAGCCTTGCTCCCCTGCCCACGTCCTAAAGAAACCATTTTCACATGCTTTGTGTTTCCTTTTATTTCCTGTGCAAGGCGTAGGAGATGAACAGTTGGGTCTGTTCCTAAACAAAAAAAAATATGGATTTGGTTTATTTACACTGGTGTAGTCATTAAACTAAAGATGATTTCTATCACATTTGGAAGTTTTTCCATCATTAATTACTTGACCTATGAGAACTGAACTGTGTATTATTATTAGTAGAACTGTACATTTCAGTGTAAAAGAATCAAACAGTATGGAAAATGTGCTATATTATACCTCTCAAAAATGCACTGAGGAGTAATAAATAAGAAAAGTATTTTCCCTGGAAATCTCATTTTGGTATCACAGCAAATTATACTGAACAAACTAGTTGTACCATTAAATCAGGAAAAATATATATGTTATTCCAATAATGTTTTTCTATGAATTGTTTAATATTATTTTAAAGCTTGCAAAATAGTATTGAGCCAGATCTCTTATGTCCATATAAAACCCCATGAGAGAGGTGAGTGGAAGACAGTGAGCCTTAGGTCATGCAGAGTTCTGAAGAAGAGGGGCATGAATCGTTAAGCAGGTTACAGACAGAAAGGCATGATGCACTCTGGCAGTTTATCAGTAGCTCACCAGGAGAATGAATAAATATTAGAGGGCTGCTGGCACAGGAGTCTTCATAAACTTCTTTCAGATTAATCCCTCTAGTCTGAAGAAACCTGGCTCCTAATTTCTCAGTGACAAATTCTTGTACTGCACCATTTAAACTTTCTGGTCTGAGAATTTTTATCTGACAATAGAATGTAAGTGATGAGAAAACAGCATGAATCACATAATTTACGTTAACACTAGCACAACAATGATCCCTTTGAAAGCTGAAATGAGGCTGTTCATACTGTTTAGTTCAGAAAGGTTCTGGAGGTTTCTGTTTGTCCGGATTAGTATTAAAATCAGCAGGCCAATGTACACATCTCACTCTACATGAATCTAAGTGCATACGGAGGCAAAGCAATTCAGTACATAGAAACATGGCAAGAAGTACAGTCAAATGAGGACTGGGGTAAGAAACAAGGTTAAAAAAAGATAGTTAAGAATTTTATATACAAAGAAATGGTATAGAAAGTTATTTAAGAGAATAACCATACAAAATGAGTAGATGGTAAGTTTGTCTGCATGTGAGTGTGACTATGTGTATGCATGCATATATGCATGAGTGTAGAATGGTGGGAGAGACAGGAAGCAAGAGTGAGACTGTCTGTCTGTATGTGTATGAGAGGCAGCAGCTTATTGCTGCAGGAATTAATTATGACACATCCTTAAAATTAATAAAGCTAGGAATTGAAAACTCTAGCCCACTATATGGTTATAGGTGGGAATGTGAGTTTCGCAAAGTAAAAAAGCTAACCCACTATTCAGAAAGCACAAACTATTTACATTTTAAATAGCTTGCTGTGAACCGACTCTATTTTATTTGTTAAGAGCTTTTGTAAAATGTGTTTTGAAATATTGGTGCTAATAAATCCCTCTCAAACCTGTACCTAACCAAGCTAGCATTCATGACTAATGCTTGGTAAAAGAATGTTTCCAACTCATTTTGTTTTCTTACCAGTATAAGTCTTTGAAATGAAGAAAGACTCCCCCAGGGAAAATTTACCAAGGCACTATTGAGATCAGTGGTTACTTCCATTACTTCTGATTGCAGATCTGCATCAGCTATAGAATAATTAAACCAAGGTTGTGGACATACAAAAGACATTTAAAGTCATAGTTTAGTAATCTTACTATATTTTCAGTGACTATATCATCACTGTATCCATTGACCAAACAGCATAAAGATAGCTTTACTTTATCTTGTAAAATCTGAAAACATTATTTTTGTTTTCAGAATGGGAAAGTTTTGAATGACATCATTTGAACAACAATTAAATCCTTAGCCTGCTAGGAGTTCATAGGTCTTGGTCATTTGAAACTTGAGAGGTCATGGTGACAGAAACAGAGATTACTTACTTTCCAGCAGCTGATTCTTTGAGATATTCAGTAATTTTGATTCCCTGCTCAGTGGGCATGTTCTTTCTTCACCGAAGTCTGAAATGCTTCCACAAAATGTGGCATAAGGGGGGCGGGCAACCAGGGCATGACCCCCAGGCCCCAACTTAAAAGGGAGCACTAGAAAGGACTGAAAGGGGGTGCTGAATCCATCATTGTCCCTCACCCCCAGCAGTGTAAACTGGGGAGAGGTCTGGGTTAGCTTGAGGCTTTGGTCATGGGGAGAGGGGACAGGAGATGCTCAGAGCCAGGGAGGCAGCTGGAAATGCATGGGAGGGTTGCATCCCAGTTGCCCTGGTCCCCTCAGCCTCATGCTCTTTGCTGGAAATGCCACTGCTGTAGTGTGTGATTGAATGAAGTTTTAGCAATATGTAACACAAGGCCAGAACATGTTAACCTATTCAAATGCCAAGCTGTTTAAGCTATGTTTAGATTAAGTAATAACAGCATTATATTGATAGTAATATGGGTCGATTATATATTCATAGCTTGATGAAACTATTGTTGAACTATTGATGAACTTTGTATTAAGGATAGTAGTATCCCCCGCTCCCACCACCATCACCCTCAATGAGCCTGGGCTGGCCACTCAATGCTAACATTGAGCAAGCAAGCTGGTAACTGTAACATCTCCGTAGAGTGTGTTTGTCTTTGTGTTTGTCTCTGTGAAGTCTTTGTATGTTATTGTTTTATGTAATCAATAAACATGGCATCTTGCCTTATCCCCCCTCATAAGGTCTTGCTCGTGTTTTGAGCTATTGGCAATCTGTGTAATACTGCTGCAGGGAGAGATGTCCACGCAGCCATGGGATTAAGGCAACCACCACAATACAGCTGCTGCTTGTTACTGCCAAAGTCAGCATTTCCTGTTGCCAGTCATGATTGACCCAGTTGCATTAGGTAGGAACTATGAGATCATCTGAGAAGACTGCAGAAAAATCTTCCTTAAATGATTGGCTAATTTTGATGCTACCACCAGTCAATAATGAGTCATAAATGTGTGACTGAAAGAACACATGGCAGCAATATGAATCTCAACTACAGGAACTTTATTGAAACCTGCTGCCAAGATATATAACTAAACCATAAGCTAAACTTTGATACGTTTCAGTGGCTCTATTAACACTGTAGATGTCCTGATACTACATTGATGACCTTTACATTTCTTGCAAAAGAAACAAAACTATATAGGAAATTTCTAAAAGAGTCTTGTGTATGTGGCTTATGATGTCCAATGGTGATCCTTTGTGTATGAACTGATCTAGAGGTGCTCCTCAACCCCCTTTATATTCATTGATGATCAGTCTCCTGGTATGGTTCTGGGCTGAAAATGATAATCCTCAATGCATATATACTTATTTGTTCCTCACTGAAGTCAGAACACAACCATCTGTAGGGCTCTTATTTATCAGCTCAAACTGTGGATGCCTGGACAAGAAACTGATTTGATACAGATCTAGAACTGTCCAAGTTTCAACTCACAAAAGATATTATAGAAGTATATGACACTATGTATCCCCAAAACCTGACACCTACTTTTACTACAAAACACCAATAGGTCTTTAGGGTCTGAGATCAGCTGGCTGACTGAATGAACGCACAAACGCACCCCGCCGGAGAAGAAATTATCTTGAAATCTAGAATTACTCTTATGAAATCAATGGACTGAAAATTAACCTCATAGTCATCAATGGATCAATGTCTAATTGGGAGGAAGCATCAGCAGAGGTTACCCCAGAGTCTGTCCTGGGTCTGGTACTGTTTAATATCTTCACTAAATGACTTGGAAGATGGAATTTTGTGCAGGCTTAGTAAGTTTGTGGATGACGCTAAACAGAGTGGAGGAGTAGACACTTTGGAGGACAGGATTAGGAATAAGAATGACTTGGAAAAAATGGTCCAAAATTAAATCAAATGAATTTCAACATTGACCTACATTTAGTGTGGAACAATCAAAAGGAAATTGGGAATAACTAGCTGTGCTTCAGTATAATACAAAAGAATCTGAGGATTATAGTGGACGCTAACTTTTGTAAAAAGGACTAGTTTACTGGGTTCTATTAACAGGATTGTCACTGTAACAGCGCGGGGTCCTAGGGTTGGCTATGATCTCCCCTAGTGCTCCCTACAGTGCCAAGTCAGTGTTAAAGCACCTGCACATCTCACCTGCCACATCTTTGATGTCAATTATGTATAAAGGGAGGCTGCCTTTTGTCGCCTTGGACACGGTGCTCTGATGCATCTCAGTCCCTGTGCTATTTTGGGCAACTCAGTGCACTCCAGCCTTATGGGCTATGCGTGGCTCCAACCACCTTTGTGCCAAGCCCCAAGCCTCACAGATGTACCAGATGTTATGTGGTCAATTTCCCTCTCTGCGCCCCTCCCCCCGCGCTTCTGGCTTGCCTTGCAGCCTGCACCAGCGCTCTCTGGCTTGCCCCTTTTTTCTCTGGGGCTTGTCACACTGCACCCTCTCTAGGGCTTCTGGTGCCTCAGGGCTCAGGTGGCTGCAGCCATGCCTGGCCCCAAATCTCCTCCTCAGGGTCTCAAACCCCCTGCAGGGCTCAGGCGGCCTCAGCCTTACCTGGCCTCCAATTCTTTGTTCCCCTTTCGGGGCTGGGGTCAGTGCACCCCCAAATGCTGCACCCTCTCTGGTGCCAGGGTCCCCACGCTACTATGGAGCCCCTATGAGGCCTCCTCCAACCCCTAATAGCTTCACGCAGTCCTCCAGTGTTACCACAACTACAAAACAACAACACAAGCCCCTGGGCTATAATATAAAACTAAACTGCTCGGCTAACCTCCTTTGAGTCACCCTCTGCAGGTGCTCCATCCTTCTTTAGTACAAGCAACTGTTTACATTCAGGCCTCTTTTTTGCTTAGTCAGGCAGTACTCCTTCTCTCTGGCTGCCAGCTGACAGAGCACTCTTGGCCTCCAGTCTGTGCTTTATAGTAGTCAGCCCTGCCCCTTCCAGTCAGCTGACTCACCAGGTGTGGGCCCTTAGCACCTCCTGGTTGCCCCTAGCAACCAGCACCTGAGCCAATACTCCTGCTTTTCAAGTAGCAGGCACCTTAGTGCCCCGCTACAGTCACCTACAAGTCAATGGAAGTGTTTCTTTCATTTTCAGGGGTGGATCTGAGAGGGGTGTACAGGTGCACTTGCATCCCTCTGATTCCTGCTCCACCCAAAGTTTAAAACCAACTGCCTGGAGTGGCAGCAGTATTTCTAGTCAGGCAGTTCTGAGGGAGTTGATTGACTTCATAGTTTATTGTCATTTACCTGAACCCTTCTCAACTCTGCATTCCAAAGGTGTTAATGATCATCTCTTCTTTTTAATGGTCTGGATGTCCTACCAATCCTTTGCTCTATATTTTTGCTTTGTTAGCTGTTCCTGCAGCTTTAAATTCATTCCAATGAAGTTATATTTGTTTTTACTTCTATCTTAAACTGAATAATACAACCCTAGGCCCCTAAAATATTAATACAGTTTCTAGTTATTTTTAACTGGATAAAAATGTGTGTTGTTTTATATGTGATGAGGCACCTCACCATCTGCACCCCCTTTTCAAAATTTAGATCTGCACATGTTCACTTTATTTGGCACCAGTGAGGCCTCACGTGGAACACTCTGTCCAGTTTTGGGCACCACATTTCAAGAAAGATGTGGGTGAGATCGAAAGAGTCCAGCAGAGAGCAAGAAAAATAATGAAGGTCTAGGAAACGTGACTAAAAAGCCAAGGTTGGAAGAATTGAGTGATTTAATCTGGAGAAGAGAAGACCAGGAGAGACCTGATAACAGCCTTCAAATACCTGAAGGTAATTATAAAAAGGAAGGTGATGGACTACTCTCTGTGATGGCAGGGGATGGGACAAGGAAAACCAGCCTTAAATTTCAATAAGGGCAATGTAGGCTGGACATAAAAAAAAAATATTTCTGGCTGTGAGGACGGTTAAGCACTGGACCAGATTCCCTAGAGAGGTTGTGAAATCACCATCCTTGAATGTGTTTGAGTAGGATAGACAAACATTTGGATGAGATATTTTAAACAGCAATGATTCTGCCTTGAGCAGGTGCTGGACTAAATGACCTCCTTTCAGTCCTGTTTTTCTGTGGTTTTACAGATTTAGCTAGGTTGATTTTTGGAACCAGATGGAAGAATAGGTAAAGTATTTTCTGAACTAGCTCTGTGATCCATTCTGTTGATCTTCCCCAAGTTAGCCAGTCATCTATGTGTGGGTATGACTGAACTCCCTGACAATGAAAGTAACTCCTAATAGGCACTTCATGAAAACCTCAAGGTCAAACAGGATGATTTGAAGTTGACAGTAATTTTTCTTGAGTGTTGGTTGTACTACCCCTTAGAAATAAGCATTTTGTAAGTTGAGGTTATAAAATTGGTATTAGTGATTTAATGAAGGCATAATGGAAATGAGAATTATCAGATGAAATCTTAGGTGACTTAAGTATATGTTGAAACATATGATAGCTGAATGGGTGTCTTTCCTCTCCTCGAATAAGGAAGCTGGAGAAGTAGGATCCCTTTCTCTGAGTTCTGAAGAACTCTATTGTACCTAGTCCAATTAGAAAAGTTCCTGTCTTGCTGTATGAGGTTTTTGAGAGTGGTTGGTTTCTGAAGAGGAACTACATTGGGAGGTGATATAGAGGTAGATGACACTGCCCTCTTGAATGACCTGCAAGACCCATAGGTTTGTTGTAATCCAAGCCTATGCCTCCTTGAAAAAAGAAAAGTGGGCATAGGATTGTGAGAGGATCTCTAATAAACTGTTCCAGTATGCATGACCATCTCAAAACAATTTTTTTTCTGAACCTGTGCAGGCTAGGAAGTGGCAGTAGAGGATGAAGCTGATTTTCTCTTCTGAAACTTAGAGCTTCTGGATTTTTATAATCCATCTTGAAGTATGAGAGAAGAATCTACTGCAACCTTTGTTTAGAAGAAAACTGTAGTCCATCAGGGTTTTTTTTTGTTTTTTGTTTTAAATATGACACTGTTATTGTCACGGAGTGGGGCCTGCGAGCTCGCTAGCGCCCCCTGCCATGCCAATTAAGGTGATCCAGCACCCTGTTCTCGCCTGCCACATCTTTGTTCTTATAAAGTTCAGTAAGGGAGGCTGCCTACTTTCACCTTGGAACAGAGGTAATACCAGTGCGGTGTCAAGTGGGGTGCTCCAACACCCCCAGCCTTATGGGCAATGCGTGCCTCCTACCTCCCCTTTAGCACGTCCCAAGCCTCACAGCTGTTCCTGGATCTTATTCTGTCCTTGCCCTCCAGCGCCCCGTTACCGGCACCCCTGGGCCGGTCACGCCCCTGGTGCCCTGTTACTGGCACCCCTGGGCCGGTGCTGCAACTTGCACCCCACTACCGGCGCCCTACCTAGCGCCCCTGAGCTTGGCCCACAACCCGCACCCTTCTCTGGCGCCTCTCGCCCCCTCTAGGGCCTTTGCCGCGCTTCCCGCACTTCTCTCCCCCTCTAGGGCCTTTGCCGCGCTTCCCGCACTTCTCTCCCCCTCTAGGGCCTGTGCACCCTTTCATGGCTGGGGCTACAACCCCCACACACCGAGCGCCTCTCCGGCACTTGAAACGCTGTGCCCACTGCTCACTGTGCCCCCGCTGGGCACCGGGAACCCCCAAGCTACTGGGGAGCCCCTGTGAGGTCTCCTTACACCCCTACAGCCTCACCCAGTCCTCTGGTGTAACCATAAAAAAACCATGAGCCAAGCAGCTGCAACACAAACAAGAAGCCTACTGGCTTATAACACAAAGCTTGCACTCACTAGGCTCTTTAGTCATGGCCTCTTCTAGCATTCTTTCTCTAGTCCATATCCTCAAGCCAGTCTGGGTAGTCAGGCTGCAAACATACGCTCAGCCTGCCCAGCTCTCCCACAGAACTCCTGCTCCTGCAGCTGCCAGAAGAGAACTGCCCCCAGGCTCCGGCCTGGGCTGTCTATAAAGGCCCGGCCCTGCCCCCTTCTGGTCACCTGACCTGTCTGGTTGCTGCGGCAACCAGCACCTGAGCTGCCCCTGGTAATTGGCAGCTCCTTAACCCTATATTAGTCACAGGACACCTCCTTGACCCTGTGACAGTTATGCTGACAACCACAAATATTTCCTAATACAAATCCATGTGACTACTAGCCATAAGACCTGTATCAGATGCATCTAATGCTGCCTGCACAGATATCTTTGAAACCACATAATTCTCAAAAATATAGAGATTTTAAACTTCTTCTCTAAACTACATTGAAAACATGTCTATGAAATCTAGTATTGTTCCATTCCAGGTAATTGTGCTTTGTCAGTATTACTTAATAGTTAGCGATCCTAATGTACAAAGAAGTTGAAAAATAATCTTTATTATTGATCGATGTTTTCCTTTTCTATGAGTGATTTGGGGATATGTTTAGATTTCTCATTGAGAGTAGAGACCACCAATGATGATAGATTGGGCTGAATAAAAATATTTGGTAAGGAAACAATATTTCTGATCTTGTTTTTTTCAGGTCAGAGAAATGGAAATTGGCATGGCCCACAAGTCTTCTGCAGATTCCAAAATCCCTCCATTAATGAGAAAGGACACCTTACTGGTTGGAGGAAAACCAGTTTTTCTGATGTTTTCTCTGACTGTAAATGGTCTGAAAGGATTTTTCTTAGGCACTGGGGTACCAAGTGTGAAGATGTGTCTGCCAGCAGCTGAAATACCCAAAGTAGTACCGTAAGTCAGTGCTGCATAAATCAACACTATGTGATGACAATAGTCCCTTCTTCCCATCACCAGGCTTCCTTCACTTTAATTTTACAGTCTTTAGTGGACAAGAGCAATAGCTCTCATCGTTCCTTGTCTATAATTGTTTAATGATGTTCTCCTGGCCCACAACCCTATGTGACATCTATGGATGGAAAGCGCAAGCATTGTTGCCATTATACCTGTCTCTTGTCTTGCTCCATCCCCTGTAATCTATTGGAGCAGTTTGGAGGTTAGTTGTATCTGAGGATCTTGAGACTCAGTTCAGGGAGACTGCATAAAATTAAAAAGCTAAGCAGTCCTAATCACTTCAGTAGGACTACTCAAGTACTTAAGTCTTGGTCTAAACTAAACCAGTTATGGATGTGAACTTTTACTGATACTCATATAATTGTACTGGAAAAAAGCCCCAGCATGGCTGCAGTTATACTGCTATAAAAGGTGCTGTAAACTAGCTTATTCTTCTTACTGGGCACATCTACACATGCATTTGATCCAGGATCAGTTTATTTGTGAGTAAACTATGGCTGCAAACTGCTTCCTCTTTCTGGGGCTCTGTAATGGGCCCCTGCCACCACCATGGGGAGCTCTAGGCTCCCCCTGGGTACTAGCTCAGAAGCTGGCAGGGAGCACCTGGCCTAGACATTACACATTGCCCCTGAGGGCTGCCTGCTACTGGAGTGGGAACAATGTCCCCCTGCCCTAGCAGCAGGGAGCTCCTGGACCTGTCTCCCCCATTAGAGGCAGGGGACTTAGAAAGAGCTGCAGGGGAGCTCACTGCTAGCTGCCCCACCAGCAGATAGGGACAGGGGGCTGGAACCTACCCCAGCCCTGCAGCTCTTTTCAAGCCCCATACCTTGATTACCCAAAGGGGGCAAGGAGCTGGGAACTGCCCCTGTTCAGGACAGTTCCCAGTCCCTGCCCCACACGTTTGGTGGAGGCTGGGGAGCTTGCTCCATGCCCAGCTAGGTGCTTGAGGAGCCAAGTAGGGAACCAGCTCCCCAGCCTGTTCCCTATCCAGCTCCATGCTCATGGATCTGGGTGGGAAACACGCTCCCTAGCCCCCACCAGCAGGGAGCTTCTAGCACCAGCACCACACCATGGGGCCTGCGCTGGGAGACCCTTCTCTCCCAGTCTGAGCTCCACGGTCATGGAACTCAGGCTGAGAGACCCTTAACCCCCAGAGCCAGCTTCATGGTCATGGGGACCAGTACCTCCCAGCATCAACCCCACTACTGTGAAGCTGGCGCTGGGAGATAAGGATCTCCCAGCCCAACCACTCCCTGATCCTTATCTCCTAGCCCCGACTCCCTGACTGTGATCTCAGAGCAGAGGGCTTGAAGCTCCCTGCTGCCGGGCAGAGGGACGTAGTTTCTACCCAGACTCTGATGGTGGAGCCTGCCTTGGCATCTCCCGGGGGTAAGGAGAAATCTCCCACTCCCTGATGGAGGACTAACTGGGAGCAAATTTGCTGCCAGTCAGTCGTCTACATGATTGTTACTGCGTTGTTACTAATCAAAAGTAAATGTGCTACTTGCACTTGCAGATTTACTGCATAGTAAACATGTGTAAGTGTAGATGCACGTGCTTACTTTGCAGTAAACTATGCTACTGAGCAGTTATGTGTCTCATGTAGACATGCCTGCTGTGCAGTAATACCATTAGTAGTATAAACTGCCTTTTTAGTTGTGATATGGTTAAAGTGATATGACTGTGTGTCTACTCAAGTTCTAAGTATCTTGCTGAATAGGAGTCCTGTAAACTTCAGTCTCCTGGTGTGTAAAGTCACCACAAACCTCTTGATGAACTTACTTCTTTGCTAAGCAAAGTTTGGGATACATAACTCCTTACACAAGGATAAAGTTTAAGTTTAAAGCAAAATAGAGCAAAAGAGTACTTTCCTACCTTGCTGTGATGATGCTGGCATGTAACAGGTGCTAAGTAAAGAGTATAAATTATCACTGTTTAGGAAGAAGCTCCACTGTTGGGAATTTGACACAAGGGATTCACACAAAAGACTGAAAGGCTGCAGATGAGCGCTCATATATTGACATTCCTTCCACACAGATTCAGTCATCCACAAAAGATGAGGACTTTTATTAAACATATTTGAACCTAAGTAACAAAGATTATTTAGATCTCATCAGAACACATTCATACTTTGCTTCTTAAATGTGACAATAGCCTGCTAAATTTAGTTTGATCATTAGCTAATGACATAACTGAGAAAACGCAACATTTTAGAAAGATTAATGTTTACAATTTTTAGATGTTAAAAAGAAAAAATATTTACCTTATAGTAACTGTGGCCCTTCAAGATGAGCTCTCCACAAGTATTCCAGTTCTGATATGCATGCACCCCATGCACATGAGACTCAAGTAATTTTTAACAGTATCTACTACCTATCTGTGTTTCTCATATCCCTCACTATTTTAAAGGAGGTATTGTAAGAGATTATCTAGGTCCTTTGCTTCCACTGAATTCAAATGGACAGGGTTCTATAGTGGGGAAGGAAATAAAAATTCATGTGAAGAATCATAATGGCTCTAGGGTAAGTAACCTTTCTTTCTTTGAGTGAATTTCTACAAGTATTCCACTCCAGTGCTTTACAGAAACTTATGCCATGGACTAGGTGTCTGGAATCCACTGGAATAATGGCTGGAGGATAGTGTGTCCAATGCATCATCAGACCTTGAGGATTTTGCCAAGGATTTCTGCTGAATGAAAGTGAGAACCAAGCTTTAAGTAACAGCTTCACCAATCAACAAAATGGGAACACTTCTCAGAGATGTTTGGTTTCTGGCTATATCAACCCAAAGTGGGGTGCTTTATAGCAAGTCTTAGTACAACCCAACACTCATTTCAACAGCTTTTGAGCAGAAATAATCTGCTTCTGCGTTCTATGGGCAAATAATAAAATGAAATCCAGAGAGTGGAGTTTAGCAGCTCTCGCTATAGAATGATGTTTTGGAAAGATGACAAATCAGGGAGTTACTTGATTAAAGTGAAAGTCAAAAGACACTTTAATAAGACCCTAATGTAAGGTCTGAGAATAAGTATATCTTTGTGGAATGTTGTATGAGGAGCCTGCACCATAAAAGCCTGACCATCTTCTAATTTTTTGGCCAATGTGATAATCATAATAGAATACTAATGGCTTGGAACTAGGGCCCATTAAACCTGTTAAAATAAATGCTGATGTTTTGAGATGTTGGAGTCTCTCTGACCAGCAGAAAGGTATTAATAAAATCCTTGTAGATTTAAGGCAGAAGACAATGTTGGGGCTGTGCGCTGCCCCCCACCTGTACTGCAGGTTGGGGGGTACTGGGTGTGAGTTGGTGTGGGAGCTAGTGGGAGCATGGGGCCCACACCAGTGTCCTGGGGCCAGTGCCAGTGAGGCCTAGAGCAGGGTGGCAGGAACCCAGGGTCCCAGCTGGCAGGGGCTCTATGGAGCCAGGCCAGCTTCTTGCTGGTGCAGCCCAGACCGGCTCCATAAACCCCTGCTAGCCTGCACCCCGCTTTGGGCCTCACTGATGTGGGTCTGGGATATTGGTTCCAAGACATTGGGACATTGGTCCCAAGATGGTGACTAGGGGGCGGGGCACCTGTCAAGGGGCAGGGCTACCCATGTGACCCTTGACAGACTGCCAAAACTGGGTAAGCAGCCCTCTGCCCGAAATAATTGCCTGCCCCTACTGTAGGTTGTCTCCAAATAGGCACACTCATAGGGATATGAAGAATCAGGAATCCCTGAGCCTGAGGGAGATAAGTAATATTATTCCTCCAAGAATGAGTAAACCTTTCATGTTATCTAGGAGGGCCAAAAAGGTTGTGGGTTTGTGGCAGTGACATTGCATCCAGTTTCTTGGGGCTGAAGAACAGTAGCAGAAAATCAGATGGATTTCATGATGCTGAGGCTGGAAACACATTTTCAGTGAAACCTGATCAGCTGTGCTGCAAGATAATGTGACACAGCTGATAACACTCCAGGGTCATCTATAGGTGCCCCAAGTTGCTGGGCTCTGACTTGGGGAGTGTCTGTAACCAGGGGGAAACCCCCCCACTCAAAGACAGTCCCTTGTATTGGGGACCAGGGGAATCCCCTGCAGGGAGTTTTCCTGTGGAGGTATCTGCAAGAGAGTTCCCCCTCTCCTGTTTGCAGATATCCCGGTGGGGGAATTCCTCTGCTGGGGATTCCCCCACAATACACTTGAAAGCCTGAATGGTGGTCTCCCAATCCCCGCTCTGGGCTTGCAGACTCATACAGGGAAATCCCTCTGCAGGGGATGAACAAGGGGTTCCACCTCTAAATTTGCAGGCATATGGGGAAATCCCTTTAAAAGCATTTCCCCACACACTAATTGGGATGCATATCTGCAAGCAAGGAGCCCCTGCTTGCAGACAGGCACCCTGAAGCCCCAAGTTCCCCCGCTTACCCATCCATGGAGGGACATCTGTGAGTAAGCAAGGAAAGCAAGTAAGGCACTCCCAATGCTTGAGGGAACCAATCCTGACTGGGAATTCCTGTGGTGTGCAGGACTGCACCCCTCAATCCTGTGGAGCCCTTGCCCGAGGGAGGTTGGAGGGCCCAGACAGCTTCATGCTGCCCAAGTTCTTCTGCCATAAGCAAACAGCTGGCCAATGTTAATGGCCCAATTTAATACTACCTGGTGTCACAGATACAAATTTGAACATTTGTGACACAGCGGAAGGTATGGAAGTCAGTCTGCTTTCACTTTGTGATCTCATAAAAAAAATTATGGTGGCCCAAAGGTCATGTCTCTTTCTATCACAGGAGACCTACCTTTGAATAGATACTGCAAACAGCAGATCGGGCAATGGAATGTCTGCAATACAAATTTCCAGTTGCAAGGACAGACTGCTAGCAGTTGTGCTGATGCTTTTGGTCCTGAAGATTGTTCCCCGTGATCTTTCAATGCTGGGATCTTCAAAGTCAGAGGTGAAGCAGTATGCTCATGCACTAAGGGACCTATTGCCAAGGGCTTTCATACTAGTTGCTTTGGTGCCAACTCAGTCTGTACTGAGTACTTCAGACCACAGTTGCTGGTACTGGTCTTCTCAGGATAGGGACAGACATTCAAAAAACCTGAGTCTGAATTGATTCAATCTCTGCAGGTTAGTGTAATCTGGCCAGAATAAACTGGTTTGTAATTGGACAGACATTCTCTCTGGACTGAGTAGATTCAAGCACACCTGCAATGGTTCAGGCTAGAAGCTGGGGGATGCTAGAGCAGCCCTCCCTTCCTTTATATAGTGCTGAGCTGAGTGGAGTGTGGCCAGGCCCTGGCAGGACCTCTGATTAGGGAGATCTGCCTGCACTGTCCCAGGCTTTTCCCCGCTAGCTGCTCAAGGGGCAGGAGCGTTGCCAGACTCCAGCCCCCTGCCAGCACTCCGAGGCAAGGGCGGGGGTGCAGTGCATGCATCTGTTGTTGATACAGAGCTTTTCAATCTCCCTCCCTGCTTCTTTATATTGTCTGCAGCAAACTGACAAGCAAGCAAGTCAGCAGGGGGCTCATAACAGTGTTTATCACTTCATCAGCATAACAATAGCCTCTCTCTATTAGTACAAACTCTTTAAACAGCTTACCAGCTGACCTGTTTATTAGCTCCAAAAAGCCCTAAGTGGTGACTGTTCTGCCTGCCTGTTCCAGTGAAACTGGAGACATTCACACACAGAGACACCTCTCAGCATTAGCTAGCATACCACATGCCTAGGGTCTGTGAGGCTAGGGTCTGTGCTGTGGGAGATAGGAGGGAGGGAGGTGGAGATCCCTGCTTGTCCAGCAAGTAAGGAGGAGGTAGGGCAGGGGGAAGCCAGGCAGATGCCAGCAGTCTCTGCTAAGCTCCAGCCAGAGAGCAGTGTGGAGGGGTCAGCTCTGTTGGGGAACAGAGAGTGCTGCCCAGCCCACAGAGCATGCCAGGATACTGGGGGAGTCTGGTTTATCTTAAACCAGCAAGGGTCTGGGACAGATTTTGCATAAACTGGTTTGAACCAAATCAGTTAAGTCTGATACTACATTCAACCAGATTTATCTCAAGGCCTCAAGGCTCTGTCCTGGGACCCATCCTGTTCAACATCTTCATTAACGATGTGGACATTGGAGTCAGGAGTGGACTGGCCAAGTTC
>NW_017728943.1:70693449-70694790 GCF_001723895.1 Crocodylus porosus | reverse complement strand
CCTACATTGAACACCTTCAAGAGTAAATTGGATGCTTATCTTGCTGGGATCCTATGACCCCAGCTGACTTCCTGGCCTTTGGGCAGGGGGCTGGACTCGATGATCTCCCGAGGTCCCTTCCAGCCCTAATGTCTATGAAATCTATGAAATCTCAAACCAGTTTCAGCCATTTTCAAAATGGTTTATGTACAGTGAACATCTGTTCTGTCACAGGTTTAAACTAGTTTCTGACCACTTAAACCTGTTTATGTGTAATGTCTGTCCCTAGCCCCAGAGGTGAACAGTGGTTGAACAGGCTTATACAGTAACAACTTGCTTCCAAGTTATCAGTGGGATTTATTTAAGAGCCTGAACTGTCTCCAGTGTTGGTTCTGCTTGGCCCCTCATGAGGCTCTGAAGAAAGAGTTTTAAGCAGGATTTCCTAGACTTTTGTGTCCTTTTAGAAAAAAAGCAGTATTCAGATTATTTATGCAGCATGTTCATTTCCCCTAAACAGAAAAGGCACTTAGAATATCCCTCACTGATAAAATGATTCCCTCACAAGTGAGGGACTGGATAGCTTTCACACCCATTACACCTTCAGCTATAGAGTACATTGGGTGCACAGGCCACAAGCATGGCCCAGTAGACACTGTTACAGAAAAGATTCTGATCCTGTGTGCATGGGATACAAGCAGACCAGGAATAGAATACAAAGGAATAATAAGCAGAAACATAACTGCATTGTTACATGATCATTACATAGTTCTTCCAATGACAATCATAGTTTCATTAGAAATGTTATTATAGAAAGAGTATACCATGTCATTGAAGCCCAAATATTGTATCCTAAAAGGAAAGAGTTAGGTGTTATAGAATCATGATATAAAATATTGTCTTGGCTTAAAATATTCATTAAAAAAAAAAGCATATTCAATGTTATCACACAGTGTAATATACAGTAAAATTATTTTAGTTTTGGACAACTCAAAATTGAATGTGGATATAAGCAGACTAGCCAACTGCCTGTCAAGAATGAGGGAAGGGGTGTGTGGGTGGGGACAGAGGCCTGCATCTGATTCCTCCTTCCCCCGCACCTTTGAGGCTGGGCCCACTCCCCCTTCCCTCTCCTCTGCTGTGGGGCTGGGCCTGCCCCCCTCTCCCTGCTGCCGTTGTGGGGCCAGGCTGGGCCCAGCAGCCCCCTGTCCACTGCCATTTCGGGGCTGGACCTGCCCCTCCCACCATTGCAGAGCCAGGCCCGGTGCCCCCCCTCCCTGCCTGCTGCCGTTCTGGGGCCAGGCCGGGCCGCGCCCAGTTTGCCTCCCCCACCCTCTCCACCACCATTGCAGGGCTGGGCTGGGC
>NW_017728943.1:70655272-70693349 GCF_001723895.1 Crocodylus porosus | reverse complement strand
GTCCCCGCTGCCACGATGGCATCAGGGCCTGCTCTTCCCCTCCACCACAGCAGGCCTGGGCCCATTCCCCCCTTCCCTTGTGCCACTGCTGTGGGTACAACACTGTTCTTTACTCCCCTTGCGCCACCGTCACTGGCTGTAGCCTTGCCCCCCCACCCCACTATCCCTGCTGTCATTGCAGCAGTCCGCCACAGCACCGCCACCACTTGCAGGCCGAACGCTCTTTGTGAGACAGCCAATCAGAGTGCGAATAAAGCATTATAGACAGACAGACAAATAGATTATGCCTTTTATAATATTAGAATTAGTCAAAGTTTGCTCTCCAAACCATGGGAAACACTCCAATAATGTTTTAAATATATGTTTGTCACTTCAGCTCTTTCTTTAAGACAGGGGTGTCAATCTCATCCCATCCCTTGATCCAGAATGTGGAGCTCCTCATAGGCCAGATCTGAGAGGCAAGTGGTGGTGGAGGCAGCAATGGTGGAGAAGGAGCTGGCACTTCAGGGGATGGGGCAAGTGGCTGAAGGCTGAGCAAGGCTGTATTGACACAACCCTTGCTTGTCCCCCTGCTGCTGAGGGCCATATCTAACAGAGCCATGGAGCTCCAAAGTCTGCATCCGCCACCCCACCCCATCCCCATTTTCTTGCTAGCTATTTTGGATCTGTTTTGCATTAAACTTAGAAGGTCCCCTTGACTTCAGTGAAGTTGCGTATATGTTTAACATACACATCCATATATGTATAGCATATAAATGTTGCTGAGGGGAATAGTTGAGGCATAGCTTATGCTGTTTACTTTCTGAGGCACATTTGCATCACTTACCTTTATCTTCAGACTCTGATTGTGTGGCAAATATCATAGATAATGTGTGAGAATAGAGGAAGGCTTTCCATTCATTTTCAGGTAGGAATCCAAGTTCATCATGGACTTGATTTTCACCATAGTTACTTTGCATGATTGTAGCACAGAGCAGAAAAGAGAAGCAAAGTTGGTCTTCAGTGAAGAGGGCAGAAGAAACTATCTGTGGAGGGGAAAATGTTCCGATACAGAAATAAGCTTAGAAAGTACAAAAAACATTAAAACATTTCTTATAGTATTGTAAAAGGTTTATGTGTAACTAGATTTACTGTGACCTCTCACCTTATAAACATTACTTGTCAACAGGTCAATAATATCTTTAAGATGTCTGTTAAAGTTGTCTTTCTCATCCTCATATTTTTCACAGTCCTTCTGAATGAACTCCCTTCCACTTAGCCTACTAGGGGCTTGTACTGTTCCAGGTACAGAAGAAGCTGAATCTGACATTGAAATCTGCCTCTGAAGTTTATTTACAGACTCCATAGATTCTACAAAGATTTTATGGAACCATTCCAATGAAAACTGATACATATAGTTGATTTTAACAAGATCTGCTACCACAAAGTAGAGTACAGCACCTCGAGTTGCAACAGGGAGATAGCTTTTGCGTGCTTTTTCAATGGTGGCCTCTGTTTTTGCTGATGCTTCAATGCGTTCAGAGATCTCTTTTGAAGTAACTTTTGTTCTTTCTAAGTTGTCAAGGAGGTCTTGGTCATCTAGTATGTGCCCTAAAATCAACATTTTATTTTTAATTAAAATTGATGATACAAAGGAAGATGCATGTAATTTAAAAATAATCTAGCTAGTTTCATGGAACTAACTTCATAAGGCTTATCTGTGGTCAGACCTTCAGTAAAAATTTAGCTTCAAGATGTATGCTAATATCAAAACTACTTCATATTTGTTATCATATTTTCTTGGCTGCAACTCGCACCTATCCCCAAAAATCAGCTCCCCGAAACTGGGGTACATGTATTAAGCAGGGAAGCAGTCTTTTTTGATTCCTGCTCCATAGTGAAGCAGCTATAGGATTACTATTCAGGCAACTGTGGGAGTCAGTTGACTTAGTGGTTCATTGTTCTTCACTCCAGAGGGGTTAACAACTGTCTCTCCTTTTAAATGGTCTTGTTGTTCCACTAACCAAGCTAATAAATATTAGGGTAATTTTGCTGTTTGCTAGCTTTTCCTTATCTCTACCCTTTTATTTCATAGTCTTGGAGACTCTTCAGCAATTTTCAAAATCATAGCTCCAACCCTGGAAACCAGCCTTCAGCAGCAGCAGGGGTTTCAGCTTTAGTTAAGCAGAAAAGGGAAGGTAAATCAGATGAAGATTAGGCTCTGTGCCTGTTTTTTGCAGTCCTAGCTCTGGAAATTTTTTTTTTCCATTCTGCCTTTCAAAAACAAGGTGTATATAATATCCTGGCATGCAAGTATGTGAGAAAATACAGTACTTGTATTTTAGAAGATTAAAACGTAATTGTATTTTTATATGGAGTTTATACTTCTACCTTGAATTTGAATCTATTTGTATTATGCAAATACTTATAATTCAGATTTATCTCCATGCTGTAGATCAATTCTAATCCAGGGTTGTCAAAGATGCAGCTTGCAGGGCTGCTCTATGGCCCCAGTCGAGTCTGCAGACCAGCTCTGCACTCCTCATTCAGGCCGTGGGGCAGCATGAGTTCAGTACCCCTGTTCTAATCAATCTGAATTATTATACAAAACATGCAGTAAAAATCATCTATATCACTATACTAAAGGAAAGCTCATATGATTATATATAATATTTTTTCTAAATTTTCTTTAAGCAGATGTACATGCTTTCTTTAAACTTTTTGTTTACCTTCTGCTTTCTGTAGCAGTGTCAGAGACTTTTGTTCCAAGTCTCGCAGCATGACTAGGTCAGCAGAGATACTCTCAAATAACTGATAATGTTGTTGCTCTAACTGGGGTGTCTCATGAATTACTACAGTAGACAAGAGATGGTCTTGCAAGCTTTGGAATGTTACAGTGAAGTTGATCATTGTGACCAGGTTACAAACTGCTGGGAGGAAATAGGGGTTGGCTTTTTGTGTTGTCATGTATAATCTGAAAAACACGTTAAGTGTTAAAGGAATATGCAGTAATATAGCAAATCAAAATCTTTCTCAAAATATACATTTTATTGTTTTGAAATTCAGGTAGAAGATTACACTCATTAGGCAAGATAAGGAGAATGACTATACTTTGCATGGAATTCTATTTCTTCCTGGTCATTATTAGGGCTAAAACATGGGAAGGCCCTCTTCCATTTTGTTGCCTGTGCATGCACTCAGTCATGTGCATAGTCGTTGTCTATGTCCAGGCAGTCTCATCCAGGAACAGAATGACTATTTATGTGGAAGTCCAAAAACACCATATAGATGTAAAAAAAATGGCTACTTAGATGACCAAGAAGAGAATTCCATCCTTTGCCTGTTCTATGAATGAATGAACTTATGACTTCACTCCATCTCATGTAATGTATGTCTGTGTAGGGAGACCAGACATTCCATTTTCACTGGGACATTCTTGTTTTTAACACCTGTCCTAGGCATCATTTGAACAGGCTTGTTCAAATGAATGCTTTCATCCAGTTTTCAGAAATCTCTGGAAACTTCCCAGGGCATGCTCTGACATGTGTTTGAAGCAATTCAAGTTCCTCTAAAATCAGAATTGCTTCAAAACCAAGAACAATTCCAGTGTACAGATACTCCCTCACCCACATGCACTTCAACATACTGCAGCAGCACTCTCTAGTGCTCCTACCTCCCTCCTGCTCTCCCTTTCTTGTTTGCTCCACAAGACTTTTCAGGCTGTCCTGTTTTGAGACTCAGGAAATATGGTGATCCTATGTCTAGGACACCCATTGACAGGATTGAGACTTTTTTTTTCTGGTAGTACTGGCTATTGTTTTTCATTACTACCATGTTAATGCCCCACACTCCTGGAATTTTTGCTGGAGGCTTCAGGAGTAAGTCCTGTCTTTTAGTGCTGGTCACTGGAACAGGTCTTCCAATATGCAGAAACCCTCCAGCAAATGACTGCTAGCATTAAAACAACCACTTGGTAGCATATATCAATCAATTTGTAAGTTTAACTCTCCATTTTAAAGGACGAAAATCAAATTTGTATTTTAGTCATTTACCAGACTACTAGGTTGGGTTGAATGAGGAGAGACATTACTAACAGAAAGAAAATGATGAGATAAGAAATTTCTTGACATGTTGCAAAGCTTCTCTGCTGTTATAAAGAAATTTATCAGATATGAAATGCCTCATTCTGTTGAACAGTTTCTCTCCTCATTCATCTCTAATGGGAAATAGTGAAAAGTCAGTACCAGAAGCAAAGAGGCTGCCATGAAGTCCTTTTAAGGGTGCTGCGGGGTGTCAGACAATATTAGCACTGTTGGGTGTGTAAGCACTAAGTACCTACACATGATTAATCATATTTACCAACAGTTAAATACCAAACAGGATCCACAGTGTCAAAAACATTCTGATCTGTTCTAGTCTTTCTGAGTTTTTTGCAACAGATGTTATTTTTCCATAGTCAAAAATAAGTGAAAACTAGGGTTAGTATTTTCTGAGGGATGCTTTGAGCCTAAAAAGTTTGAGAACCATTGATCTAAACATTCCTTGGGAAGTCTAGCAAATACTGTAGTAAGGAAATCCCTTGGCTAAGTTGTGCATCTTAACCCTTGCTAGAAGTGGGTCCAAATAAAGGCTAACAAACATCTCTTGCTATCTACTCATGACTTAAATGGGTGTTGATGTTGTGCCTTATGACAGTATTTCTGGAGTTTTTCAGTTTGTTTTTTCAGATTATCTACATAAAATATTTATTATATATTTTTAAGTTGTTACATACTTAAAGTTCTGGAAATGCTAGAATTGTAATTGTCCATGTAGCCTTACTTTGCCTCTATGTTAATATGCCTTATAATATAATTGTTCATTAAATGATCAGGTGCTATTCAGATTTTTGCCTTATTCAGTTCACAGGATGGTCTATACTCTGGGAATCAATAAGGGGTATCTAATGAAGGAAGCTGCTCTCTGCTGCATCTGTTGCAGAAATTTGAAGGTTTGTAATAGGGAAGGCACAATACCATGCAATAACTAATATATAATTGTATAATTAAAAAAATAAATCATCATGTATATGCACAACAAGATAATTAAGGTTGCCCAGGCAACACTATTAGTGGCATTCCTAAACTTTTTACATTGCAACTTTAGCATTCTTCTAATACAGCTTTTCTGTATGCAAGCACAGGTAGAACTGATAATAAGTTATCATTTCCTACCTTCTAGTGCCTGTCATTCTCCAAATGTAGGCCTCTTATAATATGTAATATATAGTTCAATCTAATAAGTTAGTAGCTAGAAAAATGCTGCTATGGAGGACAGTTACCTGAAGTTGTGGTTGTATTCAATTTCAGAACCTGCAATTCTGATGTAATCTTTACCTACTTTGGTGTAGACTTCCTTTTTTAAGAGTGGCTCCAAGCTTGAATCCAGTGTTTCAGCAAGATCCTAAAATCAATTAATATGTTGTCCATGTTGCAATAGTTATGGTACTTAATATGCCTAAAGAATCTCTAGTTTAAAATAGACTTCTGGAGTTTTATTGTTGAATTTAATTGATAGAAATTCACTTTTAAAAAGAAGCAATGCAGTCACTGTTTTATTCTAGTGGAAAAAAATATCCATAATTAATGGATACCATACAAGTGCTCCAACCTGTTCCAATTAGAACAGAGGCAGGCAATTATTTTGGGCAGAGGGCCGCTTACTAAGTTTCAGCCAGCCATTGAGGGCCGCATGACAGGCAGCCCAGAGCAGATTAATATTCATTTTCTAAATTGTTTAGGGGCCCTGTGGGCTGGATAAAATGGCCTGGTGGGCTGCATCTGGGCCCCGGGCCGCATCTTGCCCACCCCTGAATTAAATGCATCTGCTAGACTGTTCTAATTAGAATGCTTCAGCATACTGCAGCATCAATGTATTCTGTGTCCTGCATTTCAAAATGGCAGTGGGAGTGCTTTAACTAAAACTACTTGAATGAGCTTTAAAGTACTCCTGTGTCCATTTTGAAACACGGGATGCTGAATACATGTGATGCTGTGGTGTTTTAATTAGAGCAGCTGTCTGGGAGCCGCTCTAATTAAAACACACGCTGCCCACCTCCGAGTATGTGTATAGAGACCCAATAACTCTAGGAATAACAGTATTCACAATGGTGTGACAATAACAGAAAGCTCTTTTATTCAAAGATCTTTTGTAAAAATGTTTATAACTTTTTTTTTAAACAAAAATATTTCTGTGGGCTGGAATCTTTTATTCTCGTTCTTACCACAAAGGAGCATACTGGAAAGATCAGTAATGTTGTGAGTTAACCAAATGGGACCTTTTGTCAATTAACAAAAAATTTGTGGTAAGGTAAGTTGAGCCAAGTTTATTTTTATAACTTCAAGACAGCTATGGCTCTAGTCTCAAAGAAAGCAAGGGCATTTAAAATGTTTGAAAAAACCTGACATTGGAAATAATTAGGGACTTAATCAGATGCCCAAGATTTGTGTGGCAGGGATCTTCTCCAAATAGCTGTTCCCACCAAATTCAGGTAGGGCTGGTGGGATAAGCTAGGTATCAGCAGCAACAAGAGCTCCTGGGGATAAGAATCCAAGCAATGAAAGGGGACAAACAGAATTTGGCCAAGGAAAGGCCCATTGTCACCCTACTGTTCTTTCAAAAATTCCCCTGGAACTTCCCATATGCCCTGTCCCTGCGTACCTGGGAACTAACAAAGGAACATAGGCAATGGCTACCTGCAGAAACCCTATTAGAAAGACTCCTTTGGTATCCAATGCTGGGGAGCTGCAGTAGGGTGAAGTGGGGTGTTTGGGACCCAGAGCCACTGGATAATCTCAGGTCTTCTGAGAAGAAGTTTTCTTCTGATTCACTAGAAATTCATATGGCTGACTGATGGTTTCATGTATGCAAATTTTATCCATTACCTATCAGTGCCTCTAG
This sequence comes from Crocodylus porosus, assembly GCF_001723895.1. Classification (NCBI taxonomy): domain Eukaryota; kingdom Metazoa; phylum Chordata; order Crocodylia; family Crocodylidae; genus Crocodylus; species Crocodylus porosus. The sequence continues at coordinate 70,686,431 of NW_017728943.1, read as the reverse complement.
TCTGATTTACGACACAAGTTTTATCTCAAAGTAACTGCACTGACATGGGTGAAGTTGCTTCAGACTTATACTATCACGTGGGAGAAGAGAATCAAAGTTCTAAGGTTTTAGACTGGTATTATTTATTAAATTTAAATGAAGAATATTAAAGCAAGTAAAGCTACAAACTGTCTGATCTTCCATCACTTTCCTATTCTTATATTTTGGGTGATTATTTAAACTCCCTTTATTTTTATAAGAATTTCATATTTCTAATTTTTCCTTTTGTTCTTCACATAGAACTCATCAGATATTAAAGCCAAGCTACCTTAAGTAAAACAGATTCTCCAACTCGCACTGCATTTTCAAGAATTCTTAAGTAACTGGAATCCGAAGCATGAATTTGTCGCAACTTGCCCCCTGCCATTTGACATATCCATTTACAAGCCTGTTTCTGTGGATCGATTAGTAAAGGCCATCGCCACCCATTCTTGACAAGAATAGCATTTTCAGTGGAGTACTGGTCCTGCGGTAAACCTTCATTTTGCCATTTTCTGACCTAGAAGAGTTTTGAGTTTCCATGTTTTATTTTTGACAATCCTTATTATTCTATGAATAAATTAGTTACAAATAACTAGGTATAAAGACAACTAGGCATAAATCAAGGAAACATAATAATTGTAAACAACTTCATTAAAATACTTGGCCCTTTGAATTTTACCCTCATTTGGAATCAGGTTGAGTTCTCAAGAGGGAAAGCTATCAATCACCTGAAAAATCTTGTAATGTGTTTAGTGTAAGAAATCAAGAACAAAACAGACTACTTCTCTTACTCTCTTATTCACTGCCCATATTAGTACCTCATTCTTTTCTGTCATAGCTGCTATTAGAGAATAATTTGGTGACATGGGAATCATGTTCTCATTACACAATCTCAGACATTCATTCGTTAGCTGCTGACGATATTCTGATGTTAACACTCCACTGTAGACTAGGAATGCTGCTGAAATAAGGGCATCACCCATGATACCATGTAGCTTTTGGCCTAAATTATTAACTGCTTTCTTCCATCGCTCCTAACACACACAAATAAAAAAAAGATTATTACAAAAGAAAAACCCACACACAACTAAATTACCTTAAATTTATGTTAATATGTACCATTTAATTACTATCAAAGTTTACATATTTCAACTAACAAAATAGGAACTGTAATAGGGTCTGTATGTAGTTATCAGCCCACATCAGAAAAATATAAAACAGTAAAAAAACCTGTGAGACTAAAATCTTATATGTTCTGAGACCAAAAAGCCAGCCTATAATACCATCTCATCCTCCAGAGCAGTGCTTAATACAGATGCTCTATTCAGACGCTGAGTTGCTAGTTTTTTTCGAGTTGCTAGCATTGCTTTCTGAGCTGCACTCTCTTCATATCTTGCCTCTAAATTCCGCTGATGTTCTTCAATCTAAAAAACAATTAGCAGAATACAGATCAAAAATGTTTTTGTATAGTTTGGCTAATGATTTTTGCTTGCCTGATTTCATCAGACAACTTTATCTGAATCATGAGAACATCTAGCAAGATCTTGTAGAAGATTAAATAGTTGGTCTTATTACAGATGGCTGGTCAGTTGGTCAGGAATTTTTCAAAGAAAGTTTCTTTCACTAGAAAAATGCTAATTTCTCAAAACTGTTTTTACAGGAAGGAGCAATTTCAACACATTTCTAAATCTATAACCTGGAAAAAAGTTTTGAAATTATTAAAGCATCATAGTTTGCTATTTAAAAACAAAAAATAATTTTTATTAGGTCAAAATGACTTTTCATTATGAACTTAAAGCTGATTATAGTAAAAAGAAATAAAAAGATCAAAATCAAAATTAAATATTTAAGAAATATGGAAATGAAATGTTCTGACTGACCTAAACTGAATTTTTTTGGGATTATTGATAAATAAATATTTGATATTTTTGTTTTTCATCCTACTTTGTAAAGGGGAAGCTTTTAGAATATTAAAAAAATTCTCAGAACAGGTAAGAGCTTTCCTGCTGAGTTCCTGCACTTAGATTTTAACAATAGTTTTTTTCCATGCTGTGTTGCTCTAAAACAGGTGTGGCCAGCCCTCAACATGCATGCCACAAGTGGGACATCTGACACATCAGGGACGGGGCAGGCAGCACAGTGAAAGATAGAGCAGGGGGCAGAGCAGCAGATTAGACAGGGTTAGGGGTTTGAAGTAGCACTGTCAGGTGCAGGACTTTCAGTTCTGGTTGCCTGTATGGCACAGCTGGGACCAAGAGCCCTGTCAGGCATGGGACTTGGTTCTGGCTGTGTCCCACAGGCTGCTGGGACCAAGTGCCCCATCAGTTGTTGGCCTCTTGGTTTCCACTGCTGCAAATTGTCAGCTGTAGGGGGTGAATGGAATGTCCCATGGCTGGAGATCACAATGTCTGGGGGATTGCAGCAGCTGCAGTCTCCCAGTGGCAGACTGCCTACACATGCAAATTAAAGGTGGATAAAACCAGCTATGAAGTTATTATGCATTTTCAAGCAATAACTTTATAACTTATGAAACAGGGAACCCTTACCCTGTTACGGAAAAGCAGAATGGCCCCTTTAAGGAAAGGGGTTTTGTTAATTGTACAAAGGCATTTGGCTAGGCTGGGGTTAATAAGCAGCCTTGCCAGTAAGTCAGCTGATAGGGGACATGACCAGAAGGTGGCAGGGCTTTGAGCATATAAGCAAGGGGCAGGCAATTATTTTGGCTGGAGGGCCACTTAACAAGTTTTGGTGAGCTGTTGAGGGCATCAAGACTAGCCCTGCCCCTTGACAGGTGCCCTGCTCCCTGATTGCCATCTTGGAACCAGTTGTCCTGTCCCCTAACCCTTGAACTTTGCCACTGGAAGTCCCTCCCCTTACCCCCAGAAGTATTCCTTTTGGCTAGAGGGGTTGCCATCTTGGAACCAGAAAAAAAACAAATTATATTTAAAAAAAAAAAAAAAAATCAACCAACATACATTAATTTGATTACAAAAAATATTTTTGTCTTGATATATATGCGTTTTGTTTAGTGTACATTAGGGTTGTGCTAAACGGGCCATATTTAATTTGGCTTTGGCCAAAATTGGGGACAGTAATTTAATGAACTGATTCAGTTCACTGCCCCCGATTCAATTTGGCCAAATCCAAATCTGAAGATTCAATGCTGATTTGGAGAATCAGTGATTCAGCCATAAACAGCTTTAAATGTTTTTTCTACATACCTCAAGGTGCCAGGCACAGCTCATGAATGCTGCGATGCTGGAGTGGATGGAATGTCCCACAGGAGTGTAGGGGGGGGCCCTGCATGCTTGGTGGTGAAACCAGAAGTGGACTGGAAGTACTTCTGGTCCACTTCCAGGTCTCCCAGGGGGCCCCCCTGTGCCCACCTGGCTTGGTGATTGGGTGCAGGGGGACCCTGGGTGCCCCCCAGGCCCAGGAGGCACCAGTTGCTGAGCTGGGGGGAGGGCAGCATGCTTGCCGATGGATCCGGAAGTAGACCGAAAGTGCTTCTGGTCCACTTCTGGGTCTGCTGCCAAGTGCACTGGGGAGCCTCCATCTGCCCCAGCATCACAGTATCGATGAGCTGCCTGGTACCTTGAGGTATGTAGAAAAATCATTTAAAGCTGTGTTAATGTCTGAATTACTGAATCTTTCCAAATCTCTCCAAATCATTTCAGAGGGTTCCAATTTAATTCAGAGAGATTAAAGGGTTTCCTGATTTAAATTCAGATTTGGAGGTTTGGCCACAGAATTGAGCTGAATCTCCACTGAATTGAATCAGAGACCAAAGTTTTGCACAGCCCTAGTGTTCATAGAGGTGACTGCATAATAGCTTAAAATGAAATTTTGTTATATTGTGGGGAGGGGGGTGTATGGAGGGGTATAGGTGGGTGGGCACGGGGTTTGTGGGGGCCTGTGGGGGTGTGTGTGGGGTTTGTGTGTTGGGGGGTAGATGTGTGGGTAGGTAGACGGTTTGTGGGGGGGCTGTGTGGGGGAGGGAGGATGGCTGAGAGCTGTGGCATGCATGGTGAGGGAGGCTGGCTGGGTGTGTGAGAATGTGGAGGTATGGGTTCATGGGTATGGCGGTCACAGCCTGTGGCTTATGGAGCCCTAGCAGTGTGTGGTCCCCGCAAGCCCCAGGACTGCATGTGGCTGGGCTGCCAACAGGGAGAGTGGTGGAGTTGGCCTGGCTCCATAGAGCTCTTGCCAGCCACACACCGTGCTTCTGCTGTCCCATCCTGGGTCCCTGCTGACCCTGGTCCTGGGGCACTGACGTGGGCCCTGCACTTCTTGGCTTGGAAATGCCATTAGTGGCCTAGGGGCATATGCTGGGGGACTGCTGGGGGAAGGCTTAAGGCATAGTCAGGTGCCTGAGAGGGCAGTAAGACCAAAAAGGGGACAAGCCTGGGGCCAGAAGGTCCAGTGCCTAAGAAAGGCAGAGACATGGGCCAGGGATCAAATGTACACCTGAGAGGTGCAGAGACTGTAGCCAGTGGCCCTAAGCCTGGGAGTAAGCCCAAGCCCAATAGGGCATGGCTAAGGCTGGATTCCAGACACCAGGTCTGACACAATGGATCCTGAGCTAACTGGCTCAGAAAGAGTAAAGGGGCACAGGCCAGGTCAGTTGAGACCCCCTACAAGGGACTGATTGGACAAACAACACCTGTGAGGCATGGATGTGGTGTAAGGGGCAGTTTGGAGCCACATAATAAGCCACTAATGGAATGGGTGCCTCAAGGCACATATGGGCTGGGAGGGCTCAACTATGGACAGAACCAGTTTGGGCTAGTGAGGTCTGAGAGGGGACCTGCTGGCAAAAGAAGGACAATGACTTGTTCTAGACCTAAAAGGCAGTTTCCCTTTCACAATTTAATAATTACATCAAGACATAGTGGAGAATACCTAGAATCAGGATAAGGCAGTGGTAATTTGGCCACCAGGGGGTAGCATGGTCACCCCCTGGGTCCTGTTCCTGCTACACTGGTTGGACACTTCTTAAGGCATGATAGTTGATTAGCACATGCAGCCCTTCTAAATTTAACAAAGTAATTGTGCAATAGATTTAATGAGGGCCCACGGTTGCACTCCAACTCTCCAGTAAATGTTTCCCTTCTGATGTCTTTGAAATAAAAATAACTTCTGAAATAAAAATAACTTTTAAACGTTCATGTAGAGCCAAAGGACATGCAAAAACTTACATACTGCAAATAATAACCGGTGGCGTGGAATAATGAGAAATGTCTCACCAGGGCTAAACTTCTTTGTTTTTCTGCTAGTTTTTGATGAGCTAGCCTCAGTACTTCCTGAGCTTCTGTCACACGGACTTGTTTTGGATGCACTACCTAGATAAAAAATATGTACCATAGGATGCAGAATGAGGAGAATGTGAACAACTTGTTAAACACATTTATAATCTTGGAAGTTATTCAGAAAGAGGAGTCATAATCTTCCTCGACATATAACTTTCCCACTGGTAGATTTTCAAAATGAAATGTCAAAAATTATAGTCCTAAATTTTGATATAGTTAATCTAAATATGTAGTCTGGTTTTCAAAAATAGTGGACACCTCTCCCTGAAATTAGTGAGAACTGTTGGGTACTCACCACATTTGAAATTCAGGTTACTTATTAAGATGGCTAAATATGGATGTAGGAACCAAACTTTATATATTAATATGTTTATTGAGCTGGTTACTTAGAACAACAATCTATTCTAAGAAATCCCCTGAGCTACAGAAGCAGGTGGATGTTTGATTAGGTGGTAGGAACTCTTGAGTATTTCTTTCAATTAGAGATCAAGTCTAATGAATTACTTTTGTAATCATTTGTAAGGAATTGAGAGCGTGGATTCTTTTAAAATTCTGTATTAAACAAAATTTACTTGAAATTTAATATAGACTCATACTATATTGAGAATATGATCAATGTAAAATTCTAACTGTTATACTGTATTAGTTACTGTACATATACTTGTATGAGTAAAAAAAAAATCTGCTAGTCGCATTATTTCCTGATACAAACCCAGACAAGTGTAAATTACACGTTTCCTGTTTCTTCACTGTACCCTCTTTGTTTAGTTCACAGACATAAGCAAATACCTCTTTGACTTCACAGAGCCATGTTTATTAACCTAGGTGCATATTACTGAAAAAAGACTCCAAAAACTAAACTTCAGTTTCTACAGTACAGTTATATAATGGCATATTTAGCTCAAGTTGCAGAACATGTAATAGTTATACTGTTTAACAGGGCTGAAAAGTCAATACTGAAGTCAGCCAAAGACATCCAGATCAAACAAATCACTGCCCAAATGTTTAATTTATGCAAAAATTATATTATGTTTATTGCAACTTTGTGCTGTAGTTGCATTCGCTCTTTCACAGGTAAATGTCTCCTTCTGATATGTGTTATTACTGGTTGTATTTGCTTGTTTTGTCTGCCTCTCTGGGACTCTCAAACACAAATAGTACATTTGAGCAAAACCCTTGCACAGGTTAACATTCTCCTTCAGTCTGTAAAATGCCAAATTTTTACTGTAATAAAGAACCTAACTAGAAATTGCTGATTAACCAAAACACCTGTTTGACTTCTATTTCAGATATTTTAAGGTAAGCATAATTGTTTAGCTAAGAATGTCAAACATTTCTCATAATATTTTAAGACAAATACTACCAAAACAAATTAAATTTGATATATGTGTAGAGGTGTGTATACAGTATATATGTGTAGAGGTGTGTATACAGTATATATGTATTAATACATATTATGGAGTACCTAGTTTATTGCATACTATGTTTTCATTTGTTGTTATAGTAGAAAATGATGTATTTATACTTTTTCCTACAGTGTCTATATGGTTTTTGGTGTGTGTGTGTATATATGACTTCAGCTGACTGCTCAAATGATAACATTTCTTAAATCAATCGCAGCTCAGTTTTAGTTAGAAGTATCAAAATATAACTAAGTTGAGGAACCTTAAAATATTATTGCACAATGTATTATTTTGCCTTTAAGAAAATTATAGTGTATAACCAGAATGTTATTTACATTTAAAAAGTTCACATACACATTTTTCCTATATCAATAACAATTTTCTGTGTTTCTTTAGCTGTACCTTGGATCACCTGTAAAATATTAATTCTCAGGTCACGTGTTTGAAAGTTGTCAACATCTATTATACTAGACATGGAACTACATTTACTCCTCTCATATCTATTTGGTATATTCTGTACATCACATGTGGTACAAGCATGCCCTGAAGAGTGCAACTGTACCCAGAGACCACATCTTTACCATACTGAGGTGGACTGTTATCAGAAAGGACTGACGGAGGTTCCACAAAAGTTGCCTCTGAATACATGGGTTCTAAGATTTGGTAAGCACAGTAACATCTGCTCCCTCTTGTAAGTATTTGTGGTATGTTTTGTGACATTTAGGACACTTAAGGTAAAATAAATGAGTAAAACACGTTAATGGCTGTATAAATATTAGAAAGCCACAATTACCTGGAATAGGTAACCATTGATCGCGTGGGTTTTTTTTTGCAAAAGCTCTGTTTAAAGTTAATAAAAGATTTCAAAACATTACTGAAAGTTTTTAATAAGAATTAGAGACAGAAGATGCATCCTAATCCACTAGACAAGATAGGAGATGTGGGTTCTAGTCCTCACTCTGTCATAGACTTATATGACCTGAGAGAATCCATTTAAACTTTCGACATTGCAATTTTCCCACCCTTAAAGTAAAAGCAATACTTGTTTTATCTTTATGCAAAGAGATTTGATCATTAGGGGAGAAAATATATGTGATGCCTAACAATAAGATGCAAGTATGCCCTCTGTGGAAATTTTGGTGTTTATATGTTAAATAAATGTGTTTCAATATATTCATTTACCTCTAGTTTTTAAAAATGCTTCAATATACAAATTTAACATAAATACATAAAATACAAAATAAGATGCATTCTGAGTGACTTAAATAAACTCCTATAAATAGAAGAAAGCAGAAAGAAGCTGAAATAAGCTAAGATTTTAGTGCAGAATCATTACATTGTTTAAGACGCAGTAAACAAGCTTGTTATGTAAATTACTGGTATACTTCACTCTTGAGAAAAATAAAACATATGTAGTCAAACTGTTTATTTATGTACATGGCCTGCAGAAGACCCTCCACATAATCTCAGCCTTGTGGGTAAGTGTATGCAATTAAAAGGACTTCAGTAAACCAGCCACAAAAGGGTGCCTCTGCAGCTTTCAGAGTGGACTTGGAGCAGAATGTAGAATTCTTTGCTGCACAGATCTGTTGAGCCCTACCATATAGTGCAGATGGTGTATAGCTGCTATACTAGATCATAAAGTAACAGCCACAGGACATTTGGGCCCATATCCTATTTCATCTTCAGGTGTCAAAATATATAAAGTAGATACATAAGTGTCAGTAACAGGATTTTAGATTTTATTTCTACTTATGCAATTAAACTTGGCCCCCTGAGCATGATCAGGAGGAAGTTAGTACAGCCACTTTTCTTCTTAAAATCCTATTTTACTTGGGAAGTGCAGAAGTCTGTGTAAATCCCCAAAAATTTAACTGGAGGAGAAACAGGCTAAACAACTGTTTGATTGAGGAGGCTAATGAGCAGGGCACTTGCCTAGAGGCTGAAAGATCCAGATTCTAGGTCACCCTCAGCCAGAGAAAGTTTGAGTCATCCTACACTTAGAGCTCCAGCACATGATAGAACAAGTAGCTATAGCAGTCTCATCATTCAGATGGAAATAGAATGCTAAAGGTGAGGTACAACTTGGGTTGTGGTGTCCGCACAGGAATGCTGTGCACTACTTTCAGAACGGAGGTGTGTTTTGTTACTCTAATCCATAATAAAGTCTGAATGCTCTACTTCTATAGGTAGAGAGTAAAATGAACCCTATTAGGATTAATACAATGTAGTTATGTGGCAATGCATAAGCTTTAGAATAATACTAAAGAGCACCTAAACTTAAAGTAACGATTTATTTTCTTTCTAAGGGGCCAATACATTACAAGAACTTCCAGATAAATTCCTGTCTACAGTTCGGAACATTGAAAGTATCAACCTGGAGCACAATTCCATAAAACTAATACATCCTCAGGCCTTTCACAGAGTTAGAAAACTGAAACTAATTAATCTTTATGGAAATCAGATCACTAAAATTCCACCCAAAGCATTCCAAGAATTGACAGATTTGCGCTTTCTTATGCTTGGTCAAAATCATTTAGTAGAAATTAAGCCTGACACTTTTCATGGCCTTCTGAACCTCTCTGATTTAGATATGCCTTTAAACAGAATTACTGCTGTGCCCGCCAATGCATTTCAGACATTAAGTGCACTAAAGACACTCAATTTGGCCTTTAATACAATTTCTAAGATTTCAACAAGATCCTTCATTGGCCTTAGCCAACTGCACCTCCTCAATCTTGAGCAAAATAAACTAAAAAGCCTTCCTGTGCGAGTCTTCAAGCCTCTGATTAAATTGGAGGTCATAGTACTGGACAGCAACTTGCTGAAGACAGTAAATGCAGCTGTATTTGAAGGTCTTTCAAATCTACAACAGTTGTATATGAGAAATAATCATATTGAAAGGCTTCCCCAAGATGTTTTCAAAAATACCCCAAGACTAATGCAACTTGCTCTAAGTGGAAACAAGCTTAAGTATATTGATGGAAACATTTTGAGCCATCTTCCAGGTAAGAACATAGTATTATTCCTCTTTCCATTGTTCTTCTTATTATTTTGGTTTAGGAATTAAGGCTATTCTAACATTTTTTTCATAAGTGACAGCAGTTGGTATCAAAGCTGCCAGAAGTAAGAACTACATCACATGGTCCCATCTGAACCTAAGTCTGTTCCAATTTTTTTTTTTGGTCTGCAAAATACATTTTTAAAGCTGTGATGGAAGATACAAAACCTCTGATTTCCTGACTTGCCAATGGGTTCCTCAGTCAGGACTAGAGAAAACTAACTGATATTCTATTTAACAGCCTCTATTTTTCCCCTCATATTCAGATGAATCCTAACATGTTGAGGTATGTTATGTCTACTTATTAAGTTTTTCACAGTTTGCTATTGTTTGGGGACATTGTGATGTATAGTAGGGGTATCAAACTCTGCTGACCAGTTGAGTCATGTGAAGCCAGTCTGTGAGCTGGATGAGTGTCATGAGGCTAGTCTGAGCACTGGATTGAGCCCACAGACTGGGCCCATGTGCCACACACATGCTGGACCTAGTACCATGCACCCTATGCAGCATGCAAGGGTGGTAGCATGTACAGTATGCAGCATAAAGGTCCAGTCTGAGACCCATAAACCAAATAATAAGCCTCTGTGGGCCATATCTTTGACACTGCTAGCATATAGGAAACAATACTGTAAAAATATATTATTTAAATTTTAAATGCACTATTCTGTGTTTGACATTGATATCCTTTCTTTGCAACTGTCTTCTGTAAACATCATATTTGGTAAATGACTGAAATGCAAATCTCGCTACTTTTACAAGTTCTTTTTTCCTGTGGCTCCTCCATTAATAAGAATATAACACAAGGGAAAACACAATTTAGGATTTTGTAAGCTTAATTATATGCTAAAATCTATAATTATCTTACAATATTTTCCAGAATGTGCTAAAAGTAATACAGACAGAGGAAAACCCTATTTATTCAGTCAATTTCTTCAGTCCCTGCTTTAAATGCCTTACAATCAAAATGTGTACAAAATAAATGAATGGCAGATGAAAGGAATACAACGTGGTCTCAATGATGATGATTAGTATATGTCCTGTAAACTTAATGATTTATTTTTTTAGTGTAAGGAAGAAGAAATACATACACAAGATGCCAACCTGAAGCAGTCAAAACACACAAGTCAGGATGCCAACAACTCATGAGATTGTCTTTAAAAAGTCATGAGATTTTCAAATATATTCTTTTTTTCTTTATTTTGAACTTTCTTCTCTGTTACTATAAAAGCTAGAAACTTACACCTATTAATTTAAAACTGAAATGCTCAGTTAATTAAATCACTTCAGGAGAGTCATTTAGGAAAAGCACCAAGAATTGCAGGTCCCATTGTGAAATCACAAAAGTCATTCTTAGTGTACAGTGCTGAATCATAGACATCATGATAGAAAAGGACTTGGAAGAGATTTGAAAAAGGCTCTTAAAGGTACAGATGAGTGAATGAATTTAAAGATGTGGCTATGAAAAGGATCAAATTCTAGGTGGGTAAGAGAGTGTGGAGGACTTCAGTTTTGGACATGTTAGGTTGAACTGACTGTAAGACATTTGAGGAGGAAATAGGAGAGAGAGAGGCAACAATGTAGGTTTGGAAGGAGAGCAGGTCAAGAATGGAGCGGCAGATTTAAGAATAAGCTGCAAAGCAATGGCATATAAAGCCATGTAAGAGGATAAGCCCACTACCAAAGTGAGGATACAGAGGAAGAAGAACGGAGAGCTGAAAAAGGCTGGGAAATATATAGTGGGTACAAGAGGGAAGGAAGACAACCCACAGAAAGAGATGCTAAATGAGCAGCAGGGTTGACATGCAAAGAACCTAGAGATGACAACAATGTAAATGACAAGGGGAGATACAGTGTCAAATACGAGGCATTGATTATAGTTTCAAGTTCAGGTGAGGGTTCAAGATAAAGGGTGAAATACTATTGTAAAGTCTTGGGCAGCAAGAAGTAATTGAAAACTTGGATAAGGGTGGGATCAACAGAGAGAAGATTTTAGAAACCAAACTGAAGATAATCCGAGATTGAGGAGAAGAACTTGATGCAAAATTGTATAGGATAACAAAGATGCAAAGAACTGGCAACAGACAAGAAAAAGAGAAGTGTGTTTAAAAGAGAAGTAAGGAATATTGCTAGATTGTAGGCATTACAAGGCTCAGATCGGTAAGAGTGGGGGCTATAAAGCTGAGTAGCATTGACATAGATGAGGTCAAAAAGTATCAATTTGATGATGAGAGGAGAAACAGCAATTCTTAGTGAAAACAAAGCAAAAGTAGCAATATTTTTTTTGTATCTGAGAGACTCTGACTGAACTGTGAGGCTAAGGGATTAGATGAGATGAAATTGTTTAGGGTGTGGAAACTGAGATCAGAAAGACACTCAGATAATGAAGTCAGAGGAAGAAGAACAATTTGGGGGGGTAGAACAGATTATTTGACAAATAATTCAAATATGTTTTCAAACCATAAAAAAACAAATTGTACTTGATATACATAAATTACTGAGTTCTATTCACCATTTTTCTATTTCAGCTATTAAAGATGTTTTCTTGCACAATAATCCATGGGCATGCGACTGCAATATGAAATCATTCATTCACTGGCTCTCACAAACCAAGGCCAATGTATTTCCTTTTGAAGATCTAAGGTGCAACTTTCCAGCAGAAAATAAAGACAAAGCAATTCACACACTCATGGAAAAGGATTTCAAATGCAAAGCAAGATCCTGAATTGAAAGCCATGTTGAGAAGATGCTACAGTTGAAATATCAATGTGTAATTTAAATACAGATTCTTCCTAATTAATATAATTTAATTCCTGGATACCCTTCATTTAAATGAAGGTCTCAGATAGGATGGCTGAAGTGTTCTGTTAGTGACAGTCATTTGTGCAACTTGTGCTCTTCTACATTGAATTTTTCCTTTTAGTTCCTCCTTCTCCTTGGCTCCTTTCTTTCATGGGAAGCCTAGATCCTTTGTACGGCTTTCTTTCTCTAGTACCCATTTCTCTCATCTCACCTTCTTTGCTTCCAAACTTTCATCATCCACTATAAACATATATTTCTCGTAATAGCAGTTCCCTCCCACTGAGACACTAGGATGCATTTTTCCTCTACCTGCCCCCTACACTGTACTCCACCCAAACATCTCCATAATTTGGCTCTTCCTCCCATTTCTGCTCACTCCACTCTAATCTCACTCCGTCACTGGATACTGCTCCACATCCTGGCTCCATTTGATTTCCTGTCTCTAGTCCCTATCTACAAACCAAATAGATTCCTGGTGAAATTCCATAACCTGCAAATGAATTGAGGAATGAAAGGGTAAGGTAAAGAGTGACTTCTTATATTACTGGAGTATTAAAGTATGAAAAAAATCCAAAAAACATAATTGACAACCTCTCTTTACTCACTTATTACTCTTTTGCACACAGCCCGTATTAATGGGAGGAAGAATTCAGGAGGTAGTCCACATAATACTCCTTTGAAATTGTTTCCACAATAACTGTTAGAATTTTTCTGGAATAGACCATTTTTCTGGCCTACAGAATAGATAGACTTTTTGCTTCCCAAACCATCTCAGTAGGTGGCTCTGTTGGAGCAGCAAGGTCAGAAGTTCCTCTGGGCTGACCTGAAGCCCCATTTAAAGGCAATATTACATTTAGAATAGGCCTAGTGTAAGCAGACAGTGTACACCCTCCCCAACCCTGGCCTACAGAGTTGACCACCATTTCACCTTCCATGTTATGCAATGGAAATGAAGACTAAAGCTGCATTCAGCCTGGGCATGGGGGATTCTCACATAAACCAAGGGACAAAACATTTTTATTACATTTCCTGATTGTATCTATTTATATAGCTATGTATGACACAGTAAAGTAAATATATAGAGAATATATTGTATTTTGTGTGTGATTATCATTAATATATTGAACGCCAAACAATATACTGTAGTTCTGTAGTGCCCTGTAATGTTTGTTTCTTTGACATGAAAATGTTATAGCCTCATCCTCAAACTTACTGAGTTTAACCAAAGCAAAAATACTGTAGCAAATGAAATTACCATGGTCTGCTAATTAATAATTTCTTATTCATGTCATTTAGCCAAGAATTGGAAACAAGATTCTGAAAGCCAATTCAATTCTCAGATTATGCACAAGCACAGAGACAGAAAGCAGAATTTTTGTATCTGATGCATCAGTACCTACAAAACTCACACAACGCCAATCTACTGCAGCTATAACTGCAAAGAGAAATATTCTACAGTGTTACTTTGAGACTGTGTAGCTCAGGAATATATTGCTGCAGGTCTGTTCTTTGACATGTTCTTGTTTTATTTGTTTTTCTTTAGATGAAAAAAAGAAAGACTTCTGATGTTGCAACACATCAAATAACTGGCACTTCTGGCAGACTGCTCATATACTTCTTCAGAAGTAAAAGCCTCTGCATATAGGAATAAATAGATATCTAAGTTATAACTGCTCTGAAAATAAGTTAATTTACCTGCCTACAGGTACTTAGGATCTGAATCTAGCCCTTATAATTATACAATGTTAAATTCCTATTTCTTCTTTCCATAAAACCTATTTAATATCTATTTTATGTTCCAATTTTTAAAGAAATCTGTCTTTAAAAGTGAATTTACTTGTTGTGAATTGTCAGATGGATCGTAGGATGGTCCTAAGTAAGGAAAGGAGAAAAGTTAAACTCTTTATCCACAGTATAGAAACAGCATGGTTCTACCAAATGTGTCTGAATCCCAATTCAGTGAGAACTTCATAAGGACATAAAATGGGTATTCCTGGCTCCTAAGTCTCAGATTTCAGTGCTGAGATTCTCCTTATGGATTACTTAGAGAAGCTAGATAGTTTCAAGTCAGCAGGGCTAGATGGGATACATTCAAAGGTACTGAAGGAATTGTCTGAGGTAACTTCAGGATCATTAGATATCCCCTTTGAGGACTCATAGATGTCGGATGAGGTCCCTCATGATTAGAAAAGGGAAAATATAGTGTCCATCTTTAAGATTTTTGTTTTAAGACCAAATTCCAAATCAACTGAGCTGAGCAAAATCATTCTAGTTTGTGTGGCTTTACCACTGGGCCAGTCTCGTCCCTCCCAGACACATCAGTCCGGCACTTCAGATACTCCCCAAATCCATAGCAGCCATCCTATGTATGTGCAGGCCTCAAGCCAAAAGGCACTGGAGTTTGGATGCCCCCTAGTCATGCTTGCTCCTTGCCAAAAGGCTGAAGGAGCAAGCCAAGGAGGAAAGTGCAAACACAGTCCCCCTTACCACAAAAATGTGTAGTCGAGTTTCCTGCATTTGGGAAACTCACAGTGGTCAGCCTGCCCAGCGTGCAAGGGACAGGCTTCACCTGGAGAAAGCCTGTTGATCACGGTATTTCCCTGCTCATCTTTACGAAAGGGAAGAAGGAGGATCCAAGGAATTGCAGACCAAATCAGCCTGACTTCATACCTGGAAAATTCATGGAGCAGGTCATCAAAAAATCTATTATTAAGCACCTAGAAGAGAACATGGGAATCAAGAACAGCCAACATGTGTTCACCAAGAGTAAGTCATACTGACAAACCTGATTTCCTTCTATGTTAAGGTGACAGTCTGTGTGGATGGGGGGAGAGCAGTGGATGTGATATACCTTGACTTTGTCACAGGAGCCTGTCCAAAGCTTTGCTATTCTCAGTAACAAGCTCACAAAATACAGACTAGTTAAAAGACCTCAGCTGCACCTGCGCAGGAAAGCTCAGGCTGGGGTTGCCATAGAGACCAGCTGCAGCTGTGCTGGTAGCGGATACAGCAGAGCACCGCAGGGGATTGCTGGAGCCGCTGGGAACTTGCAATGGGGCCATCTTGCTCCAGAGCCAGGGCAGAGCCATGATCTATAGCCTGAAAACCCCAGGCAAGGACACATAAGCAGGGGATCATGGCTCTGCCCCAGCTCTTTGCCACGCAGGCAGGGGTGGCTGGGAAGTGGAGTCCATGGCCAACTGGATCCGGCCCACAGGCTGGACTTGCCCATCCCTGTTACAGAGGGACTGAGTCTCTTATCTGCATATCCCTTATTGGTATGCATGAGTGAGGGAGTGAAAAACCCTTTTGTGCTTGTTTTGATTGTGATAACATGTTTTAACTGTTTTTAACCTTTTGAATATATACAAGTCCAGGGAAGTTAGGTTTGGGTGCACTGGCCCTGCCTTCTAAAACTGTTAAGGTCCTACTGTAAGAGAAAGTAGAAAAATGAAGCTGAGAGATCAGTTCTTACTATGACTTCTATGGGACTCTAAGGTGAAGTGATTCTGTCCCCCCCACCAAGCTCAGGAATCACAAGGGGAGGAGGAAAGGCTCTAGATCAGCAGTCTTGATGCCTGGATTTAGGAGCATCTGAAAAATGTGGGCTGTTTCTCAGACTCTTGCGGGCTAAGATCAAGTGTAGGAAGAATATGAAGTGTAGGAAGAATATGAAGTCCCAGACTTAAGAGTCTGGGATAGAGGATGCTTGCCTATAGCATCTGGGGGCATCTGAACCTCAGACCTCCAGGCTTGGGCCTGCATGTAGGTTAGGATTCGGGAGTATCTGAACTCCCAAGGTGATAGGTCTGGGATGGAAGATATTCACTGGTTGCAACGCCATACTTGGTGTTTCGATTGATTGAGTTCTGTCTGCTCAATTGATATCATTTTTGGAACGATTGAGTTCTGCTTAATCTATATGATTTGGAA
The DNA here is from genome assembly GCF_001723895.1 of Crocodylus porosus. Taxonomy (NCBI): domain Eukaryota; kingdom Metazoa; phylum Chordata; order Crocodylia; family Crocodylidae; genus Crocodylus; species Crocodylus porosus. The sequence continues at coordinate 70,669,905 of NW_017728943.1, read as the reverse complement.
CTGATTTGACTAATTTGACCTGGACCACAAAATATATTATACAAAAAATCTGAAAAGTCTGGAAGGTATGACACTTGCTAGTGCTAATGCCACACAGACTCGAATGACTGAGCCCTGTTCAGTTCATAGAATTTGGAACTGATTTGTCTGATTTTTCCCAAAACATGAAATAAAAAAACAAAAAGTAAACCCTATTGCATCTCACCATCCAACCGGAAAGGGAAGGTGAGGTATAAATCTCTTTAGTGGGTCCAGTCTCAGTCTGTTACCCACTGGGTCTTAAAGAGCTGAACTCAGGGTGCTACCAGGTCAGGTAGAAGCCTGTATTAGCTAGATCCTGAAAGATCTGAATCTGCATCTAAGAGAGCTGGGTTGTCTTTGCAACTCAAAGAGGAGAAGCCCTCCCCAGCAGCAGTGAGCAGTGACAAGGAACAGCACTCCCCAGAAGTGGTAAGGAGCCACAGAGAGCAGTGCTCCTGCAGTGGTGAGGCAAGGGAAACCTTGGGCTAAGAGCTGCACTAGCTCTTCTGACTACACTGTTCACCCTGTGTGGGACTAAGCAAGAACTTAGAATCTATGAGCTAGGGACAGACATTCAAAAAGCCCGAGCCTGAATTGATTCCATCTTTACAGGTTAGTCTAACCTGCAGAGATTAAACTGATTTGCAAGTGGATAGACATTCACTTTTGAATCAGGAAAATGCAGACACATGCCTGCAGTGGCTCAGGCTAGAAGTTGGTGGGGGGGGCACTAGAGTGAGCCCTCTCTTCCCTTCCACAGTGCTAAATTGAGGGAGGTGTGGCCAGGCCCTGCCAAGATGCTAGGATTAGGGAGTAGTTTAAATCCCCACCTTGGCCTGCACAATTCCCAGCCAGGGTGTGCCTGGAGGGGGAGGGGGAAGCAGCCCTTGCCAGGCTTTTCCCTTGCTTGCTTCTCAAAGGGGTGTGGGGGGGAGTATTGCCAGCCCCCAGCCCCTGGCTAGCACTCTGAGGCAAGGAGGTAGGGGAGGGAGTGTGGACTGCATACATCTGTTGATGATACTGAGCTTCTCAATCTCCCTCTCCCTGCTTTTTCATGCTGTCTGTAGAAAACTGTGGGCACTTACAGGTCGTAATTGTTGCAAACCAGGCCATTTCTCACATCTCTCTCTGTCCCCTGTTGAACACTGACAGATTGCAGACTTTGAAGATTGGATGGGAAATTTGTGTGAGAGAAAGGGGAGATTAGGAGGAACTTTCTGATTATGAGGGTGGTCAAGCATTGAAACAAGCTGCCTAGAAAGGTTGTGGTATCTCCATCCATGGAAGATTTCAAGGTTGGATGGACACTTAGCTGGGATTGCCTAGTCAGGGGTGATCGATCCTGCCTTGAGTAGGAGCCTAGACTAGATAACCTTGTGGGGTCGCTTCCAGCACTACTTTCTTAGAATCCTATGATCCATACAAGCCTAAAAAGATTTTAGGAGGGACACCAAGGATAGTCATAGATGTAGAAAGTTTTATATATGATGAGCAATAGCAAGTACCAGCCTGGTAGGGCTGTGCAAAGCTTCAGGTACTGATTCGATTCGGAAGAGATTTGTCCTGATTTGGTGGCCGAATCTCCAAATGCAAATTGAATCAGAGGACCAATTAAAAGCTCTCCAAATCAATTTGGAAAAGATTTTGAGAGATTCAGTGATTTGGGAAGTCCCTGCCCGCTGCAGCAGGGAGCTGGACTTGCAGCTGGTAAGTAGGAGGTGAGGGAGGAGGGGCTGGAGGGGGGGGGGGAACCATGTGGGGACCCCTGCCAGGCCTCAGCCCTCCTCCACTCCCCCAGCCTCCCCATGGTTGCCCTGTCCGGCCACAACTCCCAGCCCTTTAAAAAAAAAGAAAAGCCCCACTCACCAGGTGCTGCTGGGCAGGGGGTGATCCCCGTTGCCCTCCACTGCCCCATGCCATGTAGAGGGCTCTGTCACAAGCCCTGCAATGCTCCCTTGCTCCCCCAGCCCTCCCATGGCTGCCCGGCTCGCCACAGCTTCGGCCTTTTAAGAAAAAAAAAAATACAACCCTTTCCCCCACCCCAGACTCATTAGGTCCTGCAGCAGCCTGTATTTCTAAAGACCCATTTAACATTAAATATTTAAATACAGGTCATACAGAGCCCCCTATGCAGTGTGGGGCAATGGGGATCATCCCCCGCCAAGCAGGAACCAGTGAGTCCAGGGTTTTTTGTGTTTTTTTTCTTAAAGGGCCAGAGCTGGGGTGGGCAGGGCAGCCATGGGGAAGGCTGGGGGAGTGGTAGGGGGTTGCAGAGCCCCCCAACACATTACAGGGCAGTGCGGGGCAGCGGGGATTGCCATCCTGCGGGCAGCACCCAGTGAGTGTGGTTTTTTTTTTTCCCAAAGAGCTGGGACAGGCAGTGCAGCCATTGCCGGGGCTGGGAGGGAGGGTGTGGGGCGGGGGGGCGGTGTGATTTGGAGATTTGGCAGGAGCTGAATCTCTAAATCAGATTTGGCTGAATCAGTTCGGGACAGTGATTCGAATCACTGAATCAAATCACTGCCCCCGACTCAGCCAAATCCGAAACAAATACTAGCCGCTTCACACAGGTCTACAGCCTGGTAAACATTTTATTTGGCTTTTCAGCCATGCCCAGTTCTCTATGACCTCACATAACAAGGAAATCAGAACAATTCAGGACAAAACCTATCCTTAGTATTTCTGGTTTTCATTTCATATCCTCTATGAAATTTAGCTGAGGTTTGAGAAATTGAGCTGAGGAATATATACTCAGACTGAGTTCTACAAATCAATTTTTACTGTCTCCGTTATGAAGCTACTGACTTTAGTTGGATTAGATGCCCATAATTGAGAACAGAATTTGGCCTGTAAGTTTTACTATGAGTATGCATTTATCTAGAAACTAATTACTGTAAGAAGAGTGTTCCAGTTTTGTATGATGATCCCTACTAACTCAGACATATATTCATTCAGTTTTGGTTGAAATGGCTTTTTAAAATCAAGATTCATTTTGTAAGTTTAGAACATCATCTTTTACCAACTATATTCTGATAAGAACTTATGTTTTGTCTGAAATATTAAATAGGTCTTTAGAAATACAGAAAAAAATGATAAAATAAGATACCTTTTGAACTTCATGGTAGTGATCTAAAGCTAAAATCCATTGACACATAGAGCAACAGGCAATGGACACAAGTCCAAGTTTTGATGGACTAAAATTAGGTGATTTTATGTAGCTTTTCAACTGCAGAAATACCTAAGAAGAAAAAAATTTTAATATTATCAATCATTTTGAATTTTCGTATCCCCCAGGGAATCTATGAGGTGCACCTCTGTGTGGGGAAAGTTGAGGTTCCATGCTTACAGGCATGCCATTGGAAAACCCTGAGGCGTGTCTATGTAAACAGGGAACATGCTGCCCATTGTCCTACGGAATAGGGCCTCTGCTTGACGTGGGACAATGGGTGATGTGGTTTGCCCAATGAAGCAGATCCTGCCACAGCTAATCCACTTCATTGGGCGACATCTGTTTATATGCTTACAGAAATCAATTCAAATGCATTTTAGTTATGTGAAACTGAAAAAAATGCCACTATAAATACACCATAATTCACAGAATTCTGATCTCATGTTCATTCATTTAAACTTAAAAGAATACCAACAGCTAGAATTATATTTACATATTTGTGTTAGTGCAATCAAGTATTAAGATTATTTACTTAGGAGTTATTCAAGATGGACTGTTCATATTTACACACACAGAATGTACAAATTGGGTGAGGCTTAGCTATTGGAACTCTCCCTTAGTTGTGTTTATTGGTTTGTGCCTAGAATCCTACCATGGCAGCTACATTATAGTACTGGTATGGTAGTGAGTGGAACTGTATAAAATATCCCTTTGCCATCATGTCCAGGACCAAGAGTCAGTGTAATATTGGCTCAGTAATTGTCAAATTCATAGAATCACAGAAAAGTAGGGTTGAAAGGGATGTCCAGCGGTCATCTAGTCTAACCCCCTCACTGTAGCAGGATCATCTCTACCCAAACCATCCCATACAAACCCATAATCTAACATCTTAGTAAAACTACTGTCAACCTTGACACAACACCAGACATGGCCAGCCATTGGTAAAACAGAGGACCCATGGCAGCCAATGTAGTGCTTCTGTAAAAAGTTGTTAATATAAACTTGACTGATCCTAGGTAGAGGCCCATGCCCCCCACTATGAAGGAAGGCAAAAATTCCCACAGTCCACACTAATCTGACCATGAAGTAACATTTTTTCCTGATCCCAAATCTGGTAATTGGTCTGATCCTGAGCAGAGGAGCAAGACTATCTAGCTAGGAAGCTCTGGCTTTAAGTCCCAGTAGAAGCACTGACACAACCCAGACATAATCCCCAGCCTTGGCTGCAGCCAACCCTCAATGCCCCTGAGGAAGACTTAAAAAACCCCAAACCAACTGGACACAAGCAATGGTGTGGGTGGGGGGAGGGAGGTATTCCCTTTCAGCTCCATGTGATAGGGTGCTAAAATAGCTAGCTACACTTTGGGCCTTGAATTTTTTAGTGTATGAAGGGTCTTGTCAGTTCTGGGATGAATGCGCTTCATGTTTCCAAATGATAGGTTCTTGCAGAAAATCGATCAATGCAGCCATAATAATAGACATATGACTATTGCCAATGCTATAGACACAACAGAGACATTGGCTGTCAAAAGCAGCCTCTGGGGGTGTCTTGGTTGCTAGTTGCCCATCTGAAATTAAGGACATCAGGTCTTTTGTTCCAAGTAACAGAGTCTGTCAAATCTGTTAGCTTTTCATAGACCCACAACTTGTAGTGGGCTATAAGTCTGGGAGGTGGCTATTTAAAACTGTAGGCTAGCTGATGACTAGGTTTTCTTGTCAAACAGGTTCAGCCTCTTGGGTCTGCCCATTCTCTGTCAACCTGGCCTTCTTTCACAACTGTGACAACCAGGGAGGATGAGAGTAAAGATAGGTGTTTCTAAATGGCACTCTATTTTGTGTCTGCTTGCTGAGCAATGAGATGACAGGATGCGGGGATTAGCCAAATTGTTTTGGTTGAGTCCATTACAGCTTTGTTAATAACCTATCCTTGCTGGGTCCACTGACTGCAGTATGTAAGCCAAGGAATATGACTGTTTGGATACATGTTCTGAGTTAATCTTTAATGGGCTTGTTGCTCTTCTCATGAGTTCTTTGAAACTTCTTACATCTTCTTAGGACATACTAAATTTGCACAGGGGGAGGGCAGATCCTTGGATTCTCCTGTTCTTTTCACCAGTAAAGACTGTTCACAATGGTCTGGAGGGAACTGAAAAATGGCCCTGTGTAGGTTGTGCTAGTATTTGTTAGGAATTTCATCTTTGATCTTTCTAAGGTAGTCATTGTAGTGGTCCAATGTGTGGTTTTGTCCACTAGTAAGTGTCTAGTCCAATTTTTTTTTGTTGATTTGGTCTGTTGTGGTGGTGGTGGTTCAGATGTGATTTTGTCCTGGTGTAAATATTTTTTTAGGTGAAGTCAATGGAAGAATTCTCCCAATTCACTATATATTAACAAATTGTTTAACAGAGCAGAACTTCAGGCCTTTGGAGAAAACAGATATTTCAGAATGGGGCTGGGGGGATGGGGGAGGCACTGTGATAGATTAATGATGTTGTTCTGGGTGGCACTTGCCTTTAGTGTTGGTATGCTGTCTGCAAAATGGCTCTTGTGATATTGGTTCCAATTTTTTTCATTCCTGTGGTAGAAGTTTTGGGACTTCTGAATAGTAACAAAGTTTATTTCCCAGTTTATATTTCCTAGTTTAGTGAAGTAAGTATGTCCAGTTTAAGATGCTCTCTTTTGGATTACAAGAAGATGGTTTCTGAGTTTTTCTGATGTCTTCCCTCATAGCTGTATTTAGTACTTGAAGTTCTGTGCATTAGCCAAAGGGGTGCAGATGGTAAGTCCGCTAGGGACTTATGTTTCTTGCACAGTCTTAGGAAGTAGGCAGCACTAAGCAGTCTGTCTTCTTTTTAAGTTATGCTGTGGGTTTTGCATTGTAAGAAAATTTCCAGAATATTTGAAATCTTTTTTTTAACTCTATAAACTGTTTCAGGGCTGTCTAATTTCCAAGTGGCTAGGGGCTGCATGCCCCATAGACTGTACTAGGGTGAGCCACGGCCCTGCAGACTGCACAATCCCAGAACACACCCCACACTGCTGCACCACATGCCCACAACTCCATCCACTTGATCCCCCCTACAGTGTGTGCCTGCCTGGGCAGTGCTTCCTGCTGCCATGTGCACCTGTGAACTACAAAGCTTTCATAGATCTTAATGTTCTCCTTTTTTTTTGCTAAGGGCATTATTTATATCCAAATCTATATATTAACGCAGTAGGACAGATTCTCTATTCCTCTACTTCTGTAATAAGCAGAGAATTGGAAGAGTGGGAGCAGTCAAAATGACTTTGTCACCCTTTCACATTTTTAAATGAGACCTCAACCTTCATCTCCTCTTAGGGCAGTCCTAGAGCTGTTCTAAACTGTACCAGCTTGTAACAGTCCTTTATGGACTGATATACTAATACATAGTATGCTAACATCTTTCTGGCCAGGAACAGATGCTGTATTTGTTTCTGGACAAGATGTGCCTGTATGTTGTGGACCAGAAATGCCCTTCAGATTGGCATGTACACATATAACCCCTCTAATCAGCGTTTAGTGGGTACCTGAATGCATTTGTACTTTTCTGCCATTGATTCAATGTTGCAATCCTGGGATAACTGTTCAGACACACTTAGCAATGTCCTGGGATAAACTGTCAGTACTTCTTATACCATGAACTTTTTAAAGATTTATTTTGGGACAAAGGGTATGGACACCTGAACAACTGCACTTTGTCCAGAGATAAAATTCTTTATCCTGGGACAAATGCAACATCAGTTTGTAGTCTCTGTTTCCTCATTCTCCTAGCCTTCCCTGGACCTGTCTTCTACTCTGGAACTTTATTCATGACAGTGGGATTCTGCAGGAGTAATTTTTGCCTGGTCTGTAGCTTTTTTGTCTTTTCAGAGTGGTGCAAGTGGGTTGTAACACATGGCATAGGACATCTAGGCCCAAGTTCTGATGCAAAATTTATCCCTAAGGCAAATCAACACCATTTAAAGAGTTCTCACAGAAGGAGTTAAGAAGAAATGTTATACGTTACTGCTTTGCTTCACCTTTTCTGGTAGATTATCTTTATCCAAAGTAACCAAAGTTTTGAGGAACCCTGGATCTGCAAGAAGGTGTTTTGCTGTTGCCCAAGTAGGTTTCTTCTGCAGAAGAATACAGACTGCATTCATAACAGTTAGTACAAGAGGAGGAGGGTGAATATACACTCTGTAAGAGAGAGAAGCATTTGAGAGGTTAACAAGAACTGTTGTTGAGTTTAACATTTCATATAGATCACAAACTGTGGTTGTTTCCTATTGGGCTACTCTTTAGTTCCACACTTCTCCAGCATTTTGCTGCTTGTTCACTGAGAACAAATTGAAATTTGACCCTGGGATAATTTCTTACCCAGTAAAACTTAGTTCCACCTCTTCCAGTATAGATCTTGCAGCTCCAGCAGAAGTAGTACTGCCAGTTTGTGAAATATATCCCTGCAATTTGTGTAAATTATAGGTCCCCTCCTCCACCTTTATTTATGGAACTTTTCTAAGACAGGAGCTCAGATAGGTAGATGTACTTGTGAAATCTGCCAGCATTATTATTCTAGAATGCCAGATTACTATTGCTTGGAACAAAGCTTTAAAATAAAGTGACAAGGCTTTAAAATAAAACAGACCTACCTGAGTTCTGCAATGTGGGCTTTGTCCAGTGCATCTAAAGCAGTAAGAGCCTTTTCTAAAGTTGGCATTACAGCATTTAGCTCCTCTGTAGCTTGCTATATTGTAAACATTAAAAAACCATTAAAAGGTTAAAATTGGCACTCTTTTTTGGCAATATGTACTGTACAGAAATCACTTCTAGTGCATAATACCCATCAGAAGGGAAACTTGTTTTGACAAGAAAGCCACACAGAAAGACATTGTTTGAAATAATAAGGTGCCATTCAGGCACAAATATTTTCTAATCAGAATCATGAGTGAAAGAAACAAGACAGAGACCTTTTGTGCTTTTTTCCAAATTCTAATTTTAACTTGTAAACAATTCTAATATAATTCATTCATATGCTGGGGGCATATGAACACTGGTGTATATTTTTGCAACTATTTATCCTTGCTTTAAAATGAACTAGATTTTGCAAAGTTCTCAATAATCTCAGTTTCCACTGGAATCAATGAGACTTGAGAGTTCTTTGTGCCTTATAAGAATGGACCCATTTAAATTAAAATCTGAAAGTCATCAAACAGGTTCTCTACCTTAGCATATTGTTCCACAACTTTTGTTTCTTCAGCCATGATTTCTTCATCCTGTTTAACAAGCATTCGAACCTGTTCCACTACTACTGAGTCTCTACGAAGTTTTTCCACAAGTTCTTCTGTTTCCTAACAGGAGAGAAAAAAAACTTTTCCTTAGCAAAATATTTTGGCCGTAGAATTTTAAGTACACTTAGTAAATTGACTAAATCACAAATCTAAGATTCTACAGATTCCAGAATTATTTTTCTGTTTCTTGTCAACCAATCAAGAGTATACCTTATCTTCAGTTCATTTAAATTTCTGTCAACCATGGAAGCATATGACAAGGAAGTACATGATAATTTCCTAATTTACTGACAGGCTCAAAAGATGAGGTGATAGAACATGTATGATTTAGGTTATGAACTCTGAGGTGACGTGCAGTGGGAATGACTAAAGATTTTGAAAGTCCATGGGAGAAAACAAGTATGAATTCAGATGTACCTTTGATTTTTGCTCTATTTGAGGGCCAAGAACGAACAACTCCTCCTGCATTTCTGCAACTAATGATGTTGCTTCTAGAAGCTTGGTTAGACCATTTTGAAAACAATCCCTAAAATATAAAAAAAAAGTAAAATGAAATACCAATCTGTACTTCTCAAGTAAAGTCTTTTATTTAACTTGTTTGAAATAGTAGCTCAGGTTCATTTCACATTCCAAATTAGGTACAAATTAGGAGTGTGTCTTTAACAACATGCTCTATTTTGCTTGATTTTGACACTTTGCTGATATGAAAGGGATACTTCATGCAACTTTACCTTATAAAAGTACACAGTGGGGAAATGCTAATAATTTCTCACCTGTTAATCAGAGTTTTCTTTTTTGCGATCTGTAATATTCTGGAAAAGGTGTTTATGAATTGCAAATAGCTACTGGGAGTGACATAGTAATGCCTCTTCGTTTCCTTCAAATATTTCTCAACTATTGTTGATATATTTTTGTGGACTTCAACACACGTGTAGGTAACCCTGTTTGTTAAGGTCTGGAAAACGCAATGATTAAAAAAGAGAAAAAGTAAATTAAAATATTTATATTTCTGAAGTATAGTATACATTTTTGTTTAGCTCCAGCTTTATGCAACTTTCTTAAATTCAGATGGAATACACTGAATGGTGTTACAGGAAAATTAATAGAAAGTATTTAAAATGTTTACTATTAATTTATAATTAATAGAAAATAATTGGTGTTTTTTTTAGTAATTTCCAATTAATATAAATTATTTTTTCTCTGTTTTTTCAAACAAAATCCTGTGTTACTGACAAGGACGTTAAACAGTACAGAAGGTATAATCTTGTCTTCACTTGGTAAAAATGAAATCAGTAGGATTAAACCACTATATCTGAAGATAAAATGTGAACCAGTGTATTAGATAATTAAGCACTGGCTAAAAATCTACCGTACAGTAAGAACAGTACCATTTTCCTAATCACTCTTATGGCTCATTTAAGGATGAGATGATATTTTACCAATGCTATTACCAACTTACATCCTATAAACCTGTTCTTTTTCTCATTTGTATAGGTTTTATACCAGCACAGCCCTGTTAACTTCTAGGGAGCCAACTGCACTCATATGTACTCATGTAACCAATGCAAGAAACAGGCCCACACTTACATTATCATTTAAGTCTCTACTGCTCTTCATGAAGCAGAGCTCACACTGAAGCTAAGCAAAACTGTTTCTTGTTGATCTGCATAGCTGTTTAACCTATGAGGCATGGGTGTAGTTGCAGGGGAGGTGGCAGGCAACAAAGGGTTTCCTAAGGTGGGGTGTTGTTGAGACTTTGTTTAAGGGAGAAGGAGACCCCAGTGAATGAAGTGAGAGGTGACAGAGCCCAGAGGCCCAAGATTTTTGAGAACAGGCTGCCAGAAGCCCACTGGGCAGAGGGTGAGCCCATGGCCATATTCTGTTTCTCTGGAGGCGTCCTCCCAGAGTTAACAGTAATAACAAAAAGGTGTGGCAAGTGAGGACAGGTTGGTATCCAGAGAAAAACCAGCATGGAAGAGACAGGATCAGTACAGCTGCCAGGGTGCCCCATAAACACCCTTTGATACCAGTCTTGTTACATATGGTTAAAGAAGAAAAATAAATTCTATTGACATTACCTCATTTTCTTCAAAAATATTCTTTTGACTTAAGTAGTTTTTGGCAACATGCAGGAGAGCTTCTTCAGGCCAGTTCTCGTACCAATCAACTGTACAGCAATTAATAATGGCAGGATATGTCCGGCAATACTGACGGAAATTATGCCCTGCAGGACTTGATGTCAAAACAATATGAAGGTTGCTATGAACTCTCTGAAATAAAGTTAGAATTTTGGGAGGAAATTACCATTACAAAGATTAACGTTTTCCCTCTCAAACCAGTTTATTTTTTTAACTTTTTTTTTCTAAATGTATGTTAAATTTATGACCTCCTTCCATGCTAACAGTACTATACCCAAATGTTGTTTTATAATAATTTGTGAAGCTGTGAATTTAAGACTATGGCTGTATACACATATTCAAATGATCTGAGAATTCCTGGTTTGTTTTCCTGTAGAAAAACTTGCCTGGAGAGATGGCTGGCTGGGGACTATCTAAGCAGCAGCTCTGCCAAAAAAGACCTGGGGGGTTACAGTGGGCAATAAGCTGAATATGAGCCAACAGTGTGCTCTAGTTGTGAAGAAGGCTAGCAGCACACTGCAGTGCATTAGTAGGAGCATTGCCAGCATTTCAAAGTAAATGATTCATCCCCTCTATTCAGCAGTCTGGGGAGGCCACATCTGGAGTACTGTGACCAGTTTTGGGCCCCCCACTATGGAAAGGATGTGGGCAAATTGGAGAGAGTCCAGTGGAGAGTAGCAAAAATGATTAGGGAGCTAGGGCACATGACTTCTGAGGATAGGCTGAGGGAATGGGGCTTGTTTAATATGGAGAAGAGAAGATTGAGAAGGGATTTAATACCAGCCTTTACCTGACGGGTGGTTCCAAAGAGGATGGGACTAGACTGTTCCCAGTGGTAGTAGATGACAGAACAATGAGCAATGGTCTCAAGTTTCAGGAAGGGAAGTTTAGGTTAGTTATAAGGAACTAGGAAGGTAGGAAAGCACTGGAACAGGTTACCTAGAGGGTTTGTGGAATCTCCATCCTTGGAGGCTTTTAAAGACCTGGCTAGACAAAGTCCTGGCTAGGATGATTCAGTTAGGGATGGTTCTGCTTTGAGCAGGGGATTGGACTAGATGACCTCCTGAGGTCCCTTCCAACCCTAATTATCTATGATTCAATCTCAACAGACATTGGAATGCTGGGCCCCTGAACAGCAGCGAGTTTGCAGTGCTGATGCCGAGCATTCTGGGGGTCCCTCTGCATACATCTCAGCAGGCTCCCTTGGTCTGTCTGGAGACAGATGGCAACTGTGTACTGGGCTGCCCTGATTTGCTGCTCAGGGTCAGCCTGCATCTCCTTGCTTGAAGTTGTGGGGATTGTTAAGGGAGCATGTTCTGCCCCCCCTGCTGGGCTGGAGCAGTAAAGTCCAGCAAGCAGCACACTGGAGGACTGTGCTATAGCTTCCCGCAGAAGAGGATGTGTATAGATATTCACTATCCTGGATGTGATTTAACCCTGGGTTATTTTTCTCTTGGACTGGCCATTTTTCTTTGGGAAAAAAATCCTAAACATTTGTACACTTGTGGTTTCTACTGGGAGAACAGCAACTATCCCAAGAGAAACTGAATGTCTGTATGTGGCCTATATAAAGCATAGTACATTAATTCATTACAATACTTTGAAAAGCCAGGCAGCCTCAACAGGCTTTCCTCTAATTAAATGCTCAATTCTGAAGTCTGTTTATGGGCATAATTCTTTGAGCTGAGTTACACATTCATAAGGACTGTAGGAACAGAGTCCTACTGGGCACATTTACACATGCAATTAATATGCCTGACTTTTCTTCACAGAAAATTCAGGCTCATTAAAGCGCTTTGGGACACACATCTATGTGCGCGCCCCCATCAGAAACAAATTGCACCTGATAGGAACAGCTCAGTCCAGGGCTGTTCGTGCCCTGCTCTGCCCCACTGCAGCAGCTGGGGGAGCCCCAACGCTGGCAGGGAATATGGGGCCGGTCCTGATCCCCACATAACTGGGTGAGCCGTCCTTGCTCAGTGGGGATGCTGTCTGCCAGCCATGTGGCGATCCCAATCTCCACAGGTCTGATCTGATCGTCACACATTCATACTGACTGTAGGAATAGAGCTGAGTTACACTTTCATAAGGACTATAGGATTAGATCCCTACTGGGCACATATACCCATGCAATTAACGTTCTTGAATATTCTTTGCAGAAAATACAGGCTCATTGAAGTGCTCTGGGGTACATGTCTCCATGTGAGCCCCTGTCCAGAGTAAATTGTACCTGACAGGAGCAGCCCAGGCCAGGGCTGCTTCTGCCCTGCTCTGCCCCCCTGCAGCAGTCAGGGGGAGACTCTGGACTGGCAGGGGAGATGGGGGGCCAGTCCCAATTCCTATGTGGCTGGGAGAGCCATCTTTGCTGAGCAGGGACACTGCCTGCCAGCCACGTGAGGATCCTGAACCCCATATGGCTGGCAGACAGTGGCACCTCTGAGCAGGGATGGCTCTCCTGGCCATGTGGGGATTGGGACCCTCTGATCTCCATGCTGCTGGGATGCAGCAGTCTGGGCTGCTGAGGCAGCTCTCCCAGTCACATGATGATTGGGTCCTGACCAAATTGCTTCGAGTCAGCATCTACACTACTGTGTGGTAACTAATGCACCATTAATTTAGTGACTGTATTTCCTGGTACTAGCATAATTTACTGCACAGTAAGTACCGTGCATCTGTAGATGGTGAAGCTTTACTGCACATTAGAGTAGTCTAATGCACAGTAAAATGTCTTGTGTAGATGTGCCACTGTGGTGAAAACTGGTTGGCAAACTGTGTCTATTTTTTTGAGCTTATTTTGCTCAGGGGACCTCTTTCCTCCTGCCTGCCTAACCCCTTCCCCCCCAGTCCCCCAGAAAAAACACTTTCAGCAAATAAAATACTTTAATAATCAGCCTTTATAGATAAATGGAAAACCACAGGTAAAATTCAAAACTACCACTATTTAACATTTTTATAAACAGAAAGATAAATATGTAACAACTTTTTTAAAAAAAAGCCTAAATGACTTGGAGCCTAAGGGCCAGATTCTAATCTGCTTATTAGGTGGTATAAGGCCCCTGCTATATATTACTTATATTACACAATTAACTGATTAATCATACAATACATTTAGATCAGCTACATGTGCAAAGTAATTATTAGAGGTGCATCGATACATAGGTCCATATTGTATCGGCACTGATAAAAGGAAAATTGACAGTATCAGCAATTGGGTTTTTTGTCTGATGTGGTTAATAATGTCGCCAATAAATGCCACATGCATGTGTGAAGCTACAGCATGCATGCAGCATGCATGCAGCCAGCCTGGCAACTTGGAGAGCAGCATCTAGCTAGTAATTTTGTTGGGGTGGAAGGTGCGGGGAGAGGGAAGGGGCATAGGGGGTGCAGATTAAGGAAGGGAGTGTAGCTAGGGCAGGAGCTGTGAGCAGCTCATTGGAGGGGTGGCTCCCACCACTGTGTGCACCCCTGGGGGAGGCATGTGGACTGTGCATCCCCAGGAACTGTGTGCAGAGCAAAGACAGGCTGCCACTGCAGGCTGGGGGTGGCATTGGGCATATCCTGGCATGGGGTGGGACTGGGCTGGGGCTGTTCTTGGGGTGGGTAGCAGTGGTGCTGGGGGGGGGGCTATAGGCCCCCCATAGTCCCTTTCCCAGTGTCACCACTGCCCATCCCAAGCACAGCCCTGGCCCAGCCACTCCATACTGGGAAAACCCTGGTGCTGCATCCTCCCCACAGTGCACAGAGGCATCCCAACCATGCCCCATGTGCAGATCTGGGAGGCACATGCCCCCCATGCCTCCCCTGGGGGTGCACACTGTGGTGGGAGCTGCCGCCCCTCACTGTGCCCCCCCCGATAAGCCACTTATTGCTCCATCTGGTGTCCTGCTTCACCCTGGCTGGGCAGCACTTGCCCTTGCCCCACTCCCTCCCTCACCACAGGGGCCTCGATCTTCCTGCCCCATGCCCCTTCCCTCCCCCACCCCTTCCCCCACAACAGACTTACCAGCCAGATGCTG
>NW_017728943.1:70639644-70655172 GCF_001723895.1 Crocodylus porosus | reverse complement strand
CCCCTTCCCTCCCCCACCCCTTCCCCCACAACAGACTTACCAGCCAGATGCTTCTCTCCAAGCTGCTGGGCTGCATATTGGCAACTGGATCAGTATCGGCCAATATGGCTTGTTAATGATTGGCTATTGATATCAGCCCAAAAAATCTTTATCAGTGCAGCCCTAGTAATTATCACACAATAAAAATGACTATCCAGCTATAAAAAGAGTCAACCAGCTATAAAGTTAGTGCATGAAAATGACTAACAATTCTATAGTTGATATCTATCCATTTTAGTTTTAATGTATAACAGGACCCACAGTGATAGTTAAACACTGAAGTGTAATCCATCCTGCTTGTGGCCCTGAACAAGCATTAGCACAAAAGGCAGGTCAGTTTGTTCTTCCTTACTGGAATCTGTGATTTAGTGTTATGGATAAAATGAAGAGAACTGGCTAGCCATGTTAGTCTGAAATCAAATAGAAGATAGGACAGGGTTGTACCTTGGAGACCAACTGGCTCAGAGAGGCAAGACATGAACTTTCATAGGCGACAACCTACTTCATTAGGTGCTACAAACATACTGGCAGAAAGAGTTTTATATAAAAGGGCAGAGACACTGTTAAGAGAGGTAAAAAGAAGATTCGTTTGATCCCTTGAGATGAACAAGGCAGTTAACCCCTTGAAGAACACTAGAAGTAACTGCTAGTCTAGGTAATGAGATATGAATATATAGACCTTGTTGAGACCACGGTTAACACAATCCAGTGTGTGAAAGACTATTCGAAAAGGTCAAGATTGCATACCTGGAGCAGACCCCTGGCTAGGGGAATTTGCCCAGCTGTGGTGGCATGGCCATACTCCAATGGGAGCTCCCAATTCCCCCCAGCGCTGTTTTATCACCTCACCGGGTGAAGCGGATTGGACTCATTAAGCAGCCCAGGGTTATTTCTGGCCCAAGGAGATGGGATGAAGAGGGATGGTAGAAGGGAGAGATGGGGCATGAAGATAGAGTGAATGCCTGTCTGGTGCCCAGTACTGAACTCTCTGGGAATGGGGCAAGACACCTGCAGGGTCTTTAGCACTTGGAAGAGCTCACATGCCTAAGGGGAAAAAATGCTTCTGCATTAATTGGTCACCAGGCATGGTCAATTATGCCGGCGTGGTATCAATTACTGAAGGAAGAAAAAGGGAAATGCTTGATCGCAGAGCCAGTGATCAAGCACTCATGGATTAAGGGAGCAAGAGGCTGCATCTGAGTCCCCTGCAAGCCAGAACAAGCACCAATGGACAGACGGCAAGTGGCCTGTAGTTTTATTTTATTTGCTAAGAAATTTTTTTGGTTTTGTTGTATATACCTGGTCTGACACTGGGCAAGTGACGATCAGCCTGGGTCAGGGAGTCATCACCCCTCCCCCATTAATTAAGGTATCAAACTCATGGCAGGTGAGATAATAGTGAGGAAGACCAACCTACCTGAGTTGACTGACACCGGCCTTGGGGAAAAGGAAGGCCAGTGAATGTCAATGGGACGCAAAGGCCCACATCCGTACACGGTAATATCCCGACAGACTGCATTCTACCTATACCTTGAGGTATGTAGAAAAAACATTTAAAGCTGTCTCTATGGCTGAATCGCTGATTCTCTGAATCAGCATCAAATATTCAGATTTGGATTTGGCTGAATTAAATAGGGGACAGTGATCCGAATCAATTAATTGAATCACTGTCCCTAATTCGGGACAAATCCGAATCGAATAGGGTCCATTTTGCACACCCCTACCACATGCCCGCAGTGGTCCAAGCTAGAAGCTAGGGGGCTCTCGAGCATGCCTCCCTGCTCTACTGGAGCAGACAGCTTGGGCCAAGGCTAGCCCACCCACTCTGTGAGGGGTGAGGGTTTGTGGGGGAGGTGCAAAGCATCCTGCGATGCTGGGGCACTGTGAGTTAATCTGAATCTTGAGGAGATCTGGGACAGAAGTTCAATAAACTGATTTAACCTAAATCAGTTAAGTCTGATATTACATCCATACAGGTTTATTTTAAACCAATTTTGGCCATTTTGAAAGTAGTTTATGTGCACTGAACTTCTGTTGTGTTACAGATTTGAATTGGTTTTTGACCACTTATTCCAGTTAATGGGTAATTTCTGTTCCTTGTTATCACTTTAGGGTAGCTGTCCTATAAAATAAAGGAATGCTATAGGGGTTATGGTTTTGTCTGGATTCAAAAAGAAAGAAATCGGATCCTAATTAGATTTCTAATAGGAATAGGATCTGGCCCAAGTTCTGCTTCCAAAACTGACTTAATTGTCTTAGTGGTGCTCAATCTGTATGGTCCCACAGGCCGAATGAGTGATATGGGGATGGGCTATGGGTCAGATCCTGTGTGCAGGGTTTGTCTGTGCATCTGATCCTGTGCAGGGTTAGTTCATGGGTATGATCATATATGCTGGCCTAATCCAGAGCACCAAATCTGTTTATGTACACTGGTGTGAACTAGCATGCAAGGCCATGTCTTTGGGGCTTCTCACAGGTCCATAAATTTGGCAGCACAGGAGCAGCAATTAATGCTGCCAATGCACCTCTGTCACCAAATGTCTGGAGCCACAGAGAGCCTCATAGGATATATAACACGGCTCTGTGACACACTTCTGTTCTTTATGCTGGGGGTTGAGTACTACTGACCTAAGGAGACTCTTGAAGTATGTGGGCTTGGGACCTCTTTCTATTTAACTGGTGTCAATGGCAATGTCTTCAGCCTGAGCAGCATGTGGCACTCTAACATTTTGATTAAAAAAAAGTTTCAAAATCCTATGATATTAATGTAATTAACAAAATACCTGCAGAAAAAATGACAGAATAGCTTCTTTGCTGTTAGAGTAGTTAGCCTTTTCGGCAACAGCTGTAAGCTTCACAACAATATCTTCTACCTCTTCTTTATCAAATAAGTCAGGTACTTCTCCAGAATTCAGAATATAGCTCAAATCTTCTAAAAAACATTCCTAAGAGGAAGGACAGCAATTAGTAATCCCTCCATAGCTTATTTGATTGTAAAATTAACAACATAATACTTTATGGCAGTGGTCTCCAACTTTTCAGCTGTGGGCTGGGCAGTGCTGCGCTGTTCCTGGCTGGGCTGTGCTCAGGCCAGGCAGCAGAGGCAGTACTGGGAGCAAGGCCATGGAGGGGGGCTGTAGTCCCCCCACTCCCAGTGCCACAACCACCTGCCAGTCTGGTGGGAACAGCCCAGCACAGACTTCCAGCCGCGTAGAGGTGGTGGCTCCCACTGCAGGCTGAACATTGTGCCCTGGGAACCCACCCATTCCCTCCTCCACCGACTGACCTGCTGGGCTGGGGGAGGCATGCATGCACATGCGCTCAGCCCCCCCAGCCCAGGACTGACCTCAAGAGGCTCTGGGATCCTTGGTGGTATTTGGATTACGTGTACAAAGGGTGGAGGAGTTTGAATAAAAGAGGAATTAATCCACATCTTTGCCTACAACTCTAATCAAACCTGACACTTTTTTAAGGTAGAAAAGACTAGTTAACTTTTATGTTGTATCTCAGTTTTCCCATACTTCTACATATCTTGATTTTGAATGAAAAAAAGAAAAGGAAGTTTTACAAAAAGGACTATTTTCCTATTACATCTGACCCCATTAAAAATTAAAGTACTAGAAATCTTATACGATGGTTTGTTCTTGCCAATATTCCAGTCCAGTTTTCAGAGAAAAGAGATGTACTCCACATAAGCATCAAAATCATAGCTCAAAACACTTTTGAGGATACCCAAACAGTGACAATTCAAATACTGGTTTGGGGTTTATTAGGGACATATATGGCATATATAAAAACCAAAGGATATAAGTACAAAAAAACAGACAAGATGATATACAGGGGCACATTCAAAAACACAGCCAAAAATATATGTTGAAACAAGAAGTCAAATATCCAAATTTTCCAACCATCAATAACTTGTATATATATTCTGATAATTAATTTTTCTTAAGATTGTTCTTTGAAAATGTTTAATTTTCATCTCTTAGTTAAACTTGGCACTCATTTTTTCATATCAGAGTGACGTAAGAACTCAGCCTAGGAAAAAAAAAGTTTTTCATTATACAGTAAATGCCACAAGCTCTATTCTTCACTATTGAAATCTATTGGTTTTGCTTTTGACTTTGAATGAGAATTATATAGCATGACTTTTGGATCTTGGTCTCTATTTGTTTGTACATATGCACTTTGGTGTAACTCTAAATTAAACAATTAAACATACATGCATCCATCAACATGCCCTCATTTTGGCAATAATATCATATAAAAGACTGTTTACCTTTAGTATGTCTGAATCAGTGATAAGAAAAACAGTCCTCTGTCCCTCCAGCCCTGTTTGCCTATAAATTTTTTTCAGGTCCTCTCTGAAATCTGAGTAAGTATAACTGTGGGTAATAGACAATCTAAAAAGACTGCAGTTTGATAAATAACAGGCTAGAGTCACACACGTTACTTTCCCATTTCCATCCAGTCCAATCTGCAGAAAAATATCAGTTTTTATATATAATTTTATTTACATTTACATATAATGACTGAAGAACCTCTTTGGTATTCAATACATTCATAATTAAATATAAAATGAAACATTTGTATAATTACACATGCATTGTTCCAGTGTTTTTCTTTTTTCTACTCACACGTTTATTTGATTCTGTTAAAGTACGGTACTATATAAACTGCAGTACAGTAGGGTGTGACAGAAATGTAAACATTCTTGGGCTAATTTTTTCTCATTTCGTTTAATTCATAAATTTAAAAGCCCTTTAGAAAGTTAAATATTTTCCCCATTTTATAAGTGGAAAAAAATGAAGCTAAAACAATGAAGCTAAATTGACAAAGTCACAAAATAAGTCATAGGTACAGTTAGGAATAGAACCCAAACCCCCTAAATTCACAGTTTGTGTCATATGTTTCAAAACATCTTGACTCACAAAATCTTTATCAGATAATGTGGCAAAGAGCAAACTATATATACTTTGTGCTAAATTTGGAAAAATTTCAAGACGATTTTGAAAAGTTATTTAAGATCTAGCTTAATTATTCTATATAGATCAATGCTGTTCAACTTCTGGGGCCCCATGGACCTGAGGAGTGTCACAAGGCTGGTTTGTGGGCTGGATCCTGTGTGCAAGGTCAGTTTGCGGGCTGGATCCCAAGATGTGGTCTACTGGGTTTCAGTCTGTTCTCTGCCTGCAAACTGCTCCTTCCCCAGCTCAAACTGAAGAAGAAAAAAAAGAGACTTTCTCTCTCTGAACCCTTTTTTCCCTCTCTCCCCCTGCTCTCTTCCCCCTTGCTTTACCTTTTGTCTTGCTTATCTCTACCTACTTACATTTTCACTGACATCCTACCACACTTTTACCTTCTCTCATTCCTTGGAGTCTCAGACCAGCAGAGACTCCCTATGCCAGATAAAGGGTGACTGCACCCGAAAGCTTGCCAAGAACTTTTCCCCAACTACTCAGTTGGTCTAATAAAAGATATCACATCTACCCAAAGACCCTTGCCTGCCATGTCCTTAGACCAACACAGCTACAACCAAAAACTCAGGATCTTGAGGTAAAGCATTCTTGGAGCTGGAGGGATGATGTGGTCATACAGGGAACATAAATGAATGAGTAATAGCATTCAGTGCCAGAATAATTTCCTTTAAAATACAATTTCAATTTTCAACTTAGCTTACAGCTGGTAAACATAAATGAAACAAAGGCTAGTTCTGATCTTAACTTGCATTTAATCAGGCAGAACATAATAAAAGGTAATGCAAGTTAAATGAACCTTCTTGGTCAGGACAAGTGCAAATTCTGCATAAAACCCCAATTCCACTGGTGCCTTTAGGGTTTGTTTTTTTAAAAATTTACAGCTATGTAAATATAAAAGATTAATATTCTTACCAGGATCATGTGAGCACCTGGCTGTCGAAAAACTCTTGCAGCTCTTGTAATGTGTTCTACAGCTTCCTTAAAGAACACCATTGTAGTCTGGGGAATCAAAAAAGAAAAGCTTCAAGTACAGTAAGAAAAGTAGCAGCACATGCCAAGTGACATTTATGGTGGGTAACAAGGGGAAAAGGACTAAGGAGGAGAAAATACCTAGAAAAGCTGGGAGTCACAGTTCAATTTCAATTGGTAAAATATTAATAAAAAAACCCAACACATTTATGTCTTCTCTTTCTTTGCTTCTTGATTGTCCGCCAATTTCATGACTGCCACTTTCATGACTGCACTTAGTTCACTGTAACCATCAGTGACCTGGTCTGTTTACAAAAGCAACCACCATGAGCTACACTCTGCTCTCCATTACAGTGGTACAGCTTCACTGAATTCAATAGTATTATAACAATATAAGTGAGCATTATTTGGTTTCATGTGTGGCTGAGAAGACTCCATACAGCATCTATCCTATGAGGTTCTCTGTGTGTCCAGACTTTTGGTGACAGGGGTGCATTGGCAGCATTAATTGCTGCTCACTATTGAGATCAGAGGAACAAGAGATGTGGAGTTGTTTTTTTTTTACTGCTGCTGTTAGTCTAGATGCTGTATGTAATTATGCTGTGCTTCCCTGTAAAGTGAATGGAATGCATACTATGAGAGAAAGCACAGATTTGAAAAGAATCAAAACAGATTAAACAAAAAGAGGATTCTGGGGGAGGAATAAATGGAAAGGAATCAATCAATGAATATAATAATAAAATAAAAGGGTATAGAAAGAAAGCGAAAGGTATTCCTGAATCCCACTTGCTAGGCTAGCAAGTAGGAAATGAATGGTAGCCTTTGTTGTCTAATGCTGCTGAGCTTCTGGAAGACATCTCAGTAACTGACCCCAAGGCAGAAGTAGGCCAGTTCAAATAATGCTGCCTTTTATTCTGTTTTTCCATCTCTCCCCCAGAGCACTGGGATTAGAAGGGACCTCAGGGAAGGATCAGAGTCATCGGCCAGCTACACAGTCAATATGAGAGCAGTCCCTCCTGCCTCTTTCCCCTCCCTCTCCTTACTTTCTGTTTTTCTGTAGGCAAGCTCAGCTTCAGCTTCAAAACTTGAAACGTTTCAAAACTTTGAAACATTTTGACTGCCCTTGTTTCATTTTGAGACTGTTTCGAAGCCCTTCATTTGGTTTTGATGCCACTGTTTCAAGTTCGAAATGAGTTGAAACAACATTGAAATGAAACAGCCAGCGAAATTTCGCATAGCCCTACTTGGCACCCACGATGTAATAACAGACTTAAATGATTTAGGTTAAATCATTTTATTGAACTTCTGTCCCAGATCCCCTCGAGATTCAAATCAAAGCACAGTTCCCCAGCATCCCAGAATGCTTTGCACCTCTCCCGCAATCATCCCCTCACATGATGGGTGGGCTAAGTCTTGGCCCAAGCTGTCTGCGCCAGCTGAGCAGGGAAGTGTGCTCTACTGCCCCCAGCTTCTGGCCTGGGTCATTGCAGGCATGTGGATGCATTTCCAGCTTAGACTAACCTGCAAAGATTGAACTGACTTAGCCTCAGCCTTTTTGATTGTCTGTACTTATCCCTTAAGTCTCACTTTAAAAACTCTCAATACTGCCACCTGTTCTCTTCTTGCTATGCTACCGTGACAACCCTTTTATTAGCCTCAGCACAGCTTCCTCACATCCTTTGGCAAGCAGTAGTCTGCAGCAGACAAAAAACTTAAATACTATGCACAGGTCTCTTAAACCATATCTAGCCACACCCAGCAGAATAATGTCAGTGTACCTCTGCATCTATTGATGTATGCATTGACTGTTACATAAAGAGGGATAGAGGCAGGAATTTGTTCTGTGGTTGGCTAGCAATGACCCAGTTTTTGAAGTCCTCTCATAACACTTTTGAAGTGTATTACAATTAATTATGCCTTTTAAAGGGGAGAAAGCCCTACTTGAAAGCTTTAAGTGGAATCTCATTAATAATGTGAATAGGAAAGTGAAGACGACAAATTAAAGACATCACGAAACTATCTTGTTGGCACCAAAATTAAATTTCATTAGAGCTGGTCAGAAAAAAAAATTCTTGCAAACTGGAAACTTCTTTTTAGTCACCTCAAGATGTCATATATTTCTCAAGTAGCATTGCCCTCTGCTGGTGTCATGTTAAATGAAGAAACTTTAGCATAATTTATCTTTTTCAAAAGGGAGGTGAGATAACTTGCCTTTAAGGACTGCATTCTCTTAAAAAGCTTGTTGTTGACATAATTTTTTATTTCACTCAATTGATACATAATTCTATGAAATTAGTAGTTGTTAAAAAGTATAATAAAACATTATCTCATGGTAAATGACATGTCATTCTAGGCCAGGGAAGGGTAATTATTTTGGGTGGAGGGCAGCTTACTGAGTTTTGGCAAGCTGTTGAGCGCCACATGGATAGCCCTGCCCCCTGTTTGCCATCTTGGGACCAGATGTCCCGACCCCTAACCCCTGACCTTTGCCATCAGAAGTACTGCTTTTAGCAAGGGGTTTTGCCATCTCAGAGCCAGAAAAAATACTAAATTATATTCTAAAAAAATCACACATCTATAACATACATTAATTTGATTTCAAAAAATCTTTTTGTCCTGATTTACATGCGTTTGTGTAGTGTACATAGAGGTGATTGAACAATAGCTTAAAATGAAGCCTTACTCTTGTAAACTGTGGGGGGCATCGGGAGTGGGTATAGGTTTGTGGGGGGGCTTTTGGGTGTGCATGGAGGGTGGATAGGTGTGGGAGGGTGGGTGTGGAGTGAGGGAGCATGTGGGTGTGTGTGGATATTTGGGGTTTGGGTGGGTATGAGGTTTGTGGGGGAGGGTGGCTGGGCTGTGTGAGAGGGTGTGGGTGTAGGGGTCTGTGGGTATGGCAGTGCAAGCGGGTATGGGTGCATGTGTATGGTGGGGGGTGCTTGTGGGACTCACTCTATGGACAGACAGACACACACATACATACACACACACCCCTCCTGCTCCCTGGCTACTGGCACACCCCTGCTTCTGTGGTCCAGCAATACAGCCAGGGGCCTCATGGTGCTGGAGCAGCTGGCCGTGTACAGGGAAAGCTGCAGCAGGCAGACACTTTTGGGGATAGGGGGAAAAGGCAGGACCAGTCTGGCTTTTTTCCTGACTCGTGCTGGTTTCCCTTGGGTCCTCCTGCCCCTGGCTCCTGTCATCTTTGACAGGGAGCCTGCAGCAGATAAATATTAATTTTCTAAACTTTGTAGGTGTCCTGCAGGGCTGGATAGAATGGCATGGTGGGCCAGATTCAGCCCACGGGCCATATTTTACCTGCCCCTGTTCTAGGTTAAATTAATAGAAACTTTTTACTTATAGCAGCAGCTATGATTTACTGGATCTCCTATTATTTTTACAGTTAGAAAGATTTTAACTGTGTCTAGTGATAAACAGTAATAGCATTTTAACTGATGTTATTTTTCTAAATTTATTTCTAAGTTTTTTATAGTGTTCATCATCATAGTACCTAAGCATTTTTTATGTTCTACATTAATTCTACATTACTTGAACATCCCTGGTATCATTTTAAAGAATGGAACTGAAACCAAAGGGCCAGTGACACATGTAAAGCAGAATTAGAAACAAAATCAAATCTCCTGGGTCTAAATCCAGTGCCTTAGCCTTAAGATAATCCTTCTTCTTTTGCCTAGTGTAACAAATTATTTGCATTAAAATATTAAAATACCAATAATAACCCTGCCACGAATATATTTTTAAATCCGTGTTCTTACGATGCATGTATACTTGCTGCATTTTCACTATCCATGCTTGCACACATCAATATCTACTGCAGACAGAAATCAAGTAACTGTATACTGTTAAAATGCCAAATTTGCATGTATGAAAGTAGACTGGACACATTCAATTTCTGTCATTGCAACTTAGATAACTGTACTAAAAACTGATAATTTGGCAAGCTCAAAAATATTTTTAAGGATCTCTTTTCCTAATTTTAATTCAGTAACTACAGATAAGAAGACATCTGTTCACTTTACCTCATTATTTGTTGAACTCATTTTCATATGGAATGCTTCCAAGACAGAAACAAGTTTTTTATAGTTAGTGATATTTTGATAAATCCTACTTCCAAGAGGCATGTTCATATCTAGAAAATCAGCAAATATAGTTGACTCCTCCATTAGTTTTTCTTTGGTCCATACAATCTGTTAAAAATAAAAACCATTCTATTAATATTGTAAATATATTTGAATGCAATATTCAATGCTGTTTGTAAACCATTTTTGGTGGTTAAAGTATAATATTAATCTTCCTACTAAGTGTACCAGTTTTCAAAGGGATCTTATCCAATTTGGCATGTGTATGTGCTCATGTTCATAAGTATACTTATGCATATATGCATATAATAGAGATAGGGCTAATAGCGCACTCTATTATGGTTGACTGGCACTTCCACTTATAAGATCTTGACTTTAGTAGCTTTAACTGTTTGGACTGTTGTATTCTTTTTATGCTGGGTGTCACTCATTGCTACTTTTGGAAATGTTAATAATAAATCAACCATTCTTAAGAATAAGGTTAAAAAAATACAGTATTTTTCAGTGTTGAAACATTTCTGGTGATTTTTTTCTTTTAGACATCTAGTACCTGGTGATGACTTGAAAATGATATTTAGAGGTTTTCTTTTTGGAATTGGCTTATACATATATGTATATGCATTAGAATGGTTCAGGATGGGCAGTAGGGTTTAACTGATTTTGAAAAGCCTGGGTCTCTCTCTCCCTCTCTCTCACACGCACAGAGTTTCACACAGCCTTTAGGAGCAGATAGGCTGTCTAACACAACCAGGCAAATAGATACACACACAGCCTGGAAAAGTACCATACTGTTCCATAAGGTTGCTGGTAGGTGCTGTAAGGCTTCGCCCCCTTTCTGGTTGGTGCCTTCTTCCCTAGCGACGCAGGGTAAGACTGCACCCTGGGGCCACCTAGATGGTTTTGAGCGCTTCCCCTACTCGCCTGCCATGACTTGGATGTTGATTGATAGGGAGGCAGTTTCTTGTTAGTGGTCCCAGAGGGCTCGTGACCCTGGACTTTCTTCGTGGGGCTCCAAAACTCCTCTTTACCCCACCCTTACCACATCCACGGCCTGGAAGGGCACTGTTCCCTGTAATCTTCCCCAGGACGATCTCTTCTCATCCACGTGGCTTGCCTCGATCGGGTTTGGGTCTTTCTGGCCACCAATCTCTCCCAAGTTGATCCCTAGTCTTCAGACCAACTTTCGGGTAACTAAACATGCCCCAGCCTGGGGGGTAACAATAACTTAGAAAATTCTTAACTAAAAGAGAAGATGTTCGGCATCTGCCGACAGGTGCCTGGGATTCTGGCTCCCAGGACCTCTCTGGCTCTCTGGGATGGACGAAGGAATTTGTCCGTCTCTCCGGGTACTCTTCCCAGGGACCAGCTGACTAGGAGTTAATCACTCCTGATCCCACTACCTGGTGGTACTTACCACTTCCTCGCTGGGCTCTGAGCCAGTCGCCGCCTGTTCCTCCTTCTTCACCAGGCTGCCCACAGGATTTTGCCATCGCTCACCACCCTTCCCTGAACTCTGCGGAGCTGTGTCTTTGCCTGTGATTGTGGAGAAGACCATCTCCCTGCTGTGGCCTTCCGGCAATCTTCGGCTTCCCGAGCCTGGACTCTTGGTTCTCCCATCTGGGCTTCCCCGGCTGATGCTGGGGGTTCTCGCTCTGTGTTATGTTCTGCCATCCTTGCCCGGTTCTGCCGTCTGCATCTCCCGGCCGGCATTCTGCTCTTCTCCACCTGGGTAGCTGGTTCTCTCCCCAGCTGCCCTTTGAGCAACCCACATTTCCTTCAGGCTCTGCTCCCAGGGCTTGGCGATCCACAGGCTCAGGCAGCTGTGGAACTGCTGAGCCTGTGTCGGCATTTCCCCGCAGCTGCCGCTCATCCTGTTCCCTGCTGTAAGTACCAGTGCTTATCACGTGGGGTCCCGGGACATACTGGGAGGGGGGCTTCTACCTCCCCTCTCACACAACATGAAATAAGGTGGCACCAGCACACAAGGTGCAAGAGTGGGGGCTAAAATTCCTGTTTTGGGAAGGGTGTGCATGTGATGAGCTTGGAATGCGTTGATGAGACAGGACATGGACAGTATGATGAACACAGAGAGACCAACCAGGGACAACCATGAGAGATCCTTATCTCCCAGCTCTGTGCTGGGAGATAAAGATCTACATGAGAGCTACTGCATCTACATGAGTGATAACACACCATTACTAATCAAAAGTAAATTTGCTACTTGCATTTGCAGGTAGCAAATTTACTTGCAATTAGGTAGGGTTACTGCATAGTAAACATTTGCACATGTAGTCACACATGCTTACTTCGCAGTAAACTATGCTACTGTGCAGTTAAGTGTCACACGTACATGCATCCTGTGTGCGGTTTTAGGCTTTGCTTTTTAAAAAGGATGTAGAGAAGTTAAATCAGGTCTAGAGGCAGGGAATATACATGATAAAGGCATGTTCAATTTATGTTCAATAGACATATTTAACTTATGGAAAAGATTCTTAAGAGAGGACATGATAGCAGTCTTTAAATATTGGAGGGGCTGCCATAAAGAAGTGGAAAACCTTTTTCTTTTTTGCTGCAGGGAGCAGGATGCAGACCAAAAGTTTGAAATTACAGCAAAGTAGGTTTAGATTGGGTATCTGGAAGAACTTCTTCCCTGTAAGAACAGTGAGGAAGGGGAATAGACTTCCTAGGGTAATTGCTGAGATTGGATGAGCATTGATCAAAGATCATCTAGGAGTAGCTATGCTTATGCACTTATGGGTATTTCCCATGCTTCTGGGCTTTGCTGGCTGCCACATGGGGCCAGGAAGGGATTTCTTTTCCTGATTCTGTTGCTTCATGTTGCAGGGGTTTTTTTCACTTTCCTCGGACACACTGGATGTTGGCCACAGCCAAAGCTCAGGATTTTGAATGGAAAGTGCCAAGGCTTCTCCTGGGATTTAAACCTAAAGGTTCCTGGCTAGAAGGTTTTGCCCCTTTGCTTGGGGTCAGACCAATAGCCATACTTGGGGTTAGGGAGGAATGTTACTCTATGGTCAGACTGGTACAGACTGTGTGTGTGGGGGGGGGTTGCCTTCCATTATAGCTCACATGGCCCTCTTCCTTGGATCTCTCAAGTATATCTTAAAAAACTTTTACAGATGCAAGACATTAACTGCTGTTGTCTCTCTGCTTTACCTGTGGCAGGTTAGGGTGTTATGCTTTGTGGTTGTGTCATGGTTGATTGTGTAGTTTTACTAATAGGCTAAATGATCAATTTGATTGTCTGGATTTATATGGGATGCTTTGAATAGAGATGATCCTGCCTCATGCCTGGGTTGGAGGTCCCTGTGTGAACATGCATGCATATGTAGACTGAGCATGTGCAGTAAGCTACATATAGACTGAGTGTACAGGCAGGTGTGTACACATACTCATTCTGTACAAGTACTCGTGTCCAATCCCCAAAATGTAGTCAGCCAGAAACCAATGTGTTTGTGTGGGGAAGGGCAAGCGAAGAACATGTTCCCAGCCAGTGCTCAGCCTGCTGTGCGTGCTTGGTCTATGTGTTCATGCTTACACATCCACACTGTACAGAAAGAGGAACTGCAACTTTTGGTTAAATGGCAAAAATGTGATTTATGCAGCTAGAAAACTTCTATTTACATGCATGAAAGGAAAAGGAATTCCATCCTAGAAACTACCTGACAACTACTGGGGAAACCCTAAGATCAGATGAGGAACTGAAGTGGGAGGGACTGGTGCTGCAGGACTGTTGAGGAAAGCATGGGAGGGTAGTCAGTTCTGACATGGAGCTAGGGGGCAGAGGGACAAAGGGAGATTTGTGACAAAAAGACTTAGAGAATAAATGTGGGAGAATGGGATGAAGGACCTGGACTAGATGAAGACCCTGGAGAAGAGAATGGGCCCATATGTGTGTTAGACTAGGCATCTAAGGGAATAACAAGTGGAAATGAAAAGGGACAGTGGGAACTAGAAATGGCTAGGCATGATAACTGTAAATATGAATAAGGGCAAGACTGAGTCAGGGAAGGTACCTCAAGAGAGGAACTAACTTGCTGGTCAGGCAGACCAGGACTATGATGATCAAGAGATAGTTAGGAAAGAAGAGCTATACAAAACATAAATAGATTTCCAAGTAGCTGCTGTACAAGTCTGAAATTGTGACATTGGCTCTGATGGCAGACATTAAGGACAGATAAAGCATTCCTCCTGAAGGTGGTAAGGTCCCTTTAGCAATCTTATAAGTGGCATCTCAAAGTGCCAATAGGTTCTCAAAAAGGTGAGTATTCAAAAATTAGTCCTTAAAAATGACTTAATTGTGACACAACTAAAGCAAGTATTCCTCATTTTTCACTATTTGATCTAACTTGTATTAAAATAAGAAAATGTTTAAGCTGCTGTATTTTCAATTTTCTAATTTCATGATCAAGTAAAACGTCCAGTAGATGGCTCCATTTCTTCAATCTTACTCTATTGTTCACACAAGACTGCTCAGAAACAGAAACATACAGAAATGAAAAGAGAAGTAACTTACTTTATAGTAACTGAAGTTATTTCAAAGGCATTTTCCACATTCATGTTTCACTGGATACACACATCTCATATACTTGGGCACAAAAAATTCTGACTGGCAATATCTGTATAGTGAATATGTGACCTGCGCCTCTCCTCATGCTTTCTGCCAATGGAATGAAGAATGATAGAGTTTCTGATGCCTCTGGGGACAACCTGGGGGGGAGGTACTAGTACAAGGGAGGCTAGGGGACAGTGATCATGAAATGATCCAGTTTGCTATTCAGAGAAAGGTGGGGAGGGTAACTAGCACTGCGCAAATGCCTGACTTTAGGAAAGCCAACTTAGACGTGCTCAGGGCAGTAGTCAGGGAGGCACTTGGAGCCCAGGGTCCAGGAAAGGTGGTTCTTCCTCAAGGAGGCTATCCTTGGGGCACAGCAGGACGCAATTCCTCTGTGCAGGAAGGCGGAAAAAGGGTCCAAGAAACCTTCATGGCTGAGCGCGGATATCCAGGCTGGCCTGAGGGCAAAGAAAAAAGCATATTGGCGGTGGAAGCAGGGGGAAGGGACAAAGGAGGAGTACACCTCCCTGACCCAAGCTTGTAGGGATTTGGTGAGGAAGGCTAAAGCAGCACTGGCTCTTAGTTAGCTTCTGGGATTAAGGACAACAAAAAGTCCTTTTTCAAGTATATAGGTAGCAAGAAGAAGTCTCGGGGTAACATTGGACCCCTATGAGGCAGGGCAAGGCAGTTGGTGACGGATGTGTGAGAGAAGGCAGAACTCTTCAACAAGTTCTTTGCCTCTGTGTTCCTGTCTGCTGACAATGGGGTGCTCTTGGGTGACAGCGTAGAGAGGCCCAGGAAGGATGCGATTTCCCCAACTATCAGTTCAGACCTAGTTAAGGACTACCTGGAGGGCTTAGATGTGTCC
>NW_017728943.1:70634005-70639544 GCF_001723895.1 Crocodylus porosus | reverse complement strand
GCTCTCACCTTCCCTGGAAATCTTCAAGAGGAGACTGGATAGGTGGCTGGCTGGGGTCTTATGACCCCTGCCACTCCCAGTGCTCCTTCCTGCCCCTGGCAGGAGATCGGGCTAGATGATCTGTCTAGGTCTTTTCCGACTCATTGATTCTAGGATGGGTTTCAGAATATGCATATGAACAGCACTTCTTAAAATAATGCTAGTCACTATAAATACCTTCTTTTTCTTCTTTGAGTGGTTGTCCATATGTGCATTCCTCTATGGGTTACTTCAAAGAAATGTCCAGTCTACACAAAGACAGGATCCCAGATAATTTGGGTATGGACAGACATATATTTGAAATGCTCCAGATACTGGAGCTCTTCTAATCTGATCCACTTTGGCATCATGCAGATGTGTCTCTGTCTCTTCCTGCTCCCCTTCCCAAACATTTTGACTGCAGAAGCATGCAGTAGCACCGCTCTCCAGACAAGGGGCTGGAGAGAAGGAATCCCTGCATGCCTCTGGTAATTCTTGAGGACAGCTCAGTGTACAGGAAAGCACTCATTAGCTGTCTGTCCTCTCTACCCTTCCATGGGGGTGAGGGAGAGCAGAGCACTGTGATATTTGGAGAACTATTGGAGTGTGCAGCTGGTTCAGTAAGTGCTTCAAAACTTTTCTTCTGTTTTCAGGGGTTATTTTTGAAGCACCCTGACCATTTATGAAGCTTCTCTGGCTATGCACATCTGTATGCTAACTGTTTGGAGTGTTTCAAAAGCACTATGGACACTTCAAGCTACACATGCTCATGGCCTTAGGAGAACAGTGATTGAAGCACTACTTTTTAAACTGCAATATTTGATCTAAAGACTTTGAAATGTTTTTCTGTTTAGTGAAGGCACAAACAACTTTTTATTAACACAGGCAGGCAATTATTTTAGATGGAGGGGAATCTTAATTAACTTAATTAGTTTCAATTAGTTTTGGTATCCTCTCAAGGGCCACATCTTTCCCTTCCTCCTTGGCCCCCCTCCACCTGCCCGGAACTGTAGCACACCCTGATCCCCATCCCTGACATGGAAGCTACTAGCCTTGTCCGCCGCATAGATAATGCCTAACTGTTGACAGTGCCAAGGGCACAACTCTATGCTGCCCCTGCTGCTGCTGGGCATTTGGTTCAGTCAGCTGATGCCACCATGTTAGTGCTGAGTGGAAGCAGTCACCCACCTGGCATAGCGGAAACAGCCCTGCCTGCCTGCCTGGCACCACGCAGCAGCCAGAGCTGGAGCCACCAGCTGCCTGTGGGCCAAATGCCATAAGTTGATGACTGCCTGCCTGTGGGCTGGATACAATCAGCTGGTGGCTTGGATCCAACCCAGGGGCTGTATTTTGTCCATCCCTGTATTAACAGTAGAGATGTTTCTTAGCAAACCTGCAGGTGCTGCCTCAGGTTTGGTGGAACATCTTCCAATCTCATAGTCTGGCCTAATGCAGTCAGAAATCTACCTGGAGAGCCTTTGGGTAGATATCTTTGTACCCTTATGGCTATAAAGAGTTAAGATGATTGGAATTATCTTTGCAAATAAAAGGCTAAGAATCCTCTCACATCTGGAGCATGGAATAAAACTTTGGATGTGAACAAATGAGACTTCAGGAAAAATACAGGAAAATACTGGATAGTATATATTGGTTAAAGCTTGGAATAAGTCCTATGGGTAATTTGTTTGGATGAAACATTATATAAAAGGATCTTCCATTACAAGTTGGATCTCTCTTACTCTTCTTCATGAAATGAGCACCTCTGCACAACAAGTAAATAGGCAGCAAGACATTTCCAGATTTGAAAGGTGGACTGTTGCAGTGCACATGGGTGCCCTGTGCCTAAAAGCAGAAATGGCAGGAGAGGCCCCTGGTGGTGAGAAGGGGGAGGCTCAACTGCCAGTCACCAGGGCAGCACAGGTGCTGGTTGGTAGGGAAACCAAGGGGGTCAGCTGACAGGAAGGGGCAGGGCTTGGCCCCTTCTTAAGCCCAAGCATAAGGCCAGGAGAGCAGTTCCCCTCTGGCGACCAAGAAGGGGGCAGCTCGGTCAGTACACGTGGAAAAGGGGAAGATAGACTGCAAGAGCATCCCCTGGTTGCAGCTGAGTTGAAGTATTTTTTCCAGTAGGGACAGAACATGGATTTTTGACCGGGCAGTTTAGTTTATGTTATAGCCCAGGGCTTTGTGTTTACTATTTAACCAGAGGACCGGGTGAGGCTATTAGGGGTGGAGGAGGCCTCATAGGGATGCCACGGTAGCGTGGAGTTTCCTGGCACCGGAGAGGGCGCAGCATTGTTTGGGGGCGCATTGGCCCCAGCCCTGGAGCAGGCAGCAGGGAGCCCAGGAGCTAGGGGGCAATGAGAAGCCCTGGAGTGAGAGGGGGCAGAGAGGGCCCCCAGAAGTAAAGAAGAGGGCCAAGGCATAGGGCAAACCATGTCAAGTACCATCTGTGAGGCTTGGGCTGCAGTGTAAGGGAGGAAAAGGAGCCACAGGTAGCACCCCCCTGACACTGGGCATATCAAATGGGCAGCCTCCTGCTAATTACATCACTCAATCAATTAAGATCAAGGCATGGCAGGTGAGTAAGCAGGCGGTTAGCCCAAGACAGGAAGGCAGAGCCACCAACAGTAAGGCTCCAGTGCGCTAGACCTGTTACATGGACCCATCAGGGTTGTAAGGATTACACTAATGTCTGACAGTTTGAATGAATCTTGTACTGGAAGGCACATCTTGATTAGACCCTTCAAAGCACTATCATGTGAGAGATTACAGGGATGTGTCATATGGAATCAGGGCCATGTGTTGCATTGTACACAATGAGGTTTCCATAAAGCTGAAAACCTTGTCCATATGACCATGTAGGTCTGCCTTATGGAGATTTTCCTGCTGCTGATCAATATGTCATTGAGAGGGGAAGATTATACTCAAGAACTACCCAGTAGCATCCATTCTGTAAAGTGGAAAGAGTTTAGCTGTAACTTGAGCATCCTCCCCTTGTCCTGACATGGTTGGTCTGGGAACAACAACCTCTTGGAGCTGTGAAATGAGAAGTGCAGGAGGTCAGGGAACAAGAACTGCCTCAGACATTTTGGGGCTATCATGATGAATCAGGTTGGTTGAATCTTGTTCGACTTTACAAAAAGTACTCTGGGGATCAGAAAAGCTGGTAGATTTGTGTAGAGAATCCATTCCAAACAGTATTAGGAAGATATCAGACAGATATCCTGAACTTAGGATGAACAGACATGGCACTTTTTTGACAGATTAACTTTGGGATAGCCCCAGACTGCAAACACATCCTGCAGGATGGTACAGAGGGATGTATCTGATTTAAATGCCTTTTTGGTGTTCTGGAGTCCAAGAAGTTAAATCATGGAGAGAGATATCTGATGCCTGATGCACTGATTCCATAGCTTGATAACACATGTGTAGTTTCATTTAAGTAAATGGAGTTATAAATGTGCACAGAGTTAAGCTTGTGTGCAGTGCACATGAATGCACCTATATTGCTTCCTGTATGAAAACATGGTGTCTCAGAGCAATACTCCTTGGTGCTACAGGAACATTTGGGGTGGGTGAGAGTGTAGCTCTAATTCCAGAACTAGCTTGTGTGAAGAGTTAGTGCTGGCATCTCTACAGCACATCTGAGATGAGTACCATGAAGCAGGCAGACTGTAGGGCTGTGAATGGGGTGGGAGAGAGGTTACTTTCAGGCCAGCAGGTGGTGCTGGGGGCTAGATGAGTGGTGAAGATGTGTGAGGGGCTAGGGCTGGGCTGTAGGACCTTAAGACAGTACACAAGGTTGAAGCAGGCTATGGTACTGTACAGAAGGGTGGGAGAAAGCAAGCGGTGGGGAAGCAACTTGAGTTAGGGACTGTGGCTTGCAGGGCCGTGCAGGTGAGCTGGAAGTGTGTGTGTAGGACTGCAGACAGGGATGAAGAGAGGTGGGCTGGGGTAGGTAAAGAGGTAGCTTTGTGCATGAGTCAGGGACATAGATAAATGTAGAGGCTATACATGGTCCCACAGTGTACTTTTCTGTTGACTCCAAGCATGATCTTTCACAGCCCACTTATCTGTAGTCTCTAGTAGGTTTTAGAACATTTTGCACATGAGCCATGGTATCAAAAAGGTTGAATTACTGTATATACAATTATATATTTCTGCTAGCATACTCAAACACAGATAGTAAATCATGTAAAAATTGATCATTTATCAATTCTATTTAGTACAAAATCTTAAGTCTATAAATGATAACCACTTATAACTGATAGCAAATCAATTAGATATTTTACAAACAGATGACTAGTTTAAGCTGTATTCATATTTTTGCCATTTTATTATTTTTTACAGTTCCTTTAAATCTACCCACAATTCCTTTAATCTACACACATTTTTATCTAATAGCATCTTATTTAAAGATGCATTGCTAAGACAAGTAAGTTGTGAAATTGATTGTCCTTGATAATGGTTCCATGTAAAAGGGCTAATCATTCAGGTGCTTTCTATACATTTAATTTTCCAATTAATTTTTCTAAACACAGAAAACATTTAAAATAGTATGCAATTTTGTCAGATGAATAAATACTAGACATGAACATAGAGACAACATAACAAAAAGAGTCTGTTAGATAATACATAATCATATAAATATATCACTGATTGGTTCTGCATTGTTAATTCTCTGATAATGGGTACTCTACTTCAAAATATA
The DNA here is from genome assembly GCF_001723895.1 of Crocodylus porosus. Classification (NCBI taxonomy): domain Eukaryota; kingdom Metazoa; phylum Chordata; order Crocodylia; family Crocodylidae; genus Crocodylus; species Crocodylus porosus. The sequence goes on along the minus strand of NW_017728943.1, from coordinate 70,634,815 downwards.
CTTCTAGAACTGACTTCTTCTTTAATGCCTCAAAATTATCAGAGTCCTAGAAGCCAAGAGTCTACTTAAGCATAAAGTGTAGTGTAGTTGGTTTCAGGCTAGTGAAGCGATTTTCTTATTATGAATGTAGATTGGAATGGCTCTAATAGCTAGTTCCTTAATGATGTAATTTGCCATAGCTCTACTGAGGCCAATAGGGCTATGCCAATGTGCACCAGGTGAAGATCTTATCCTGGATATTAAAATACACATCGATAGTTCTGTATGCCACAATTGGCAACTTTTGTGCAATACGATTAAATTGAGTGCTTCGAAAAACTGAGAATCTAAAGATGCAGGCATTTCAACTTGAGTTACGATTTTGTAAGATTAAACAAGGCTAGGCTTCATCTGTATTTATGAGGGAGAACTCCCTGGAAAAATAAGTAAAGTAGAAAGCAATCTCCTAACAAACAATAATATTATATTGCATATTATTTTAAACATTACTAAGTTGCTATAAATTTCAAACATTTATTTCCTGCAGTAAGCTAAAGATATATAAACATGTCTTAATACAACACATCAATGGAAGGGCATACATTATTACTACTCATTCCTGGCTTCATGATTTCATTTTCAGCTCCTAAAATAAGATGTCAAATTTCTACATTTTTCCAGATACATCTTAGCTGAAATCTTTCTTGCTGATAAATGCAAAGAATTATTTTTCCGCTATCAACAGAAAGCATGACTTGAAATCAAATCCCAGTATGCTCGCATAGCATAGTGCCTATGCTCATCTCTAACTAAGTGCAATGTGTGTGTGTG
>NW_017728943.1:70626669-70633905 GCF_001723895.1 Crocodylus porosus | reverse complement strand
GGGGGGGGGGGGTCCTTTTCATTTTCTCCCAATCACAGATCCAACAGGTGAGCATCTAATATTTATGGATTCAATCTTACAAGCCTTCCTCTATAGAAGTCTTGAAATCAATAGGAATGCTTAAGTATAGGAGACAGTAGGAACAGATTCTAACTTTTTAAACTTTCAGGTCAAATTCTGCTCTTAGTGATACCAGTATTTAATATGGCGGAGCTGAGTGCCCTTCATTTATACTAATATGATTACTAGTCTTTTTAGAAAAATGGGCTTAAAACAAATCCACAAATTATTATTCCTCTTAAAAATTAAAAACAGACAAACTTACCTTAAAATAGTTGCATAATTCATTTGACAGGAAATTATGAAAAATCTCTCTTTCAGCAAGTTCAGTCAGACGATCATGGAATACTCGGGTTGTTTCATGCACAAAGAGAAGGGCTGTGGTTTCTTTTGAGACAATAATTGACCGATGGGCTTGCAACAATCCTTGTAGTACCTGTTTGCAATTTTATATACAGTGTCTGTTTAACTTATTTGCTAACAAACATGTTGGTACATTTCTTTTTAAATACCGTAACAAGCTTTATGAACAGTAATGTCATATGTTTTAATTAAAATCAAAGCATAAGCATATTTCTTATTTACAAAATACATTTACAAAAGCCAACAGCATTCCAGAATAATGGCCCCATTCCCTACATCTTCACTTAGGCTATCAGAGAGCTACATGGTTGCTAATTATTCCATAAGCCATCAAGGGAGGTGTAAGAAACCTCCTCCCACCTTGTGCTGCCCACACACAGGATGGGAACACTGCAGTCCCACAGCTACAACCAAATTTTCACTATAACACTTGCCAGGAAGGTGGTATGCCATGGAAAGAGAATACAAATTGCATGCCTTACATGGGTACTAACAGATGTGTGTAGTATGAACTGAACTAATGTAGCTGATGTTAACATAGAGTGTGATAGTAATGAAATATAACCATGTTAGTCTTGTCCTGTAAGTAACTTGAAAACTCCATTTTGTATTCTTTTGCTTGACATAAGTGAATGAACTCTGCATGCCCTTTTATGAATGAGGGAATGTGAAAGGGTGAATGGCAAGAGAATGGCATAGAGACAGGAAAAGAAGATTTAACTGTGTTTGAAAGCAGCAAGAGGCCAAGTGTGTAAGTTGCCAGTCAGCAAACTAAATAATAGATGGCTGAAGAATCCCTTTGAGGCCTAGGGCACAAAGGAGATAATGAGGAGGAGGAACGCACACATCCTGCCAGATGGGCAGCAAGGACACTTCAAAACTGAGATACAAACTTTTATGACCAAACTGACCTTGGGCTGAGATAAGAAGATGGATGAGAAACAACTGTGTCATGGAGTGGGTGCAGGGGCGGCCATGATCCCGCTAGTGTCCCTTGCCGTGTTAATTAAAGGTGGCCCAGCACCCTCTTCTCGCCCGCCATGTCTTTGATCTTATAAAGTTCAGTAAGGGAGGCTGCCTACTTCCACCTTGACACCGCTGGTATTACCTCCGTATCAAGTGAGGTGCTTCAACACCCCCAGCCTTATGGGCAATGCATGCCTCCAACCTCCCTTTTAGCACACCCCAAGCCTCGCAGCTATTCCCAGGCGTTACCAAGCCCTTACACTTCAGCGCCCTACCTACACTTCAGGCACCCCCGAGCTGGTTTCACCACCAGCGCCCCTGTCTGGGGCCTATGCCGCACTTCCCATGCCCATTGCCCCCTCTGGGGCCTATGCCGTGCTTCCCGCGGTCAGGGCTCAGGTGGCCGTAGCCGTGCCTGGCCCCCTGACCCTCCTTTGGGGTCTTACACCCTACCTTGGGCTTTAATCCTGATAATGCCCCGCTGGGCTGGGGTCAGGATACTCCACTAGCTCCAGGGCTCTTCGCTGCCCCTTTTTAGCTCTGGGGCTGGAGCAACGCGCCCCCAAACAAAGCTATCCTCAGCCTTGCCCCCCCTCTGGGGCCTATACCGCAGCTCTCGCGCTCCTTGCCCCCCCCTCTGGGGCCTATACCGCGGCTCTCGCGCTCCTTGCCCCCCCCTCTGGGGCCTATACCGCACGTTTCCTGCGCTCGGGGCTCAGGTGGCCGCAGCTGTGCCTGGCCCCTTGACCCTTTCCTGGGTCACTTGCCCCACTGGACAAAATACCGCCCTCACGGGCTGGGGTCCAAAACCCCACACACCGTGCCTCTCCGGTGCAAACAGCTGTGCCCCACTGGCACCGCTCGCTGTGCCACTACTGGGCACCCGGGGCCCCCAGATTTTTGAGGAGCTGCCGTGAGGCCTCCTCACACCCCTACAGCCTCACCCGGTCCTCCGGTATAACGACAATGAAGCCATGAGCCAAGCGGCTGCAACATAAACAAGAAGCCTACCAGCTCATAACGCAATCATGAGCCCCCAAGCTCATAAACCCAGCTCCGCTCTATGCTGGCCCTGTCTTACCTCCATCAGAGTTCCCTTTACCCCTACATCATTGCAGCCGGTCAGAGTGGTCAGGCTGCAACCGTTGGCTTAGGCTCAGACTCCTGCTAGAGGGGAACTGCTAGCTAGGCTCCGGCCTGGGCTGTTTATAAAGGCCCGGCCCTGCCCTCTTCTAGCCAGCTGACCAACATTAGTTGCCCTAGCAACCCTCACCTGTGCTGCCCTATTAATTGGCAGCTGTCCTCATTACTGGTGCTAGTAGCAAGCACCCTAGTGCTCTGCTACAAACTGCAAAAACAGAAATTGAGTGTGGGAAAACCCCAAAATGCAAAACAAAGAATGCCAATCCCCATAAAAGAGGACTCTGGAAAATACTGGGTTGGGTGAGTCTCTCTCAGCTGCTGCTCTTTTCAGAACGCAGATGCGTTTGTTCACCCCGTTCCAGCTGCTACCTCCATCTTCTCTCAATAGGCCTGGGTTGGTCACCCAGTGCCCCTATTGTGAAACTGCTGCTGGTAACTATAATATCTGAATGGAATGGTTGTTTTCTGTTTGTGTATGTCTGTGTGTAATGATGTGTATGATGACTTGTGTGCATCTGTATGAGTGGTGCGTCTGAACTTCTACATCTAATTCAAGTCATCAATATATGCGGCATTTTACCTTTTCCCCCTTTATAAGGTCTTGCTCTTGATTTGAAAAATTGGGAATTCAAATTAATGTGTTTCTTGATCAATAGCAACTACAGCGAGTATGTCCCTCTGAGACAGTGTGGCTTTAGAGTACTTACTGAGGTAGCACAATTCACACCTGGCCCTAACACAATGCTACCAGAAAAAGCCACACTAGTAACCATAATATTTTAGACAGCCTTGCCCTTTAGCATAAGAAATGCACGTAACTGCTTGAAGTTCTAAGCTTTTTGGGGAACTGTACAGTTTTCAACTCACTGGATAATGTGATCTGACTTTCCAATATAGTACTAGAATTAGAGGCAACTTCAGTTTTGATAACTTCTCTGCCCCCGTCTTACCTGGCAGCATAACGTCCTACAAATTCTAAAAGGAGCCTTGTTTATTACTCTAGAATGTAATAGAAAGCTTGATTACCCTAGAATGTCCTTTATATGGAATCTTATACTTGTTGCTATTATGTTCATTAAACTTTTTAACGTTGTTACATTTGTAAACTCTGTAAATGAATAATCTCACAGGCTAATCCAACCCTGGTGTAACTGAAGGCATAACCCCACTAAATAAACAATAAAAAATAGGTCATTCTCGATGGAAACTTGTCAAAAGTGTTTACTTCCTAGATATTTGTTTATAATGTCAGTATATCTTTTTTTACTGAATGAAATAAAGGTAAGATGCAGTTTACATACAAGTACACAATTATATATAAAGATGAAATGCAATGCATTTGACCACTGATCAAAAGGTCAAAGGTCTATTTGAGCCTTGATAACTCTTTAGGGTACCATGGTTTTGTCATGCCAGTCTTAGATGACAGAGCAAATACTTTTAAGATTGTAAAGTTTGAGAGTTACCTTTACCATAGTTTGTTTTCCCTTGGGTATTAATTAGCAATTACTAAAGGAGGCATACTAATCTAGGAATAAATAAACAAAGCAAATAAAGAATAGATAACATTGACATTTCTACACCTATTTTTATGTAGTACCTAAACCCCAAGTTCAAATTACTGCAGGGCTCCAGATGGGAAGGCTAGATTCAATTACATTCCAAAAAATGAGCTAGATTCGGGATACAACATTGCTTGCAGTGATCGTGCTAGATTATTCTGCACAAAAGTTCAAAATATTTTATGGCAATAACAAACATGTAATGTAGCATAGCATACCTTGAAGAGATCTCTTAGATTAAATGTGTAGTGACACTTAGCTGGAGTAGGAAGCATTCTGTGGCACATATTATAGTATATAGCTATGGAAGAGGATGTTAAAAGATCACTGCATTTCTGGACCTCATATAAGAATCTATTGTTATACAGGTATGTTCCCAGATGAACCTAAAAGAAAGAAATTAATCTAAATTTGTGTCTGGTCTTAAGAAAATTTTAACCATACTGCTGATTCTGAAATGGAGCAAACTACACATGATAGAAAACAGCTACTTTGTAATTTTCACTATTATTTTATGAGTAAACCATAGAAATCATAGAAAAGTAGGGCTAGAAGGGACCTCCAGAGGATCATCTAGTCCAACACTCTGCCTGAAGCAGGATCATCCCTATCCAAAACATCCTATCCAAATCTGTAATCTAACTTTTTAGTAAAACTATCACCAGTCCTGAAACAACACAAGTTGTAACACTCTAACCTGCCACAGGTAAAGCAGGGGGACCATGGCAGCCAACGTCCTGCTTCTGTAAAGGGTTGTTAATATACATTCAAGAGATCCCAGATGGAGGGCTAGACCTCCCACTACAGAAGAAGACAAAAACCCCCACAGTCCCTACCAATCTGATCATGAAGTAAAATTTCTTCCTGACTCCAAATATGGTGAGCTCTCTGATCCTGAACTTAAAGGCCAACTTCTAGCTAGGAACCTCTTGCCTTAAGTCCCAGAAGGAGCAGTGGAACACCTTAGTCAAAATTTCCCACCTTGGCTGCAGCCAAATCCTAATGCTTCTGGGAGAGGCTAAAAAACAAACAGAAAAACCCAAAGTCTGATGCATGTACCTGGAAAGTTACAGGCTGTCACTGTTAATCTTCATTTGCCTGTTATTTTTAAATGTACAGCTGTGAATGCAGTTTATATTTTTAAAATTTTTAGCAAGTGAGAGAAACTGCTTATTATACTAGAACTTTTTACTCTATGAAGTATAGTATTTGTGCACTGTAGATCCACACTAGGATTTTGAATTTCTTTATATAAAGCTAAGTTTGATACCAGGGGTGCTCAACCATTGGCTGGCAGGCTAGATCTGGTCCATAGAATCATGACATCCAGCCCACAGAGGTCCTCACAGGCCCAAAAATCTAGCAGTGTGAAGGAAAGTGGGGGGAAACAGTGGTCATGTTAATTAGCCCCACATGTGTGATAACACGGCCCTGTGCTAGATCATGCTGGTGAGGGTCCAGATTTGGGCATGCAGGACCCAGTTCAAGCTTGCAGGGCCTGGCCAGCATGGGGCATGATTCAGACATGCAGGGCTGCATCTGGTTAGCATCAGGCCTGATCCAGGTATGTGGGGCTAGATCCCAGAAGCATGGAACCCAATTTGGGCACATTGGGCTAAATCCAGGTAGCACAGAGCCCAATCTGAGCATACAGGGCTGGATCCAGCCAGCACGGGGCCCAATCTAGGTGCATGGATCTGGATTCAGCCAGCGTGGGACCCAATATGGGTGTATGGAGATGGATCCAGATGGCATGGGACCTAGATGAACTAGTCTACAGACTGACATTGTGCCACTCATCTGGCTGCTGGGCCAAAAGGTGGGGCACTACTGCTTTGGTACAAGGTCGTTTGAAAACAATTTAGTTATAGAGACGCAGCATGCCTACGGCAAACGACTTGTTTCTTTTCTTTTAATCTTAACCTTCATATGTTCCCATGGAGTAATTTCCAACCCCAGATGCATATTTTGTGCAGTATCTTAAAGTTAATTAATTCTAAAAATTCTTCTTTTTCAGACATTGTCACTAGCACCGCAGTGCACAATGTCCCCAAAGAACAGCCAGTTTACATGAGTGGTTTGCTCTCTGTGGATGAAAAACTGCTCAAGGTAACATGTTACCCTAAGCGTGAATGTATTTTTTACATATGGGGTAACAACTTACACAAAGCCCATGTTAACACATTGGGGTAACTTGTTACTGCAATTTCTGTATAAATGACAGGCCTAGACCTGTTTGGCCACTTTGGATGGACGTATCTGAAAGGTCACAATCATTCATGTCCACTTAAGGTATCCATGGTAACTAATAGATGGGCATCCTCCACTTGTCTTTTGTAGAAGATGAGGTAATCGCTTTTGCTAACCACTCTGCTTGCAGGCTGCGAGGTCATCAAAACACCTTGCCCTTTGCCAAACCCCCCCCCCCCAAAAACCCCAAACCAAAACCCCTTTGTCACACCCAAATCTACCTCTGGTCTCTTTTCTCATGGCAAAACTCCACCTCACCTGCCCCTTTCGTAACATACAAACTAGTTTGCCTTGCCTTTGTTGGAAGTGAAGACAGTGAGCAAAGGGACAGCAGAGAAGATATAGAACAACATCATACTGCAATACAGTGTACACTATGGAGTCCCCTTCAACAGTAAGGGCTTGACACCCTCCCATTCCTCTTTTACCTGCTCTCAATAAGTCCCTGCATGTGTGGTTTCCAAAAAGCATCCACCCACATTTCAAATGCCTGCAAAAGGTGGATGCTGGTCTCTGGCTTCTGTACCCAGGAGAAGAGGGTGCTACCTGCACTGCCATAGGGCAGGGCGGAATTGCTTCTGTGACAGCATAGGTGGACAGGCTTATAGATTCATAGACATTAGGGCTGGAAGGAACCTTGTAAAATCATTGGGTCCAGTCCCCTGCCCAAGGGGCAGGAAGTCAGCTAGGGTCATAGAATCATAGAAGTAGGGTCGGAAGGGACCTTGTAGATCTTCAAGTCCGACCCCCCGCCTGGGCAGGAGAAAAAACTGGGCTCAAATGATCCCAGCTAGGTAGGCATCAAGCCTCCTCTTAAAGACCTCCAGGGTAGGAGCCAGCACCACTTCCCTTGGAAGTTGGTTCCAGATCCTAGCTGCCCTAACTGTGAAGT
>NW_017728943.1:70585471-70625522 GCF_001723895.1 Crocodylus porosus | reverse complement strand
TGGCTATCTTCCAATCATCTGGCACCTGGCCCGAGTGCCACGAGCACTCATAAAGCCGTGCCAAGGGCCCTGCAATAACCCCTGCTAGCACCCTCAACACCCTGAGGTGGAGAGCATCTGGACCCGCTGATTTGAACACGTCCAGCCCCTCCAGAAGCTCTCTAACCAGGTCCTCCCCAACCTGAGGTCTGGAGGCATTCCCCTTGAGTCCGTCTTGCATCACGGTGGGGAAGTCCTGCACAAGAAAACGGAGGTGAAGAATTGGTTAAAGGGGTCTGCTTTCTCCTCTGGCACAACCACCAGATTGCCCAGGGATCTTGCAGGGGCCCCACATTTCCCGGTGCTTTCTTCATCCTCCCTATATATTTGAAAAAGGACTTTTTATTATGTTTAATTTTGGACACAAGTCCTAGCTCTATGTCCGCCTTAGCTTTCTGACAGCCCCCCTACAGGCCTGAGCAGAGGAGGTATACTCCTCTTTGGAGACAGCACCCACCTTCCACTGGGTATATGCCGCCTTTTTGGCAATTAGGCATTTCCGTACACCCTTGGTGAGCCGGGGGGCTTTCAGCACTCCTGCTCCCCTTGGGCCCTGAGTATCATCACCTTAAGGAACAATCACTCATCTTGGGCACTGAGTTCCCCTGCCCTTGAGCACCCCAGCGCCTCTCCCACTAATCTCAACTCATTGGCCCTCTTGAAGTCTAGAGCTACCGCCTTGCTGCTGGCCCTTGACACCCTGCGCTGGATGGTGAATTCCAGCAAGCGATGATCGCTATCACCCAGGTGGTCAAGGACCCGGAGGCCCCTTTCCAGGTCGTCGCCTGTGGCGAGGACCAGGTTCAATAGGGCATTTCCTCCGGTGGGACTGTGCACCTCCTGAATTAAGTGGAGGTCCTGGGTCAAAAGATCCCAGCAAGATAAATGTCCAAATGCTTCTTGAAAGTGTTCAAAGTAGGTGCTTGCACCACCTCTGCAGTGAGTTTGTTTCAGGCCTTGGGGGCTTGGGCAGTAAAGAAGTTTTTCCTCATGTCCAGCCTAAAATGGTCTTGCAGGAGTTTGTGACTGCTGGACCTTGTCATCTCCTGGGGTGCTGTGGTGAACAGGTGTTCCCCCAGATCCTGATGCACACCTCTTATGTACTTACAGGCTGCCACCAAGTCACCCCTGAGCCTGCGCTTCTCCAGACTGAAGAGTTCCATAGCTTGCAGCCTCTCTTTGTAAGGCCTGTTCTCTTCTTGCACTCTGATCATGTGCATGGCTCTTCTCTGAACTCTTTTAAGCTTCTCCACATCCTTCCTAAATTGTGGAACCCAGAACTGGATGCAATACTCCAGCTGTGGCCTCACCAAGGCCGAGTACAGAGGAAGGATGACATCCTGGGTCTTGCTCAAGATGCATTGGTAGATGCAGGCCAGAGTTTTGTTTGCTTTGCCAGCTGCAGCATCACATTGGTAGCTCAAATTCATCTTGTGGTCAATCATGTCTCTTTTGGTCATGGTGCTAGCAAGCACTGCTAAGCCTATAAATGTGATGAAGATTTTTATTGCTGAGGTAGAGCACCTTGCATTTCTCCATATTGACTGCCATCAGGTTTTCATCTACCCACCCTGCAAGCCTATCAAGGTTAGACTTGATCACCAGCCTATCCTCAAGTGTGGAGACTCTTCCTCAAAGTTTGCTGTCGTCAGCGAACTTGGCCAGTCCACTTTTGACTCCAGTGTCCAGTTCATTTATGAATACATTAAAGAGTACAGGTCTGAGAATGGAGCTTTGGGGTTCACCACTAGTCATCAAGTGCCATGTTGATTTGGTTCCATCAACTACCACTCTCTGGGTCCAACCTCAGAGACAGTTCCCCAGCCATCAGACTGTGGAATAGTCAAGGCCAAAGTCGCCCAATTTTTCCATGAGGTCAACATGGGACACCAAGACAAAGGCTTTTTTAAAGTCCAAATATATGACATCAACCTCTTTCCTTTTGTCTTTGATTGTTATTTATATGCATTCAACAGTAATCATTTTTTTCTTTTTTTTTTCTATAGTCCAGGATGAGAAGGCAGCACGTATTCAGTGCTGAAGCCTTGCACAGGTAATTGGGGATGACAGCAACATATCAACTGATGAAATCTTATTCCAAGGCAGTGAGGATGCTGACTTTGTTCCAGATGTAGGAGACTGGCCATGTGTCTATAGGCCATGTGTCTATAGAAGCTTCATCCAGCTCAGATGAGGAGGACTTGGTGCCACAAGCAGAAGTGATGCCAACACTTCCAGCGGGAAAGGGAAGAGGACCAGCCCGGGGCTGCCATGGAGAGCTACAGCAGGACCAAGGAGAGCTACAGCAGGACATGGAGCAGAACCACTGACATCACCCTTTATTGTTACTGGAATTGAAACAGTCACCTGTTGTGGAGATCTTCCTCAAATTATCAATGTAAGTACAGATCTGAAATATTTTTCTTCTGAAAAGAGATGCCAATGCTGCAAATTATGTGCAGGAGGACCACCAAAAGACAGAACCCTAAACTAGTAGCAGGATTTTCCTATCAGGAATCTAAAATATTTCCTGTGGGTTGAAACAGCATGGGATACTTTTTATAATTTCCAGGATACAGCAGTTGAACGTAATAGCCCGAACTACTGGTACTTAAAAAATAAAAGAGGTTGTTTTTAAAAGGGGAGAATAGTTGGAATAAAAAGAGATCTTGGGGAGGTTTTATCAGCATCTCAGTCCTGGCATTAAACTTACTTCCTGGTAGATGTCCTGACTGTGGTACAGCAGAAAAGGAGACAGAGATTCCATCATAGAATCACCCTTGAATCCTTTTGAAAGTGGATAGTATGATCTGGCATACACTTACTAGCCATGGGTTTTCTGTGATTAAATTTTTGGGATTTATTCAGCATCTCATGTATGCCCGAGTAATTTATGGGAAATTTGCAGCATTCCAGCCTGTAGCTGCCCCATGGTCCCCACTTGTTTCCAGACCAGGCTGACCGTGGACTGGTAAAGGTGGGAGAGCAGCAGTTATTCTACTCCTCCTGGTCCCTGGGAAGAGCTCAGAAGCCTCTGCTCCCCTTATGTTCTCCAGATGGGGGTTACTGTAGTCCGGGGAAGGTACAGAGAGAGCCTTTTCCTGACGCTCCTCCCAGTCCCCAAGAGAAGTGAAACAGCAGCTCCTCCCCCTGACTTACCTGCACTGGTTTAGCCCAGTCTGGGGAACATAAACGGAAGTTTTCCCTGCTGCTGCTCCAACCCATTTTCTTCAGACCTGGATAATCCCAGATTACCCAATGTCAATCATACTGAATGGAGAAAAAACTGTAAAGTAGTTTGCAAGTGAGGTAGGAGAGAGAAAGATGAGAACTTGTTTTAAAAAAGTGTTGTTTTTAAAATGCAGATTATTTATGTAAACTAAGCCTTTTCTTCAGCACACCAAAGGCTATTTCAATCAAAATATTGCAACTGGAAATTATTGTAAGAATGGCCAATGGTAATCTTCAAGGAACTTTTTCTCTAACTTGATTTTAAGGTGAATTAATATTATAACATCTTAAGTGTTTTCATAAGTAGTGAAATATAATATATTTGGGGACATACTGAATGTCTGCCTCAACTTGAGGCTCTGAAATAGAGGTGGATTTCTTAATACAAATTTCTTAATAAAATCAGAATCATAAGGCTGGAAGGGGCCCTGAAGGATCATCAGGTCCAGCCTCCTGCATAAGCAGGAAAGACATCAGGTGACTGACCAGCCTTCTCTGTAAGGAGCAATCAGGTCCCCTCTCAGCCTTCTTTTCTTTAGGCTGAAGAGTCCAAGATCCCTCAGCCTCTCCTCATATGGCTTGCCATGCAAGTCCCTGATCATGCAGGTGGCCCTTCTCTGGACCCTCTCAAGCTTTAGCACATCCTAGTTGAAGTGCAGCACCCAGAACTGGGTGCAATACTCCAGCTGTGGCCACACCAATGTTGACTAAAGTGGGAGAATCACTTCTTTGGATTAACTGGAGATGAACTGATTGATGCATGCCACGGTTTTATTGGCCCTAGTGGCTACTGCATCACATTGTCGGCTCATATTCATGTTGGGGTCTATTGTTACCCCCAGATCCCTTTCCTTTGTAGTGCTGGTCAAGTTAGTGATGTCCAGCCTGTAGGTGTGCTGGGGGTTCTTCCTTTCCAGATACAGCAGTTTGCATTTCCCTATGGTGAACCTCATCTGGTTTCATTCTGCCCAACATGCCAGCCTATCTAGGTCTGCTTGTATCTGCAGCCTATCTGCGGGTGTGTGTCCACACAACCCCATATCTTGGTGTCATCTGTGAACTTGGCCAATGCACCTTCCATCCCCTCATCCAGGTCACTGATGAAGATATTGAACAGCATTGGGCAGAGTACCAACCTTTGGGGTACACTGTCACCCACATCTTGCCAGGATGACATTCATTTGGACTCTTTGTGTCCTACCCCACAAACAGTTTCACACCCACTTGATGGTCCCACAGTTGAGCCCAATATCTTCCAGTTTTCTGATCAGTACCTTGTGGGATACCAGGTCAAAGGCTATCTGGAAGTTGAGGTATATGATGTCACCTGGATGAGAGAAAAGCGGTTGACAAGTCACCTGATCATAGAAAGAAATGAGGTTGGTCAGACAAGACCTGCCCACGATGAAGCCATGCTGGCTGTCATTCAGTATCGTGCCTTCTGCATATTTGTCACATATAGCCTCTTGGATGAATGTTTCTAGGATTTTCCCTGGAATAAAAGTTAAGCTAATTGGCCCGCAGTTTCCTGGGTCTTCACGATTCCCCTTCTTGAAGATAGGCACAACATTGGTCCTCTTCCAGTCCTCTGGGATTTTTCCAGAGGCTCATGATTTTTGAAAGACCTTTTCCAGGGGCTCTGCGATTACTTCGGCCAACAGCTAAAGAAGGACTTCTTGTTTTCCTTGATTCTTGTAGCTAATTTTAGTTTGGTTTCTACCTTAGTTTGCCTAATTTGTTTTCTACAAGTGCGAGCTATTCTCAAGTAGTCTTCATTAGAGGTTGTCCCAAGCTTCCATTGTTTGTATGCCTCTTTCTTTTTCTGTAGGAGGGCTGGAACTTCCCTGCTTAGCCAAGAGGGTTTTTTGACCCTTCTGCTACTTTTTCTCTATAAGGGAATGGATTTTCTCTGAGCCTTAAGTATTGTATCCTTAAGGAATGACCATTCTTCTCATGCTCCCTTTACTTGTGGTCCTCGGTCTCTCAGGGCATTCTCTACTAGTGACCTGAGCTTATTAAAATCTGTGTTTTTGAAGTCTAAGACTTTGAGCTTGGTATCTGTTTTGTCAGCCTTGCAACAAACTGTGAATGTAACGATTTCATGGTCATTCCTGCCTAGGCTGCCTTCTATGTTTAAGTCAGTCACAAGGTCATCTCCTTTGGCCAGGACCAGGTCAAGAACTGCATTGCCTCTAGTTGGCCCGTGCACCTTCCGAGTCAAAAAAAACTCTTCGGTGCTGGTCAGGAAGGATCATGATCGATCCGAGCTGGCCAAGCACTCCTCCCAGGAGATGTCTGGATAGTTGAAGCCACTCTTGACAACCATGTCCCTTGCACGCACAGCCTCCATTAGTTTATGGGTGGATGCTAGATCATGTTCCTCCTCCCTTGGTTAGGCAGCCTGTAGTATACAACACCTACAGTCAGGTTTCTCCCACCGCGCCTCCCCCAGAGCTTGCCCCAGAGGGTTTCAAGCTGTTCTTCTTTGGGGCCAACATTGGCCTATAGGGATGTGTACTGCTTCTTCACACAGAGGGCAACACCCCCACCTCTCTTCCCTACCTGATCCTTTCTGTGAAGGATGTAGCTCTTTATGGGTAAGCTCCAGTCATGAGAGGAGTCCCACCACTTCTCCGTGATTCCTGCTAGATCACAGTGTCTAGTGGAAAGCAGAAGGACTGGTTCCCATGCTTCTACCATTGGTGTACAGGCACCTCAGTCCTTCCACTGAGGTCACGGGCCGCCTGTTGCATTGAAGGGGAGCTGTTTTCTCAGCTTCCATAAGAGTGGCTTGGCTTCATTGTCGATGGAGCTTTCCTGTATATTATTCCCTGGGTAGGCTCCAGTTAGCATTTCCCCATCCCGCAACGATCTTAGTTTAAAGCCCTATCTAAGAGATTGGCCATCCTGGCAGAGAAAAAGCAAGCCTGGGAATAAAAATTCAGGAGTTGGCTGGATACTACGAGCTGAGGACTGAACACAGATACTGACTTCATGGCTCATTACAATCTGATTGCTCTCTCCATTCCACAAGTGTTAAATGCACTCTCCCCTTTTTAATGGTCTTGATTTTCCATGAATCAAGTCATTGTTTCTTTTGCAGTTTTCTTGTCTGTTACTTATTCCTGTGAATGCATCTTCTCCAATATCATGCCCCTGCAGACTATTTTAGCTGTAGCTGTGCCTGCTTTTTTCCTTAGACCCGAAGAACAACGCATTGCATTCAAAAGCTTGCCTATATCTAAGTCTATCCCAACCATGCAGTTGTTCCAATAAAAGCTATCACCCACAAAAATCCATTTCTCTTATGGATTGCTTAAGACATTTAAAGTAACCTCTTTCCTTGTATTTTACATTTTTAATGCCGTATGACATTAAAAATTATTTGAGATATTTTGCTTGAAATCTTATTAGCTATTCATTCTTCATACTTTCATTCACTGATATAATTTCATCAAAATATTATATCCGCTACCTGGAAAATACGTTGTAAGGACTGTAAGCAAGGTTGAGGCACAGCTAATATGGAGAAGTGTGACAAAAGACGTGGGCTAATCTCACTTCTTCCACCACTTGTAGGAGCGCAGTTTGCTACCAAGGAGACATCCTGGACATTCTGTGAGAATTAGAAAAGGACAAAATTCAATGATAGCAAGTGCATTAGCATTTCAAAACTCCAGAAGTAATAAAAAATGTTCCCACTTGAATGTCTGTATTTTGTTTCAGCTGAAAGTATTGGGACTTATTTTCTTCAATGGTAAGAGGATCAGACCCCTAGGAAATAATCTGTAATCATGTGGTAGGTTCTGTATAACACTGGCAAATTCTACAGTTTCATCGTAGTATACTAAAAATGTTAGTGATTTCATGGTAAAAATCCTAAATGTATTTAAAAAACAGGCCACATTCTAATTATTTGAAAAATGACAAAAAAGAAAATGACCTGCAATCATTATTTAAAAAAGAAACACCTCTCCCCGCAAGCAAAAGTAAATCCCACAAACAAACAAAAATTGAGGTATCCTTTTTAACAATTAACCAATGACAGGAAATTAGACTGCAGTCATGGGTAGTTGAACTGTTTTAGAATGCATAAATTTCTGATTAGTCTGCTGAAATGTTTCTAGTTTTTACATAAGGTTTCCCTTTGATGATAGGTGAAAATATACAGTTATCTTTTGGACTAAGAAATTGCACTTTACCTATTTCTGAATTAACAGAAACAAGTGAAATGAGAGAGAGAGAGAGAGAATGCAAAAAAGAAGGGGGGAAAGTTCAATGAAAAAACAGGTTAAAAAATATAGATGTATAGGAAGAAAAAGAACAGTTTCTGTTAGCTTTGCAAAATTCTCATATAACGTATAAAGTTATGTCTATATATATTCCCTGCTCACCTCCTATTCTTAACCTGTCTTTCCTTCTAAGTATTTATTTCTGGAATAAAAGCTGCTGTTATGTGCACCCTGCTTCAGAGAGTAAGTAGAACTGGGGGATCAGAAAGAGAAAGGGACGGAAGGTAGAGAACTTACTCGGTGTGTGTCATGTACAGAGAAGTAGGGCTGTGTGAAGCTTCGGGTGTTGATTTGACTCAGAGGAGATTTGGCCTGATTTGGCAGTTGAAACTCTGAATCCAGATCAAATCAGGAGACTAATAAAAAGGTCCAAAAAGATTTGAAGCTCTCTGAATTGATTCAGAAAAGCTTCAGAGAGCTGCAGAGATTCGGGCAGTCCCTGCTCACTGTCACAGGAAGCTGGACCTAGACTCTGTGCCGGTAAGTAGGGGGCAGCAGGGGGGGGCTGAAGGAAAGGGAGGGGACCATGGGGGGGACCCCCACCAGGCCCCATCCCCTGCCTGCCCTCCCAGCCCCCCTGAGTGCCCCCAACTTTTGTCTGCTCTCCCAGCCCAACCATGGCTGCCCCACCCAGCACCAAATTATTGAATCGAATCACTGTCCCCCGAATTGGCTGAACTGCACAGGCCTACAGAGAACCCTGAGTGCAGAGGTGTAACTAGCAATTTCTATGTTCTGGGCAGAGATTAGAAAAGGTGTTGCACTAAGCACTGTAGAGTGGAGGCAGGCAGAGCTTGTACTTCACTCACCCACCCCTAGTTATGCTACTGTAAGAGGAGCAATTAGTGGTAGGGGTAGAAGAAAACATAAGAAAAAAAACAGCCTGAAGCAGGAGAAGATAAGATTCTTTGGTTGTTGTCTTATATCAAGACAGCAACAACAGGGAGATATAGGGATTGTGGGATTATGGTGGTGGTCAAGGTCTGTGAACGGCCAAAACTCCAAATCTAGGAAGAGGAAAGTTTGGTCAGACAAGAGCTGTTATCAGGGACAGGTAGCTGTTCTCTCAATGCTTTTTGTTCTCATACTCAAGCTATTATTTGTCAAAAAAGGAGCTATGCATCTCATCCGTGTGCATGTGTGCATGAATGGTCTCAATATCAGGGAAGAATTCAAACACATAGCTATATTTAAACATATACTTAAATCCTATTGAATTAATCAAAATCAAAATTAGGCAGTGGGGGTGTGCCAAGTGGGCCCTATTTGATTCAGATTTGGCCCGAATCAGGGACAGTGATTCAATTTGTTGATTCGGATCACTGTCTCCAATTCAATTTGGCTGAATCTGAAGATTCGATGCCGATTTGGAGAATCAGGGATTCAGACACAGACACAGCTTTAATTTTTTTTCTCCATACCTCAAGGTACCAGCATGGTTTGTGAATGCTGCAGTGGTGGGGTGGACGGAGCATCCCACAGGAGTTTGGGGGGGGTCCCTCCATGTGCTGGATTTGGACCTGAAGTACTTCTGGTTTACTTCCGGGTCTGCCAGGAAGCAGGCAAGGCCCCCCCAGCTCAGCGATCAGCATTGGGGGGGCCCCAGGTGCCCCCCCCAGACCCAGGAGGCACCAGTTATTGAGCCGGGGGGTGGAGGGGGGGGCCCCTGCACACTCCCTGGCAGACCCAGAAGTGGACCAGAAGTGCTTCTGATCCACTTCCGGGTCTGCTGCCAAGCACGCTGGGGAGTCCCCTGCGTTTTTGTGGGACACTCCCTGTGCCCCAGCATCGCAGTATTCACGACCCACCTGCTACCTAGGGGTATGTAGAAAAAACATTTAAAGCTGTGTCTATATCTGAATCTCTGAATCTTTCTGAATCTCTCTGAATTGATTTGGAGGATTCCAATTTGATTCGGAGAGATTAAAGGGTCCTCTGATGCGATTTGGAAATCCAGCTACTGAATTGGGCCGAATCTCTGCTGAATTGAATCAGGGACCAAAGCTTCGCACAGCCCTATTAGGCATGTGCTCAAATACTTTTCAACATGGGTCAATGTATATAAATAAACAATGATCTTTATTTTCCTTGAAGAAACTGCTTAGGTTTCTGCACCTAAAAACTTCATCCTTTCAGTGAACAAACAGGAAATTAAGGGTCATATACTTTTCTGCTCTTATGCCACAGATTTAACTTCTGAAAAAAACTAGCTATCAAAACTGATAAAAGTATGAAATCCACACCATACCTTCCATGCAAGTTGTTTACTGTTATAAAATCCTCCTAAATCTAAAAATTGCCTAAGTGATTCAAGTGGAGGCTGGGCACCGTACTCCTCTGGCATCGGCATGTTCAGGTCATCAATGAACACTAGCACCTTCGAAGAAATACAACAACACTGAAAACCATATCTAAACTATGTTGAACTTTGTTTTCTTGTATTGTAATACTGAGCATTAACATAAAATGATGGGAAGTCATGCAAATAGCTATGAATCCACTACATTCTTGTCTTTCTAAAACATATAACTTGTGTATCTACTGAAGTATTTTTTCATAGCATATATCATTATCTGAAGAACCCAGGTTTGATGAGACTCTACAAATAGTTGTAAGCAATAGCCAAGATGCCTGATCTCATTCAAATAGAGATAGGGACAATGTTCGCATTTTAACCTAGATCAGCTTCTCCTACAATATAATCTTTAGAAAGTGGTTCTGAGGAAAGAAGCCCCTCAGTCTTCTTGCATGCATGGGTGAGGTTGGTAGTTTACATTAGATTTCCAAAGCAAAAGATGACAAGGGAAGGAGCACTACCATGGAATAACTTGAGACAAATTAATATTATGTATGTATGCATTTAGTTAGTTCTTATTTGGATGTAATGTATTATATATTTGTGAATGATGTCCAAGGAGAAAGCAATGGTACTGGACAGCAACATCTCATTGTTGGAGACTCATCAGAATATCTAGCTAATTGAGTAGCCTGGCTACTTGAAATGTCTTGGAAGTTCTGTCATTATTTTTGTAGGTACGATTCTTTTAAATTAATTAAATCAAAAACAAGGTTATTAATATATTATTTATGAAAAATGCTGTCACCCAATTCCTACCCAGAATTATGAACTACTGCATTAATAATTGAAAGCAAGCACAATAGTAGATAAAAGATATTAATCCAAGAGTTCTAAAGTACACACCAGTAGTTAGACAAAAACACCTCTGAAATGGGTTATGCAGTTCTGTTATCCTTGTAATTTCTTTTAGCACTGCCAATTGTACTAGAAGAGATCAGTACATTTACCTGTTTGGATTTTGGAGCACCCAGAACATCTTTACTTTTTAAGATTAATTTCTGAAGAATCCATGTCTGGGTTTGAGCAGCACTGGTATGGGCACCAAACTGTATTTTGGTGACAATCACACCCTGGTTACTTTCAGATGATGATGTGATATTACTAGTTGCAGAATAGGGCCTTTTGATCAACTTGACAGCTGTGTCAGAAAATAAAGAGTCAGCATTGACTAAAAGTGGATCTTATTGTACTCATTATTCCATTATGTTATTGATATTCCACTATGGTTATTAAACCTACTAATTTCATTTAACGATGTTACCAAAAATCTAATTCTTCTCAAAGTACATATTTCCTTTATATAATGATAGTATTTGCATGTGGCTTCCTGGATAATGATCATAATATGCCCATCTTCAAAATAAGCATTCCTATTAGATTTCTGATTAAAAGGTACAGCAAAATAATAAAGGTCATCTGAAAAAAGTCACTCATATTTGTCATATTCATTAAACACTTCTTACAAGGTTATTTAAAGCAAAGAACATTTCCTTAAGCTTTCTGAGTGACATGTTTTGTCATAAGAGTGCATTGAGGCCCTGGGCTGGCCACTGGATTAAAGACAGATAAGAAATGGTAATTATTTCAACCTTTACTACCTATAAAAGTAAGAAATCAGATATTTAATACAGTTATAATGTCTCATGTAATGAAATACATGGATAATTTAACATTTCTGCACATGAGCTAACCAAGGAAAGTTCACTTGTCCACAGGTAGAGTAGCACAATGTTATACCACTGCTAATAAACATGTTCTTCCTTTCACATTTTGATTGGAAAATTATTGATATTCTCTTTGAACAGGGGTCACATATGGCACAGCGGGTTGGCCTGGGGTGTGCACTGTAAATGGCTGGACTCATGCTGGACCAGCTCTGCCTGCTGGCTCTAGGGTTGGTCTGGATTGGGTCATGCTCAAGCAAGAGGTCAGGGTCAGTCTGGCAGGGTGCCACATGTAGCACATGTCCTGTACTGGCCCTGGGCCATGTGCAGAGTATGGCCAGTCCAGCCCTCTGTGCCATGTGCATCATGTGTGGTCCTGGGGGCTGCTGCATATGCAAGGGCAGCACAGGATGCACTGCAAGTAGCGTATGGACTGGGTTGATGCACTGGCTGCGTGTGGCACCCCTCTGGACTGGCCCTGCACCCTGGCTTCAGAGCAACCACTGCATATATTGCGTGCCCCAGACTGACCCATGTCACATGCAGTGCCAGGTCCAGCCTGCATGCTGCGTGCTGTGTAAGCCCTGGGGTGGGACCAGTGTGTGTTGTTCATGCAGTGCAATGTGGACCAACAAACATAGGCACAGCACACAGCACAGGGGTTCAGTCCTGACCTGATCTGACCTGCAGACTAGCCCAGTGACACTTCTGTCCTAGAACAAGCATTCCAATATAAACAAATGAGCTTTTATAATGTAACAGATACTTTATAGTTTTGAGTTAAAAGTATTTGCCTGGGTAGCTCAGAAGTGTAGTTGAAGTATGAGATAAAACACTTTTCCTTTTACTTCTGCAAGAGATAAAGGACATTTACTACTGATCTACTATCAAATACCCATATATTATTAACTAGCCAAAGTACCTGGCTTCGCATGGGCTGCAGTAATCAAATTTTAATGTTTTATAAATAAACTATTTTCATTCTATCTGATTTCTCTCTACTAATAATGTGTTTAGTTTTGTACCCTATTTTACTTGTGTGATACAGCTTGACACTGTGAGCTTTTGGTCATACCAAAAACCTATAAAAGTTGAACATTTAAATGTATTAAACAACTGAATTGTGAGGTATAATTATTTATTTACTTTGTAAGACTTTAGCATAACACTGAGGATTTCACGACATTTTTCTATCCTAGTTTATGATGGTGTTTGATGCTTTTTTATCCATGTAGAGCTTCAGGATAGACAGTGTTGCATGTTTTGCCATCTGGTGCCAAGATGAAAAGGTTTTTGCCATTGCCAGTTGTGAACTCTGGAACAACCAACATAGAGTTGGCTATGAGAAAAGCTTGGGCATCGCAGGTTGAGGCCAACAACTTTGAGTGACTGTCCCTGTGCCTTGCTGATGCTTATGGCAAAACTGAGGTGGATGGGGAACTGGAACCATTTAAATAGACATGGCAGGTCAGGAGGAATGATTGGAGTGCGTGGAATGAAGACATCCTGTCCTGCTGCATGGTCAGTCATTATGGTGGCTTCAATGACATGTGGCATGAGCTTCTTGACAGCCAATCGTGTTCCATTGCAGAGTGCTGGTGGGTCCAGATTCCTGAGAAGAATGATGAGTATACCAATCTTGAGCTCCAGGTTGCGTGAAGGCACACCTGGTGGTTTGAGAGAGTTGAGAAATTATGTTGGGTAGTTGACTGCCTCATTTGTGTCTGGGACAGTGTCCACTGACTTGTATTTTTGCACAGTGCCAGGCAATTGAGAAAGAAGGTCTTTGTTTATGGTACTGACTGCATCCTTTTTTGGTGCCAGGATGGCTCTTTGGCATAGCCACTTGTGGTCATGAGAGTGATATGCAACATTTGGAAAAACTGCCTCTTTCAGTTTTTGAAGTGTTGCAACTACTTTCCCAATGTTGTTCACTGAGATAGTTTCATCTTGATTCTCAGATACTGTGGCCCCATTTCCCAGTTTGAGCAGGCTTGCAGCAAACTCTCCAGCAGATGTATCACCTATTGCTCGGTTTGTTTGTCACAGTTCAAAATGGTAGCCATCATCACCCTGCCAGAAAATGAGTGGATACTGAAGTGCATCATGTGATCAGTGTCTCAGTCATTGTTGAGGAAATTGGCCAGCTACTGCGTAGCACCCATACACCGAAGGGTGTGCTCATACACCGAGGAGCACCGGCCATGTCCTGTCTCTGGGCTCATTCCTAGCCGCGATCAATTAGGCAGAACGAGGGAGTGTCGGCAAGATGATTTATTTCTCTGCAGAGGGGTTACTTAGGGCCTAGTAGACCAAGAGTTCCCCCAATCTAAGTTTGGTAGCACCTTTTACACTAACAGGTCATACATATGCAAATATAGGTATACATAGGCATAAGGCATATATGCGTGCGCATCTTTGGGGAATTTCCACTAGCTTTGGGGTTTTGTTTTTTTGCTTGCTGTTACAGAGTTACAAAATACACAGAACAAGTTTGCTTACTGTCAACAAAAGGCTATCTTTAAGTTTAGGGAAAGAACATATGCTTCTCAAGGGTCATGTTGTTTTTCTAACACCATTCTCTGGAGAGAGTTGTTCCTGAGTTGCAACACAATGTCTCGATTGCCCCGTTGTTCACCAGCCAGAATGATAGCCACTTCTGATGTTGTGGGTGCATTGAAGCGCTGCTCATGCTCACCAGCTGGAGTTTTGTCTGCATGAATGACAACATTATACTTCGGAGACATCTTTTCCATGGCACACTTGAAACTGTGAACATAGTTGTTTTCCTTGTGGAGCATGTCTTGCAACTGCAACGCCACCTGTAGGTTGGTTTGAATGACATTGTTGCAGCACTCTTCACCCTGCTTTGTACTGTTATCCATGAAGTAGATCTGAAGGAATTTGGGCTTTTCATTTGGGAGTGGCATCAGACTGCCAATCTGATGATAGACCTGGCCATGCACTTTAAATGTGAGCATGTCACTATATTCTTTGATGTCTTTTGTGGCACCAAAAGGTGTCATTTGGAAGCACGAGTTGTATCTTCTAATGTTGCTTTGAAAATGACGTGCATCTGGAGTGCTACCTGTCAACAATGTATGAAGGGGTTCAGGAGGACCATTCATTTGGGGCAGTTGAACCTTGACACTGTTGCAGTATAACCCTGGAGTTTCTCCTTTCCATCTCATTGCAAGGCAGCAGCTGCAAGAAGTTGCTATTGATCTAATTGCAACTAATGGATCAGAACCATAATCCAAGGCTGGACTGTAGAAGAATGCAGAGTTTTCTTTTTCCCTCCAGGGCCAGTTCCTGGTTGCAGCCATTGCTGCTCTGTTTGCAACTTGCTGTGCAGGAGTTTCAGTTGCTCTGGATGCAGCCATTGCTGCTCTGTTTGTTGTCTTGCACGTTGCTGCTCCGGAGTCTCAGCTGCAGCTTTTGCAAGGTGATTTTTGGCAAGTTTCCTTCTTGTAGATTGCCTTACAGAGAATGTCTCTCACAACCCCCCTAATCAGTCCCTGAGAAGGCCCAGTACAGTTTTCTCCCTGGACTTTCCTTAAGCCCTCACTCTGCCTGTGGGTGCTCCCAGGTCCTGTTAACCAGTCCCAACAACAGCCCTTACGGGAATACTTCTAAACATGGAGCCTTCTCCAGCTGTACCAGTTGGCTTTGGCCAGGAGCTCTGAGTTTTGCTAAAGAATGTTTTGCACATGCAAATTTATTCTGCTTCCCTGTCACAGGCGTTTCTGCAGTATAGAAATAAAAAAAGGCATCTTTTTTTAGCCAAATCAAAAAATAGCATCCAGGTGCATGCCCCGGGTCCCCTTAGTATGCATGCAAAGTTTCAGGTCTCTTCAGTATCATGGTCTTGGAGCTATGGCGCTGACACACACAGAGGCCCTTTTATTAATATAGATTCAAGAATTGTTCCTCCAAATTAAGGGCCTGTACCCATTACACTTTTACATGAATGTAATTGGTCTTTATGCCATTGGAAAGAAGGAGCAAACAGATAAAAAATATATATGGGGTAACTTTGCCCAATCTGGTGTAGAATCAGTTTGGAAAGAATCAAAGATAAGACTACCCTTGTGTAAATTATGCTGATGTAGGTGTTGTGTATCTGCAAATTATAGTGAGGTAGCCATGTGTTCCACACAAATAGGCTATTACCAGGTTCACCAATACCGAGTGGTGAGATGCAGTTCTAGAGGCATACAGGAGACTACTTTGGGATAAGCTGCTTTTTGCATACTTGAGATTCTAAGAAAATTTGCTTCAGCATACAAAAATTATATATATATATATAAAATCACACCTGTAGATACGTAACGTGTAGCCAGGCCCCAAGATACACGTGAGAGAATTTAGAAAAAAATCTAACATTTGTAACATTCTTAAACGTTGAAAAAGCTAGCATTTTTGACGATAGAAAATACTATTTTTCCACTAGAATTATTTATCACTATGTTCATCATACAAGGAAAATTAAAAGCTATGAGTAGCAACTTCAAGCACAAATAAAAGCAAATGAAACTGGTACTATATTCTAGTTTGCAAGCCAATGACTTAACACTTCCTAACCTGCTGAACTGTTCTGCTCTGCTATTATAGTATATCAAATATCAAACATTTTAGTGTTTAACTTTCTAATAAAGTTGTAGTATGCCCCTTGCTTACAGCTTTTTAGTAATTAATGCAATTTTATATTGCCATTTTTGTAACACACATACCTAATCATTAGATAGGACCTAGTTCATTCTTTTTTCTGGCGGGTACAATTTACACCCATTGTTCAAATGGTGAGATACACTGGCAACTTGAACCAATGTAGGTAATTCACTGACCCCACAATTAGGCTTCCAAAGTGAAGGTGCAAAATTGCACAGACAAAAATGAAAATATGGTGCTATAATCCTTGAAAAAGATGAGAATAATCACATACCCGAGTCTCCAATTGAGGCCCATGTTTTTCTCCAGGCACCCCGGTGTATGTCAGATGTTATGCCACTGGTATTTTTCAACAGGCTGGTCAGAAGAGAGGTAGAAAAATGCACAACTGGATTTTTGTAACTCAAAAATGACATTTTTCCATGTAATGAGAATAAGAACTTAAATGGAGTTTCTTTTGGGTTAAGAATGAGCACAAGACATGGCAGGGTCGGAAGGGACCTGAGCAGATCATCAAGTCCGACCCCCTGACATGGGCAGGAAAGAATGCTGGGGTCAAATGACCCCGGCTAGGTGTCTATCTAGCCTCCTTTTGAAGACCCCCAGGGGAGGAGCAAGCACCACCTCCCTTAGAAGTTGGTTCCAGAGCCTAGCTGCCCTGACTGTGAAGTAGTACCTCCTGATATCTAGCCTGAATCTAATCTCCATCTACTTATGGCCATTATTCCTTGTTACTCCCAGTAGTGTTTGGGGGAACAGGGACTCTCCCATTGCCTGCTGGTCCCCCATGGCTAGTTTGTAGACAGCCACCAGATCCCCTCTCAACTTTCTCCTGTGGAGGCTAAACAGGTTCAGGTCCCTTAGCCTCCCCTCGTAGGGCCTGTCTTGCTGCCCCCTGATAATACAAGTGGCCTTCCTCTGGACCCTCTCCATGCTGTCCACACCCCTCCTGAAGTGCAGTGCCCAGAACTGGATGCAGTACTCCAACTGCAGCCTGACCAATGTCACATAGAGGGGGAGGATCATCTCCTTGGACCTGCTCGTGATGCATGACAAGGTGCAGATAGCCTTTCTGACTGCATCCCCATGTTGGCGGCCCATATTCATCTTGGAGTCAATAATGACTCCAAGATCCTTTTCTGCCTCCGTGCTGATAAGAAGGGAGTTCCCCAGCCTGTAGGTATGCTGCTGGTTCTTCCTCCCCAGGTACAATACCTTGCACTACTTGTCAGTATTGAGTTTGCAGACATTAAAACTCTCCCTAAAAAGTTGCTTTACTGGAAGGAGCAGGGCATTACATCGACCTGACTCCGCAGTGTCTGTATAGATTGGGTGCTTCAGTGGGGCTTTTTGGTGCTTTTAGCTAAAGCTGATTCAATCAGCTATTAGATAAAAGCACCAAGAAAGCCCCACTGAAGTGCCTGATCTATACAGACATTGGAGGAGCTGGGTCCAACTAATGCGCTGCCTGGGTACATGCTAGGCTTGGTGTTGGAGTACACCGAGTTTAAAGTAAAGTGCTGTTTTGGGGTGTGTGTTTAATGTCTGCAAAGCAGCATTTGACTAATATATTTTTTCTTTTCAGAAGCTTAAGAGCACCTAAAAACTGGGGCTTAAAATATATATATTTTTAACTATGTGAAAACTGTAGTATAAATTACTAAAACTGGTTGTTCATTCATTCTTAAGTTTAAGGTTACAGTTACAGTTACAATTTGATTACATTATTTCCTACTATATATTAAATACTGATGGGGCAGATATTTCAATGATATACAACCTTGCTCTTTTGGTTTCATTATATAAGAAGACATCTCCTAAAATTGTTCCAGATGTTACAGATAATCCTCCTTTTTTCTGAAGTCTTTCAAGCATGTGCTGAATCATTGCAGTCTTTCCAATGCCAGAGTCTCCTGAAAAAAAATAGACAGGCTATTTAAAACATTTCAGCTGAAATTTTCAAAAATATCCACAGCACAAATGTGTGACAAAAATTGTATATATAATCTGTACGTTGTTCCTCTCACTGCACATAGAATCGTGTTATGCCAGATTAGGTCCCCGATCCAATTATCCTAATGTATAAAAATTGAAATTTGATGATTAATGAAAACTGTTGGGCATGTAGGTGTAGCAAACAGATACTACCAGGAATATGGTAGAAAATATCAATGATATTACTTGCAAAATATGACTTCTTCCACTATTGCTCCATTTATTTTTCCATTCCAGACCCTGATCTGGACTTTTTAATACGTTAAAATAGGGGCACCAGATCTGTACTGCGGGCCTCCCTGGGGCACAGGGCAGCCATGGCAGGGATGGTGGGACCGGGGAGGATGATGGCAGGGATGGTGGCAGTAGGGCAAATGATGGTAGCCCAAGTGGCTTCAGGGAAAGCAGGACTGTGTCCACAGAGCCCTTACTTGTCTTCCTGCTGACAATAGCCAAGTCCACTAGGACCCAGAGGCCTCAGATTCTGCAGCAGGTCACGACCCTCTAACCAGGCTCCCCAACTTCTGGTAGCCTGCTGGTAGCCCAGTGGGTAGGATGAAGCAACTCCAAAGGTTGGATCCAGCCCATGGGCCATGTATTTGACACCCTTGCCTTAAAAAAAAAAAAAAAAATCTACAAAGGACAAAAAAACTGACAAAAGCAGCATGTCATGAATACTGAGGACTGTGAAGTGCAAGGGGAAATGTGTTCATGCCAATCTTCATCAAATGTGTTCACCCAACCTAAATCTATTATTGCTTTTTCTCAACTAACAAATTAATAACTAAGAGCCAAAAACTACATAAAATATGAAACTTTAAAATGTTGTTCATGACAAAAGAATTTGGGAAAAGATATCCCAGTTCTGTATATTTAGTGCAAGTCAGTTTAGGGCTCACCTCTCCAGTTTTATTGGCAGTCAATTGCTCATCCAGTATTTTGCTAAATGCTTTATTAACAGCTTGCTGTGAGATTGGTAAGGACAGCTAACCTACAATGAACGCTACTTTACGGAAATAGTTACATAAATACTAATGGAATATTCTGGGCACAGCTACACGTGCTATGAATGCATCTGAATAAATTCTGGTCCCAGGGGCAGGAAGTCATCTGGGGTAAAAGGATCCCAGCAAGATAAACATCCAATTGACTCTTAAAGGAGTCCAGAGTAGGTGCTTGCACCACCTCTGGCGGCAGTCTGTTCCAGGCCTTGGGGGCTCAGACAGTAAAGAAATTCTTCCTTATGTCCAGCCTGAAATGGTCTTGGAGGAGTTTGTGACCATTTAAACTTGTCATCCCACGAAGTGCTCTGGTGAACAGGTGTTTCCCTAGAACCTGATGTACACCCCTTATATACTTATAGGCAGCCACCAGGTTCCCCCTGAACCTGTGCTTTTCCAAGCTAAGGAGTCCCATAGCTCTCAGCCTCTCATCGTAACACCTGCTTTCCTGCCCTCTGATCATGTGCGTGACTCTCCTCTGGACTCTCTCAAGCTTCTCCACATCCTTTTTGAATTGTGGAGCCCAGAATTGGATGCAGTACTCCAGCTGTGGCCTCACCATGCCAAGTACAGTGGGAGGATGACATCCTGGGATTTGCTGGAGAAGCATCTATGGATGCAAGCCAGAATTTTGCCTGCTTTGCTGGCTGCAACATCACATTTGTGCCTTATATTCATTTTGTGGTCAATCATGACCCCTAGTCCCTTTCAGCCATGGTGCTAGCAAGCGTAGCACTGCCGAGCCTATAAGCATTCTGCGGGTTTTTCTTCCCAAGGTAGAGTACCTTGCATTTTTTGGTGTTGAAGGCCATCAGGTTTTTGTCTGCCCATTTTCTGAGCCTGTCCAGGCTGGCCTGGACCACCATCCTGTCCTCAGGTGTGAATGCTTTACCCCAAAGTTTGGTGTCATCAGCGAACTTGGCCAGTCCACTACTGACACCAATGTTCACATCATTAATGAAGATGTTGAAAAGGATAGGCCAAAGGACAGAACCTTGAGGGACCCAACTGGCCACAGTGCACCACAATGATTGACTTCCATCAACTACCACTCTCTGGGTCTGACCTCAGAGCCAGTTCCCCAGCTAGCGGACTGATGTAGCTAAGGCCACAGTTGACCAGTTTTTCTATAAAATGATCATGGGATACCAGATCGAAAGCTTTTTTAAAAATCAAGATATATGACAGCAATCTCTTCTTCCTTGTCCAGGTGATATGTCACCTGGTCGTAGGAGATGAGATTAGTCAGGCAAGACCGACCCACAGCAAACCTGTGCTAGCTATCCCTCAGGATGTTGCCTTCAGCCAGTTTGTCAAAAATGGTCCCTTTGATAATTTTTTCCAAGATCTTTCCTGGGATAGAGGTCAGGCTGATGGGCCTATTGTTCCTTGGATCTACTTTTCTCCCTTTCTTGAAGACAGGCACCACACTGGCCTTCTTCCAATCTTCGGGCAGTTTGCCTGAGCGCCATGAGTTCTCGAAGATCCGTGCCAGTGGCAGAGGTGTTCCTTCACATGGTCAAGATTGATGAAAGGTAACAATTCTCCCTCACCCTGGTCATCCCATACCGTATTGCGCAGGGCCATCCCTTGGGGCTGGTGAAAAAATGACGCAAAATACCCATTAAGCTGGTTGCCTTTTTCCTGGGTGTCGGTTGTCAGTTGACCCATATGGTAACCAAATGTTACCTTTGCTTTTGCTCCAACTCCCCACATATCTAAAGGACTTTTTATTATCCTTGATATGTGTAGTCAGTTGGAGTTCAGTTGCAGCCTTGGCTTTCCTGGTTTGCTCCCTACAGGTCTGGACCAGTGCAGAGTACTCCTCCTTTGGAGTGGATCCAGTCTTCTGTCCTTTATAGGTCTTTCTTTTTAGATGTAGGAGGTCCACTAGTTCCTTGCAGAGCCAAGGGGGTTGCTGTGCCCTGCCTTTCCTCTGAGATGGGATAAATTTTGCTTGAGCTTCTAGGATCGCTCCCTTGAGAAGCAACCACTCTTCCTGAACTCCCCTCCTCTTTGGGTCGTGGTCCCTTAGGTCCTCACCAACAAGCCTCCTGAGCTTGCCAAAGTCAGTTTTCCTGAAGTCGAGGACTTCTGTAAAGCTGGCAAGTCAGTCAGCAAAGCAGAGGATGGTGAAGGTGATCAGTTCATGGTCACTGTCTCCTAGCTTCCTTTCAATTGTTAGGTCGCTGATTAAGTCATCCCCCATTGCCAGTACCAGGTCAAACTATACTTGAGTTTATGACTTTGTTGTTTTTTTTTAATAGCACTTATCAATAAAAATAACTGCAAAAATAATAAAAACCTGACCACACAGGCCTTATTTTAGAATTATATAGAATTAAACACTATTGATAGACTACAAGATTTCTTGGGTATTTAAAAGTTGACAGTTTTTGTTACCTGTGATAAGTACTGGATGTTTATTCATTAAAAGAAGGCTTGTTAGAAAAGAATAGCAAATTGTGTCCATATTTGGAATAAATTTAAGAATCTCAGTTTCACTTCCTTGACTCTTCATTTCATCACTCCTAGATGCTGGAGGATCTGAAGTGGATGTAGTAGCTATATAACAAAAGCAGACAGACACAAACACAGCTATTACTTTTTGATACTTTGGGACTTTGACATTTTGGGACTTTTTACAAGCTTAACAAAATTAGGTTGTATTCTGCCCAGGCTGCCCCCATATTGAAAAAAAAGAAACACTCTTTCCTATGCTTCCTTCTCAACGTAATAATGCAATGCTTCCACATTGCCCTATTATTGCATCAATTTATACTAGTGTCTACTTTCCTGCAGGGCACCTTTGCTGTCACCAACTCCCTGCTGATTCCCAGGTCATGAACCTTACAGTTGCATCTCCTCCAAGGGAGGGAGCTGAGTTGCTTAGGAACTGGCAATTCCTATTATGGGTTAGGTGAGGAAAAGCAGAATCATAATTTGATAAGATATGTGCCCTGGATGCAAACCCCAATAGCCCCATCAGAGACACTGATGTGACAGAACATGTCAGCAGCTGGGAAATTAATGCCCTCTAAAACTGCTTCTGTCTCCCAGTGCTGCTTAAACCCATTACCACTGGGACTTGGCAACAATTAATTCAGTGGCACCTATCTGCCCTGAGTGCTGTCCTTACATCCACGTACCACTCTGAGTGCTGTTCCAAACCTTAACCCCACCATTCCAGCCACCAACCCAAGTGTTGCTAGCATCCTCTTTTAATCAGTGCCTGAGGCTCATGCCCTGGTCACCCACTGCTAGTTATACCATTGTGGAGAAGAATAAAAATGAGGGACTGCTGTTGGTTTGCACAAACTGGGCACCTCTATATGTGCAATTGATGTGCACAAATAAACACTGCAGCTTATTGCTCTGGAGTTTTTTTTTGCTCTTGGATGCGCCATTTGAATGTGCACCCAGGAGCAAAAAACTCTGGAACAATTAGCTCCCAAGTTTATTCATGCACAGCACATGGAGCCCCGTGAAAGTAATCTGGGCTGTCAGGGGACCGAAGAGGTTAGCCTTCCAGCCCAGGGCTGCTCCGACACGGCTCCACATGGTGTGTGTGTGTGTGGGTGTGGGTGTGGGTGTGGTGGTGGGGGAGGAGGGGCTGGCTGAGGCACAAGGGTGCTGCTCGTGCATCAGCTAGCTGCTCTACTACATGTGGAGTCTTGTTGGCTCCATGTGCTGTGGAGTAGCTGGCTGGGGCATGAGGGTGCTTCAGTCAGCTCCTCCACAGCCCCTGCAGCCCTGGGGCTTTACATGCTATAGAGCAGCTGGCTGGGGCACAAGGGTGCTTCAGCTAAGGGGCTGCCAGCTGCGTAGCCCCGTGCTTAAGCATCCTCATGCCCCAGCCAGCCCTGTCACCTTATATATGTGCATTTAAGCACAGTAATTTACTGTGCTGTTGGATAGTACTTGCGTCTGACATAACTATCAGATAATGCAGTAAAGTAGTCTACTCCAGCCTAATTACCACGCATGTGTAGATGGTGATTCTTTGCTGTGCAGTAAATTAATCTACTGCACAGTAAGGCACATGTGGAGAAAGAAAGAAGCAGCATAGCTCCAAGACAGCTCTGGTTCCTCTTGCTCTTCTTGTGAGAAAGTTTGAGAGGAAAATTTAGCCTGTTTCTTTGTAATGATCCGCTTGACCAGTTAATTACTGTTTCACTATCAATCCCTTTAGAAGAAAAAACCCCACCTTACTATGAATAGTAGTGCATATAATCCAAAACAGTGCCAATAAATTGGCGAGTTATTTCTTTATGGTGGGGCAGAAGGATCTTAAGACTCAGGAAGTAGAAGTGGGGGAAGATTCAGAAACAGAGCTTTGAAAATATTTTGGTTTTCCTGCAGAATGAAAATTTGGCTAAAATTTGTTTAAAACTGTATAAAATCTTTTGTTTGAACCAAAACATTTAATAGCAATTTTGTTTTCCTTCTTCAATAGCGATTAACTTACTTTTCAAATTTCATTTTGAAATGAAAAATTATTAGTTTTAAATTTTTTCACTTTTTCCCTGATAAAACTATCTGTCACATGTGACATGGATGTACAAATAGTGTTAGTTAACTGGTGTAAAGCTATTTCTGTGAATAAAATCATCAACCAAAGAAAACACGTCAACCAGCTCTACTCAAACTCTTCGTTATAGTTTATAAAGTACTCAGATACCTAAACAATAAGTTCAGCCTACATAGTTCATATCTGACACCAGGTCTTACTACACATCTCTAAAGTGCCTAGCCATCTTTAGTTATTCTAAAATATAATATTTTAATTAGATGACTATGCAATACATAACATATTTTTACACTTAGTCTCTGCAGAATGTCTACTAAAGTAAGTTATAAAATTATATTAATCAAGAACTTTGTAAACAGAAGTGGAATTGTTTTGAAATCCCAGTAGTCACTGACATTTAGCAAATTTAATTTAATTATGTTAGTATAACCTATCCATCTGTTAATATGCACTTTAAAAAGAAAATAAAAGAAAAAATCAGGGGAACTGATGTTTCCTTTTTCTAAAAAGGTTATATTGATAGAATAATAAATACATCTGTTTTTAAACAAAATTGTCAAAAAAATAAAATTCAGACATTTTAAAATATTTTTTCTTTATGAATAAATCCCTTTGAACTCAGTGGATTTATCCACATGCAAAAGTTACTGAAACAGATTTGATTTTTCTCTCTTTTACTGCCTCTTCCTCAGTCTCCTGGTCTTGGAGGTCTTGATCCTTTCTTGAAATTTATGAAGGGACATAAGCCTAGTTATAGGTATAGGCAACAGTATGAGTCCTTCTATCAGAATATATTCCTATTCAGAATGGCTGAGAAAAATTATATGAGGGGTATTTGTTTCCCAACTTTTAATGTCTATTCATAGGAATGTCCTCATGCATCTCTGCTCATACGATCACAAAAGTAACAAATACATGGATGACATCTCTCACACATTTGACCAGTGAGCTGGGCCTCATTTATGCACTTTTACCTCACAGGACCTCTCTCCACCCCCACTCTTGGTTACATGGAGGCAGCCCTCTGCCCCCCAGCTGCTGTGAGCCGCCTCTGGCTCAGTCTTGCTCCCAACTCGGCTGCAGGAAGGCTTGGGGCACAAAGCCCAGCACACAGCAGCCTCATCCCATGCACAGATTGCAGGGGGCATGTGCCCTCCGGGCCTCTGCCAGGGTGCATGCAGTGGCAGGAGCCCCCCTGTGTACCTGAATGAGCCTCCCGGGCTCTAACCCTTCCCCAGTCTGGCCTGGCCAGGGCCCAACTCACCCAGGTGCAGGGGGCACGGCGGGGGGGGGTTGTCCCATTTCCACAGCCCAGCCCCAACGCCTGTGGCTCAGCCCAGCCACAGGCATCCCTCTGCTCCCAATTGCAGAGCCTCTGACAGTTGATTTTAGTCAGAGATTGACTGTCTGAGGCTCTCCAATCAACCAGCTGATTTCAACTGACCAGCTGGTGACCACTGCTTTATGGAGACTGAGGTGATAAAAATCACTCTTTTGCACAAATGTCTGTGCATCCTCCATGGATGCAGCTTTTCAAGCCAGTTCCAAAGACATCATATTCTACAAAATGATCAATGCATATCTATGTTACTATGGAAAATTCAGAGGATTTGAGCCAAATCCTGTAGAGCAGGGAAGCATAAGTAGTCTCATTAGCTGTAGTATGATTCTTCCCATTCCTAATTGCTTTGCCTCCCAACTGCTTCATTTCCTATGTAATTTAGATTAAAGGTTTTCAGAAGACTGAAAGAGTACAAAATCAGATAGTGAGTTTTCATGCATTTTTCCTTATAATACTATGGATTAAGGCAAAATGAAAGTAGGACTCACTAGGTGAATCTATATGTGCAAATAATGTGGGATCAGTTTACTCTAGAGTAAGCTGTCTCAGGTACGCATCTACATATGCAGGCATGCGGGAGCAGATTTGCTGCTCCTAGCAGCAGACTGCTCCCACTCCCTGCAGCCCTGCATTGGGCCCAGAACCAGATTAACACATAAGCACACTAGGCACATGCCTGGGGCCATCAGTGAAAAAGGAGCCCTGTTGTGCTTATTTTATATAATTATTGAGTGGAAAAAATAATATAAATATATACTATTAAGTAGGGGCCCATGAGTTTGTTTGCCTAGGCCCCACTAAAGGGTTAATTTGGCCCTGACTGGGCCCCTGCACCAGGGGCTAGCAGAGAGCATGGGGCCAGGAGACAGCTGTCCTCTGGCCGGGGCCTGGAGATTGCTCCCTATCCCTGTGAGCTGCCTGAGGTTGAGGCGGGCTCCACCACTAGAGCTCAGGAAGTAACAATGTCACCCTGCTCAGGCAGCAGGGAGCTCCCAGTTCCCACTCTACAAGCCTGGGGCCTGGGCTGGGACATTCTTATCTCTCAGCCCAAACTCTGTGGTCACGATCAGGAAGCAGGGCTGGGAGCTCCCTGCTGCCGGGGCAGAGGGACAGTGTCCCTGTCTGGCCTCCAGTGGCAGAGCCTGCCCTGGCATCAGGCAGCTCCTGGGGGCAGGGAACAATCACCCACCCCTGCTGCCTGGCTGACCAAGAGCACGTTTGCTCCCAGTCAGCTGTCTGCATGTGCCTTACTGTATACTAAGACAATTGAGAGTCAGTTTGCTACTTGAATTTACAGGCAGCAAATTTACTCATCATTAAAGCAAATTACGATGCAGTAAGCATCTGAACGTGTAGACGGTGATGCTTACTGTGCAGTAATTGGCTCTAATCTTGAGTAAAGCATCACATGTAGACACACCCACTGTTAATGAAAAGATAGGTTATTTCTCACTATATCTATTACAACAAGGATTTTTCATAACCTTATGTCCATAATTACTCTATTCTGATTACCTCCTGTACTCAAAAGTTTAAGTTGCATGCCAAAGACACTAGCTTCAGCAGAAAGGATATTGAATTTGCACAAGGCAAAAACCCATCAAAACAAAAGTGGCTCTGCCAAGCAGCTGACAAAGAAGATGTGGCAGAAATTGTTTTAAGAAAGTTAAAATAACTATATACTCATCTGTGACTAGATGCACAAAATTAACATTTACTAAAGTACACTGTGCAAAATTAGATTTAAAACACTTCAAAGCCTATTGCTGACTGCTGGAAAGAAGAAAAATCACTCTTATTTATATATTTATATTTATATAAAATTGCTATTTTTGAAGGTATTTGTTAGATACAGTTCCTCTCCTCTTTGTCTACATGTTTCTGTGATTTGTGTGCTCAAAATTATTCTATAAAAGTATATTTCTCTTTCAGTGAACAGAAGATTATAAGCAGCATATAACTATCTCCAAGTACTAGTTCTTTTTGACTTAGCCCTGAATGGACCAGAAAAAAATTGCAGATAAACACCAATATAGTATACTGGTATATTAAGAATAGGCACAGTAGTTAGGCACTGATTCTTGCCAACCAAGACAATGCTCATGCGTTAATTTAAAAAACAAAGCACTATGGGGGAGTGCATACATATATAGCCCCCTAGCTGTAGTGATACCAAGTTGCCTCAAAAGCACACTATTCAGCCAAGGAGCCTGTCAGAGAGGCAGCGGCAACAGAGTGGATATCTCTTTAGGTTAGGGGTAGGCAACCCCTGGCATGCATGCCAAGAGTGTGGCACATGAAGACATTTTGTTTGGCATGGGTGCCTTGGGGCAGACAGGGCTGTGGGAAGGAACTTCCAGGGGTCTAATCCTTGTTGTGGCAGTGTAGCTCCAGCCCCTTCCCTGCTGTTCTCCTTGAGGTGTGTGTACCCACTGCCAGCAATTTTCAAGTTCTTGAGTTTGGAAGCTTAGGTTCCTTTTAATGTAATAATAAATATGCCAATAAATATATTCATGCGAATAGGACAGAGAGAGAGAGCATGCCTACTTAATATATTTCAGGGATCACTTCTATAGTTTATTCTCTAACAATGAAAAAAAAAAATCAGAGGAAATATATCTGTTGAAAAAGCAAATGAAAGAATAATTTGCCCAGACCACTGGAGAACATGACTCCAAACCAAAATACCATTTTCTGTTGAAATTTCAGTTTTATAATCATAAAATACAGATACTATTGACAGAAACAGAAGAATTCTTTGGCTCATGGATATGAACATACACAAAAATACACATAGGCCCCTGGCAGATGTTACACTTAAGATGTGATTAACCTGTTAATTGGATCTTAAATAGTTACCCTGCTACATGTTCAGACCATTAATGGTGTGATAATATTTGAAACAAGCTACCCAGCCAGAGCTGCCCAGAGTGTGGTTTAAAGTCCCCAGCAAGGGAAGTCAAAGGCTCCTCCTCCCCATGAGCCTTTGCTCCCCTGCACCAGGCAGCTGGGCCAGTGCTGCCTAGTATGAGGTTTTGACAATCAGGTAATGAATTGGCCCCAGCCCAGACAGCTTCAGGTCTCAAAGCCAGGGCTATTCAGGGCTGAAAATCTGTTGACTGTCAGGGTGAACTGGTCCTGTGACTGTACAGAATTGGGGCCAGCAATCAGCTAATTGTTGGCCTCACTCCTTAGACATCCCTAGGTCTTGAATGGGAGCTGGAACTCTCCATCAGGACTGACAATCAATATATTATCAGCCCTGCATGCAGGCACCTGGCTTCCAACTTGTCAGTGCAGAAGGACCATGGGTTCTCCCTGCAGTGGCAAGTAGTAACAGCCCCTATTGGGATCTGATCCCCAAATCCCACCTCCTGCCAGGCATGTGTGGCCTGACAGGAGATGCGATTTCTGCTATTTGGGATCAGATCCCATCATGCCATTAAACAAATATATGTCAGGGACCATAGAAGATGAAGATTAAACAGACTAACCCAATTAGAGGAAAGAGTCATTTGATATGCTAGCTGGTATGTTCTGAGGGGAAAAAAAAAAGAACTGAATTTGTAAGAGGAGTAATTACTGGATTATTTTATTTGATATAAAACAGAATTTTGTTTTTGATTTTTGAAGGATTATTTTTATTTCAAGTCATTGTTTGAGTTCTTATGAACTAATTTTAAAATAACATTATTTGTTTATTATAACTTGAACACTAATCCAACTCTTATACTTCACACTCTTCAGAAACACAGTTACAATTTTAATTCAGGTGCAATATAGCACATTCATTTTTAATCACTATTGTATTCTTGTTCTGTCTGTCTCCCTCTCTCTCTCCCCCCTCTCAAAGCTTTAGCATTCGTGACAGAAAATGTCCTCGAAATGTCATCTTAACTCTGAGCATGCATGATCTTTACAATAATCACCACATCCCTAATCTTTTTTGCTCTCAACATCCATTGTGCCTGATATTTTGACTCTGGAAATCTACTTTAATTATTTTTAAACATTTGGCACAGAGGAATTCCAGATTTTGAAATTAAAGCTTGAGTGGAAAGTATGCCCTGTGCATAATGTTATGTCACAGATCCTATCAAAGATCTGTAAGGTTTGTAATAATGCTAAAACTTTGAGTTTGGATATTACACACACGGCATCTCACTTATTTCTAGTAACTGAACACATTTCAGCTCCAAGTGAAATGACCCCACTTTTTCCAGCTACAAAAAATGCATCTACAATTATGTATTCCCCAAATGTAGGTCATTTAGATGTCCATCACACTGAATGGAACAGAAAACTGGTATCTTTTAAGTTGGGGTGCTCAAGTGCAGGGCAGGGCTCCACAGGAGTCTTAAAATTTGGCAGTGGGGGAGCAGTGGCAGCATTAATTGACACTCCACAGCTGACAAATGTCTAGACCCATGAGAAACCTAGCAGTAAATAGCATGGCCTGTGTACTAGACTGGTTGTGCAAGTCTGGAGTGTACAAGGCCTGATCTAGGTGCACAGGGCTCGGTGGCACAGGGCCTGATCCAGACAGTGCAAGGCTAGATCTGGGTTGCATGAGACCAGATCCTGGCATGTGGGGCCCAATCCTCTGCACCGAATCCACACAAGTTCTGGCTTGTGGACCAGCCCTGTGACACTTATCTGGCTCACTGGATTGCAAGGTTGAGCAGCATTCTAAGTAGCTTAAGGAGCAAATGAAGAACAAAACTATCCCCTAAAATATTTGCATCTGCATAAGCAGATGTTAGTACCCGAAAACTTCACCAATTATTTGAAGTGGAAATGAAAAACACTATTACTTTAGGCAGTACAGGATTTGTCTAGTCTAGAAGAAATGCCACAAACTATTGAAAGCAAAGCAGGTTGCAAAGTCAATAAGTAGGAGGCAATACAGTGAAAACAATGGAAAAATTGAGAAGGAGAAATATTTTTAATGATATCCTATATTACTCATCTAAGGATAATGTAATAGAAAGGACTCAGGGTTTGAGTCTGACATTTTACTCTGCAGCAATTAAGATTAAGGGTATGGGAAGTTTAATTAGCACATTTACTTAAATCCAAGACAAGGTGTCCCCCACATTAAACACTGGAAAGAAAACTCCTCATCTTGGATTCAGAGTACAAGGCAGTGGGGAGCAGGTGGCTGCAATAGCTCCAGCTCTGGCTCCAATCCAGGGCAGCAGTGGCAGCTCTGGTTGCAGCTCTTGCTCTGACTCTGACCCTGTCCTGGGGCTGAGGCCAGGGCCAGAACTGCCATCAGGCCAGGCAGGGGCTGGAGCCAGCATGTGTGGGGCCAGGTCTGGGCCAGTGCCAAGACTGATGGTAAGCACTGGTGTGTGTGGGGTGGGCAGACAGCAGTGGGTGGACAAGATGGGGGGGCACAGGTACTAGGTAGACAAGTGGCAGAGGGGGCAAGTAGCAGAGGAGGGCAGGTGCTAGAGGGCACATGCTGGAGGGCACAGGTACTACAGAAGCATAGGCACTATGGATGGGAACAGTCAGCAGGGTTGGTAAGTGGCAGGGAGGGAGGAACAGGCAGGCTCCAGGGAATACAGACTCCAATAGGGGCAGGCAGTAGGAAGGATAAGTAGTAGGGAGCCAGACGCCAAGGAACACAGGCACTATGGGGAGCAAGTGGCAGGGAGGTAGCAGGTGCCAGACACCAGGGGGACAAGCAGCAGGGGAGGCAAGTGGAGGGAGGGGTGCTAAGAGGCACAGGCCCTGTCGGGGATAGGCACTGGGGGGTGGATGAGAAGCAGGCAGCAGCAGGGAAAAGGGGCAGGGGCATCAGGCATCAAGGGACACAGGTTCTGGGGGGTAATGGTCAGGGGTCAGGCCACTTGACTTCCTCTACGACCTGCCTCCCACCATGTACCCCTGCTGCTGTGTTTCTCACTGCAGTAGTGTTGGGGGAACAAATTTAAGACAACCCTGCAACAGTTAGTTCCTGAACATGGAAAATTACAGCAAAGTTATAAATTTACTACATACAGAATCTAATTATGGGGGGTTGTAACAGAGGACCCAAACCCTGTTACTTGGACACAATGGAGGGGGAGGAAAACCCAATCAGTGCATCCAGAGCATGTGCCAAAGCAGTCTATGTGAAGGTGGGAGGCCAGGCAGATGGCATCAAAAGAGAAAGACTGTGAAAGATATTTGGGATGAGATGGAGGTTTGAAGCAGCCAGTCAAGGAAAAGGGAATTTGCACCAGGGAGCTGAGGGTTCCTGTCACTTTAAGAGGATTCAGTGGAAGGAGTGCAGGCTGACCCTTAATTAAGAAAGTAAAACCCTTGGGCATGGCTGGGCGAGGGTAGCGGGGCTCCCAAGCATATAAGTCCGGTCCCTGAGCCAGAGCAGGCAGTAAGGCCCTGCAGGCTGCAGGGAGAAGAGCTCCCACAGGGAAGCTGACTATGGGAAGCAATGCCTAGGGAAAGCCAAGCTACCCACAAGAGTGAGAGCAGGCCTAGCCTAGCCCTGGGAGTTATAGTTTATGGGAGGCAAACTTTGTGAAAGCAGTTCGTGCATATTTCAGTTGTACTGGTACATGGTTGTTTATGTTTGTTGAATAACTGAGGGACTGTGTGTGGCAATAGGGATGGAAGAGCAATGAGTAGGGTATGCTATGAGACTTTTCAATGTGGGGGTCTGAACTCCAAGCCAAGCAGGGCAGGGTGAGCCCATGGAGTACAAAAAGGAGACTAAAAAGAGCACAGAGCTCACCAGCTTCTAAGGGCACCCTCACCTCTTCAACAACATCAAAGACGTGGCAAATGAGACATGAAGGGAAGACCCTGAGAGGTGGGAGCAAAGATTGATCAGGACTTAGGCAGCCATCAAGGGGGGCACTATAGCAGTACTAGGTCCTGTTACAGGGGTCATCTTAAATTTGAAGTCTTGGATTCGGGTAAATATGGTAAACAAAAGTACTTAGGGTCTGCTAAATTTTATCAAATTGCATTCCATTAAAATAATTACACTACAAAAAACCTGGTGGAAAGCACCACTTATTTCTGCACATCATGAAAAGCAAATTTTCTGGTAAAACTTATTTCCAAGCATAGCTTTAATTTACTTAAAAGTAAATTAAAACAAAGACACTACAATATGTGATTTGTACATTCCAGATTTTCAAACCCTATGCGGTAATTTAGTGCTATGATTTCCAATGTACTGGCTATTTTAAAGTACAAAAAGTTAAAAAAAAAAAAAAAAACACCCCAAAATTAGGAAACTAGATTCAGGAAACCAGTAATGGGAAATGGACAAATCTTTTACATTGACATTACTTATCAAAATACCACCCGTCTTTGTGGCATGTCAAATGATACTACTGTCTGATAG
Source organism: Crocodylus porosus (assembly GCF_001723895.1). NCBI lineage: Eukaryota > Metazoa > Chordata > Crocodylia > Crocodylidae > Crocodylus > Crocodylus porosus. The sequence continues at coordinate 70,593,034 of NW_017728943.1, read as the reverse complement.
CTGTTCAGCAGCCTATGTGAAATAAAATAGTTTCTGTCTAGTAACTAGTTCATAGTATTAGACAGCCTCATCCCAACAACTGTTACTGCGCTAGGAAGTCTGTTGGTTATTGTGGAAAGTGGGGCTCCCTGCCTAGCCACAGTGCTAGGTTCCTCACTTGTCTTTAGGCATGTCTCCCATGCCTTGTTCTTATTAATTAGGATGTTAATCGAGCGGGAAGCTGCCCATTATTGCCTCCTGATATTTGGGGGTGTCTGCAGCTCCATACCTCCCATACACTACAGCCCAAGCCTCACAGATGGCATCCAGCTGTTAGCCACGCCAGCCCCACACTGGGCTCCAGAATCCTCCTATCAGGACACCACTTAGATCCCTCCACTCAGGCAGCCTACTCCACCGTCATTTGGGCTGCCAAGCTCCCAGCAGCCATCTCCCCTCTCGGTTGTGGTCCCCCAGGACCTTCGGCCACACAGGCCCTGGTCTCACCTCCAAGGCCAGGTGGGACCCCAGGCCCTCAGCTCTGGGTGTCCCTCGTGGTGGGCCCCTGGTCCTTTTGACCTTCCTGATCCTGGCCCCAGCACTGACCAGTCAAGGGAGTGCTCCACCTCTGGCCTCTCTCACTAACCCCACACTATCTCTCGGGTCCACCTTCCTGGATGTGGGAGCTGGGGTACCTCACACCATGACTGGTGCTACTTAACATCTTACTTTTGACCCACACTTGGCCTCCCAGCAGCAGAGGACTTACCAGAGTCAGGACTCACCCTTCTCTCTCTTGGGCTGAGCCCCTTTTACTCAGCCTCTGGCTCAAACTTCAGCCGCAGGCACCCGAAGACCTACCTGGGCCTCCTCCCCTCACTCGGGGCTCCACACCACCCCCTCACTTGGGGCTACTCATCTCTTCCCCCTTCACTGGGGCTCCATACCGCCCCCTTCACTGGGGGCCATAGGGCTTTCCTCCCCAGCAGATTCAGGTGACCGCAGCCATGCCTGGCCCCCACTCTCCTTCCTCAGGGTCTTGCACCCCACAGGGCTCTGGTGGCCACAGCCATGCCTGGCCCCAACGCTCCATCCTCAGGTCTTGCACCTTACAGGGCTCAGGTGGCTGCAGCCATGCCTGGCCCCAACTGCCTCCGGTGTCATGCAACCCACCCGAAGGTGTCCCCTACCTTTGGTGCCCCTACCTGCCTTTCACCAGGGCAATAACTAGCTCGGTGTTTCCTGGGGGCTCCCGCACCACTGAGAGCCCCACCAGGCCACCCACTCCCAGCAGGTCATAGTTTTAGGTCATTCCCAGGACCAGGAGCCTCCTAATCATCCCCTACAGCTCCTCCCTTACCTCCAGGATGATACACAAAGCCCTACAACTAGGCAATGTTACTACCTGCCCAGTCAGGGGCTTACTGAGCTCTTTATATAGGCAGACAGAGCTCTAAAATGGCTGCTGTATTCAAGTACCTGCTGGCTGCTTAGCTTTGGTCTTCGAGTGGTAGGCACCAACAGTGCCGTGCTACACACCTTCCCCCTTTAAATGCTACCTGTGGGGCTTCCCCTGCTGCTCCTCCAAAGCAGGCTCCCACGGGAGCCTGTGGGAGCCCCTAAGTAGCAAGCCACACACCTTCCCCCTTTGAATGAATTCTGGGGGGGAGGGGGGGTTCCCTAGGCTGCCTTCACTGCTGGGCTCTGCTCCAGCCTATTGCAGCCTCTGCCACGTGGTGAGCACCCCAGGGGTGCTCCACCACCGTTATCTCAGCAGGGACATAAAATAGAGGCTGTACTCTCTGCTTTTTAGGGCAGCCTGTGTCCACCTCTTACACTTAATATAGGACACTTGATGCCCAAAAGCTTGTCTAACAGCTTTCCTGACTATACAGCTGGCCTGAGAAAGGGTATCACAAAATATTTTTGCTTCTCAGAGATAAAGACATATCTGATGAAATAACCTACCTTCTTACCCATGCATGTGATCTCTTTAATAAATCTGAAGCAAAATACAAGGCCAACATAGGAAAATATTTATACTAGAAGTTATCTATATTGTATTTGTTTTAAAGATGGACAACTCCAGTCTACTGTGGTACAATTTCTTCACTTTTGTAAGTGAAGAAATGTAAATGGAAAAAAAAATATTCCTCCCATTAATTATAAAGCAGTTAAATGTCTATCAAAAGGATTTTCATTAATGAATCTTACCTTGTTGAATTAGAAACTGAGTGGTAGGAACTAAGTCTGTCCATGGTGCAAAATCACCTGTTTGTAAATCCACAAAATAAGCAAAGATAACCCTGTCTCCTGATGGAAACTGAACACCTGTAAAGTCAGCAACAGAGATACACTTAGGCAACAAGACAAGACACTTAAGTAGCAAGACATCCTCAGCTAGTACGTATTAGAATTTGAAGTTAATAAATCTATGACAATTTATACTAGCTGATGATCTGCGTCAGAGAAGCAGAAATTTCACACTGTTCTTATATGCTCAGTAACATAAAGCCATGTAGCTAAACAAAATTAACAACTCCAGAACTTCAGAGTTTTTGCTACTTTGTGAACAGATTTTTATTTCAGCAATCACCTGACGTGGGAATTATGGCTGGTGTACCCTGACAGGTTTACCTATTCCAATTAGAGCATTAATAATTAATGTGACCATGTTCAATTGGAAGTGGTTCTGTGACTGAGTTTTAAAATGGAGGACACTTATACAAGTGCAGTCAGGCCCCTGAAAGTGCTCTACAACTGTACCATGATACATGCACAGCTGCAGAGTGCTTTTAAAACGGCCAACTGTGCAAAAAAATTTTCCCCTACAGTTAATTTTTTGAGCATTGGGGCTATCAGCAGGGTGGTCCGTTTGGGACAGTCCCATTGGGGTTGTCCTTACCTCCAGGGCTGTCAGCAGGGGGAGGAAAGGGCAGAAGAGGAGGGAGGGAGGGAGCAGTACCAAGCTGCCGGCTGGGGTTTTCTGTCTGGCTGAAGCTGGAAGTGGGGGAGGGATGGAATGGAGCCCTCCTCGCTACCCTGGCTGGCGTACTGCGGGTAGCTGGGCTGGCCTCACAAGGTGAGGGGGCTCCCTTCTTCACCCCACCTCCAGCTCTGGCCGCACAAAGCAGAGAGGGGGAAAGGAGCAGCATGAACTGCCAGCTTGTGTGGCCTGAGCTGGAGATGGATGGGGGATGGAATGGAGCCCCTTTGCCTTGCAGGTCCAGCCCAGCTCCCCTCAATACCCCAACTAGGGTAGCTCAGCAGGGAGGAGCTGTAAAGCTGTGGGGGGGGTCCATTCCACCCCCTCCCCCCCCAGCTCCAGCCAGGTAGCAAACTCCAAGCTGCAGCTCCAGTGGAGGGGGCAGGGCTGGTGAGAGGAGTGGTTCAGCAGCCCTCTTGGATGCTTCAGGGGCGCCCCTGCCTGCTTGCCAGGGTTAGTGATGGCAGGCTCCAGCCCCTGTATCCCAACCCAGCAGGTGAACGTCTGTTGGATTGGGGACCAGGAGGAGGGACTGTAACTCATAGCACTTTGTAGAAAGTGCCATGAGTTAGAGCATGGTCAAGGTATGTCTGTCAGCATCCAGAGATAATTATTATCCAACTTTTGTTCTTTTATCTTTAGGTTGTATACAGTTTAAAAAATGTTCAAAACCAGATATGAATATGTGGATTTAAACAATACATATGATCATATAGTACTGAATGTTCTCATACATAACCCTAAATATAACATGCTCCCAGTTTCTGAAAAGGTAGCATGAAAGAAAAAAAGATCTTACTTTGGGTAATAATCTGAATAGCAGCAGATAGGAAGCTGAAACTGCTCCTAAGCATGCTGTCAACCCCATGTGCTGGATTGGGCTGACAAACTGATCCCAGGAGACAGCCTAATCTGGTGTACAGGGCCATGTCATGCAGCCAGGGGCACTCCCTACAGGTTCAGAAATTTGGCAGCAAAGGAGTCATGGCAGCATTAATACATGTGACTCCTAGTGTGCATCTACTTGAGATGCTTTACTGTGCAGTACAGCAATTTACTGTGCAGTAAGTGTGCATGTCTACATGTGCGTACATTTGCTGTGCAGTAAACTGCTTTAATCATAAGTAGATTTGCTACGTGAAAATTCAAGTAGCAAATTTACTTGCAGTTAGTTACAGCACAGTAGTACTCATGTAGACACCTGACCAGGAGCAAATGTGCTACCAGTAAGCCAGGCAGCAGGGGGTGGGAGATTGCTCCCTGCTGCCGGGGTGGGCTCTGCCGCTGGAGCCTGGGAGGGTATTATGACCCCCTACCCCGGCAGCAGGGAGCTTCCAGCCCTGTGCTCCAAGATCACGATTAGGTTGTGGGGGCTGGGAATCCCCACTGATCCAGGGGCTCGCTCCTAGCTGCCCCACTGGCAGATTGGGGTAGGAACCTGCAACCTGCCCCTCCCCTGCAACTCTTTTCAAGTTTCCTGCCCCCAGTCGGAGAGCTGGGGCCAGAAGCTTCCTGCTGCCAGGGCAAGGGGATGTTGTCTTCTACCCAGGCTCTGGTGGTGGAGCCTGCCCCCAGCAGCAGGGAGCAATGTCTCAGCCATTGCCAGGAGACTGGCCCTGTGCTCCCTGCCAGCCCCTGGGCTAGCGTCCAGGGGGAGCCTAGAGCTCCCTCTGGTTGCTGCAGGGGGCTGGTACAGTGCTGGAGGGGGTGGGAACAGATTGCTGTCAGGAGCAGCAAATCTGCTCATAAGTCCCCGCATGCGTAAATGCCTGCCTGAGTGCATTTACTCATGAGAAATTTACTTGTGAGTAAACTTCTCCCAGATCAAATGCATGTGTAGACACACCTCTAGAGATGTGACAATTCAGGCTGCCACCACTCCTCTGCTACCAAATTTCCATATTCTTTGGGTTCTGTTTTTCTTGCATATAATGTGCAGCCCAGTTTTCATCAGATGCTTTTGGAGAAAAGGGTATAGGTTATATAGGAGAAAATACAGTATTACAAATTTTACTTCTGAAAAAAATTAAATCTTTCAATTAATTACAATATTATCACTGTAAATGTAATGAATGGCATGCAGTACAGAACTTATATTGAAAATTACCAGTAGGTGGTTCTCCTTCAAATATATCACGAACAAGATTATTGAAACTGTGCGTTACATTTACAAGACATTCATCTGTGGTATTTATGACAATCAAAGAGTCCTCCTCATAATCATCTTTTCTTCTTAAAACTCCACCAACTGCCCAAGTAAATGCAAATACATAGAGTTTTCCTAACAGTGACGGCAGTTTGTCAGGATATTTTTCCAGGAACCATTTCTTATCTTCCCTATAATAAATTAAAAAGAAATAGAGTTCAGTAGTTTAGCAAGCTATTACCATTAATCTCAAATGTTTCATTGCCATTAACTAACATATGTTTTAAACTTAAGGTATACTCCATCTAGATGTATAAACATATGGACTCGTGGGGTGACATTTTCAAAAGACATGCATACCTACTAACAGCCAAATGGGGTGCAAAATATTGCATAGCTATTGAATACCAGAGAATAAATAAGTTTGTAGAACTGCTGCCAAGATTTTTCAACAAGTAAGAAATGTTAAGAATGTGACTTTTCATCTTCTGATACATTAGAACAGCACCTTACAATGTAAGTCAGAGAAAAATAAATTATTTACCACAGTAACTGGAGTTCTGCAAGGTTTGTTGTCCATATGTATATGTCACTGTGGGTACACATGTTCCAAGCACTCAAGCTTGAAGACATTTTTGTCCTTGGCATATGCACCCTCTTCTTCCCTGTACTTTGTGCTGAAGTCATACCAATTGGTGCATACCTCCCACACTTCAGTTTTTCTAAAAGCATCTCTCATCTCAAGGAGCTTCCTGTTATCTATTTGACTACAGTTTTACAGATATCTGCTTGCCTGTATGCATATACCACAGTGTATCACTCCAAAGAAGCTCAATTCATACAAAGGCTTAGCCAGTTGGTCCCAAGCCTGTAGCAGTGCATGGGATTCTTCCATCCTAGGTGCAGGACTTTGCACTTGTCTTTGCTGAACCTCATGAGATTTCTTTCAACCCAATCCTCCAATTTGTTTAGGTCACTCTGAATCCTAGCCCTACCCTCCCAGCATATGTACAGTCCCCCAGCTTGGTGTCATCTGTGAACTTGCTTAGGATGCTGCAGGGTGGTGGCAGCAGCAGTGGGGAGGAGCCACAAGGCAGCCCAGGTGCAGACTCTGGGCAGCAACAGCCGGAAGGGCCCTGGGGCACACCTGCCACCAGGTCCTGCTTTTTCTTGGTGCCCAGCACTGGCTTCTGTTGCTCACTGTGGGCAGGGCTGCCTATCTTTGTCTCTCCCTCTTCTCACCTCCCCCGCTGAACCCTCCTGCACCTACAGCACATCCCTGTAGCTTATGCCAGTTCCTGCTCCACATGTTGGAAGGAGGGCCCAGTGGGCACCAGCATCAGCTGTGGATGCAACCGGCAGGTTCTTGTTGGAGATCAGGGCATCTGCCCAAGTCTGCAGGTAATGCTGCTGCAGTCCCAGGCAGTCTTCCCAATCCTCAGTGGAAGCCTGCTGGCTGTATCCACAGCTGATACCAGCAAGTGCCCGGCTCTGTTTCTGGTGCACAGGACAGGAGCTATCGTAAGCTATGGACCCACCCACCTGGCACAGCGTAGCAGCTGGAGCCACCAGCTCCCCACAGGCCAGATCCCATGACTTTGAGGCCGCTGACCCCAAATGACAGATGCAATTAGTCGGTGGGCTAGATCCAGCCCTGGGCCATATTTTGCCCACCCCTGGGTTAGGCATTATCCTATGCCTTCTCCAGCTCTGATTTTGAAACTGGGCAATAGCAGCCAAGAGTAAGATACACGAGTCAAGGAGAAAGAACAAGTTAACTTCTGAGTTCCAGCCTAGACCCTTGTTCCTAATAGGGCAGAAATTTTCCCACTATTTGCCACTCATTTTATCTAATGACAATGTTCAGTGGCTCAGTTTCAAAAGGCATGCTGAAGAGAGGACTGGATAATGCCTAATCTGTGTTGTGATGATTCAAGCAATGTACTAGAAAGTCAGAGAGATACAGATTAAAACCTTATTTCCAAGAGGAGAGACTTTAAAACCTGGGTCTCCTTTTTCCTGGGTAAGTACCCTTAGCAGGATGCAGAAAGGGTAATAGAATTTCATACAATATCTGCCACAGAAAGGTCTTAGTAACCATTTTTCTTTACTACCAGGGCTAAGAATGCTTCTCAAAAGTCATGTGGTGACTTGCCCACAAAGACAACTAATTTCTTTATACCATAGAGCATGGGCATCAAAAATCAGCTCTGCAGGTCATATCCAGCCCACAGAGCCCCCTTATCTGGTCCTCAGTGCTGCCTCTGTATCTCATAGTTGACCCACAAGCAAGATGTAGGATGCACATCACAGGCGGTGCCTGCTCTGGGAAGTCTGCTCCACATAGTGCCCTGGCAGGCATCACCTGCTGTCTGTATTCTGGGCCGGCTGGAATGGATGTCACATGCAGTGCAGTCATGGACTGTTGGGGGGGTCCTACATGTTTCATAGT
>NW_017728943.1:70561593-70568707 GCF_001723895.1 Crocodylus porosus | reverse complement strand
TGCGCTGACTCAAGAATTCCTGGTCAAGCTCTTCTCCCTGGTTGGGAGGTCTGTAGTAGACTCCCACCGTTAAGTCTCTTTCCCCTCAACTGCCTTGTACTCTAACCCAAAGCACTTCAGATTGCCCCTCCCCTGACTCCTTGCTAATTGACGAGGATGTGTATTCCTCCTTAATATAGAGTGCCATGCCCCCACCTTTCTTCCCTATCCTGTACCTCCTGTACAGCCTATAGCCCTTGACATTCACCGCCCAATCATGCGTTGCATCCCACCACATTTCCGTAATCCCCACTATGTCCGGGCTGGTGTCAGTCTTAGTTAGTCTTAGTTAACTTCCACAAACATTCTCAAGGAGTATTTCACACTAAATAACTGAAGAAAGTTTGCACAATCAAACAGTAAATTTACACAAGCACCTACTGTTTCATCACTGGAAAATAGACACCAGCCACAATGCAATTTGGGCTCTAAGGGCCAATTCTATTCCACCTATTGAGAATATAAAGTAGACTCTATTCCACCCCTTTCAAGTCCCTGAAAATCCATTAAATGCATTTACTTTAGTAATGCACTGTCATCTTATCCTTAAGATGAAATCAAACGGCAGCAAGGAATAGGAAACCCTGTTGGTGGCCAATGTAGTCATACAGGCAGAACAAACAGCTGCCTAAGGAAGCAAATTGTAGCAGGTGGAAGAAATGGTGCTCTGGGCAGGCAGGCAGCCTGCTGGCACTCTGAGCAGGTAGGTGGCACATACACTGAGCTAGGAGTAGCCACTGTCTGGATCATCTGGGCCCAGAAAGCCTGGCTCTGCTCCCTTAGGCCAATTTTCTTTTTCCCCTCTCTGCTTCTCCAAGTCCCAGACTTTCCCTGATCCCTGGCCTCCCACCCCCATCTCCAATGACTCCAGGCACACTCTGGCTGCTGTCTAGAGATGGCAAATCAAACTGAGGAGCAGAGCCACATGCCTCTGATGTGGTCCTGGCCATGTGGGCAGGAGCAGGATGCAGAGGGCAACTAAAGCAGGCAGCCTGGGCTTTGGCTGCCTCATGTTCTACATGTGCAGTTAATGCACCTGAATTGTCTGTCCCAAAAATTTAGGTGCATTAAAATGTTCCCAGGCATGCATCTATGGGTCGGGAGCAAACTAAGCCTGACAGGAGCAGCTTAGTCCAGGACACCTCCTGCCCTGCTCTGCTTCCCTACAGCAGCCAGGGGGAGCTCCACGCTCCCCTGGGTGCCAGCTCTGGAATGGCAGGAGCACTGGGGGTAGCGCTAGGCTGGCAGGGGGCATGAGGGTCAGTCCTGAGCTCTGGGGCCAGGGGAGGAGCTGACCCTAGTTCTGGGGAAGTTCCAAGTGGCACAGAGTTCAGGTCTGGGCAGGCAGGGCAATGAAAGCCCGGTGTCCTGGGCTGGCAGTAGGGAGCTGTGCCTCCTGCTCCATGCCTCTAGGGGGCTTGCCCTTGTGTTGCTCCAGATACCTTGAAATATTGCAGCAGGGGAAAGAAGTGCTGAGTTGGGGGAGTGGGTTGCAGCCAGCCAGGGCAAAGGGAGGGAGGGATTTTTTCTGGCTTCCCTCATTTGATCCTTGAAGCTGGGTAGCCACAGCTACTATGGGGCTGCCTCTGCCCAGATGTTTCTTTCCCTTCTGTTTCTTTTCCCTTTCACCCCTGGGAGGTGAGGGGTCCTTGTCAGGGGGCGCAGCTTGTCCTGCAGCTGGAGGAGGAGAGAGGGAAGGTGGGGAAGGCAAGAGGATCCTGGGGGAGGTGCAGCTAGTGAAGGCAAATTGAGGCTTCTGAGAGGCTGGGGCAAGGGATGCATCCCCATGCAACAGAGTTGTCTTGGGGAGGGTGCAGGCTGGAGGGATGCACCCCATGCAATACAGCTGCTTGGGGTAGGGGTGCGCACTTATGCAATGGAGCCACCTAGGGGCAGGGGAGCACAAGGCTAGGGAGTGTACTCTGCTTTCCCCCATAGCTGGAAGCATCATGACCCATGTGCACTATAGGTGCCAGCTGCTGCAATGTCACTAACCACAAACCTGGTCAGCAAGATCTAAGACTATGACTACAATTCAGTGCAGCCCTACTTCTAATTTGAGGAGGAGGAGGGGAACTTCTACCTAGTGGCACAGTAAGCTGCAGCTGTGGACATTTGGAAGAAGTATGAGTTGCTGCCCAAGTCACTGCTGTTGCCCAGCTGCTGTGCTATCTTCCTGTCCGCTGCTAACTGCCTGGAGATGGTGATGGAGCTCCTGGGTGGCAACATCTGTGACCCCAATGACAAAGCCTTTCCCAAGTCCATCATCATCCAGGATTGCAAGTGGAGCAGCTTCTTGGCAGTCCTCGATGATGACAGACTTGGCAAAGAGCTTGTCATCGGGGTTGGAGATAAAGCTCTGGTTCACCACCTGGCTGTCCAGCAGCTCCATCACCATCTCCAGGTAGTTGGTGGTAGATAGGAATATGGCATGGCAGCTGGGTGACAGCAGGGGTGTGGGCAGCAGCTTGACTTTCTTCCAAATGTCCTCAGGGGGATGGGCAGCTGCAGCTTGCTGTCCTGTTGTTGCACCACCAGGTAGAAGTTCTCCTCCTCCTCCAAGAGGAAGTAGGGCTGCATCGAGTTGTAGTCATAGTTCTTGCTGGCCAGGCTTGCAGTCAGTAGCATTTCAGCAGCTGGGACCTGTGGGTACATGGGTCAGGATGCCTTTAGCTGCAGGGGAAAACAGGATGCACACCCCCAGCATACCTCCCCCCCACCAGCCTGCACCCCCTCCCCAGCAGCTCCATTGCATAGGGATGCATCCTGCCCAAAGTGGCTCTATTGAATACGGTGCATCCCCCCAGCCTGCACTCCCCCAAGGTGACTATATTGTATGGGGATGCACCCCACCCCCAAGCTTCTTAGGATCCTTGATTGCTTCCACTAGTCACGCCTCCCCTGATCCTCTTGCCTTCCTTGCCTCCCCTCACTCCTCTTCCAGCTGTGGGACAAGCTGCACCCCCTGGCAGAGACCCTTCACCTCTTGCGGATGTAGAGGGGGAGGACACAGCTGGGTAGACGTGGAGACAGTCACCTGGCAGCTGTGCCTGCCCAGCAACTTAGGACTGAGTAAAGAAAGCCAGGCAAACTTTGCCCTCTCTTTGCTTTGGCTATCTGCAACGCATTCCCACCTTAACACACCCCTTTCTCCTGCCATGATGCTCCAAGGCACTTAGAGCAGCGTAAGAGTCAAGCCCCCAGGGGCATGGAGCAGGGGGTGTGGCTCCCTGCTGCCATTCCAGGACATTGAGCTGTCACTGCCCTGCCCTGGTTACCCAACCCTGAGCTCTGTGCCACTCAGAACTCCCCCCAGAACCAGGGTTAGCTCCTCCTCCACCCCCAAGAGCTTGGGGCTGAGATGAACAGCATTTGAGGCCCCTTGCTTCCTGGGCTGACTAGGAGCAATTTGCTCTGGGTTCAACATCTATACCTGCATTCAGGCACATTAACATAAACTGCCATTGGCTAGTACCTGTATCAGTCAGTACTAACAAACAGCACTTTACATTCATCTATGGTCCAGTAACTTCTGTGCACGTGTAGACAGTGATGCATCACTGTGCATTAGATTAGTTTAATAGACAGTAAAGTGCTCAAGTAGACATGCCCTCTGTGTACATGTGTGACTCACTTTTCTTTAAGGCTCTGAGGTGGGGTAGACCAGTGGGAGTGGAGGCCTGCATTTCCCAGGCAGGCAGCTTCCTGCAGTAGCCAGAGGCGTGGCAGACAGTTGGGCCTCCTCTCTTGCCTCCTTTGTCTTGAAGCCCCATCCCTTTGTGCCTCCTGCAAGATGAGGGGAAGGGAGCTGCACTGCTAACAGGCTCCTGTGCCCACATGGGGCTCAAGAGTTTGTCTCCGCAAGGTGTTTCCTTGTGCATGAGAGGGCAGCACTGGGGCAGGAGTTGCATGCACCCATCCTGCCTGTGGGAGGGAGGGCAACAAAATTTTGTTTGCCTAGGATGACAAAAATCCTTGCGCAGGACCTAGACCTACCCACCTTTCATATTAACAGTTTTTCAGGGACTCAAGTAAGGTTGAATAGGGCAGAACTTAGGTGCTCAAGTCCACTTATAAGCTTAGTAGGTGGAATAGAAGTATAAGGTTGGTCAGGAGTTTGGTGCTTGTTCTTCATACGTCAGTACATTTTTCTTTCAAGGGGACACAGTGATTTTCTATACACTTGAGAAAAAAGTAATGAGCTGTGGGAACAAGCACCAAATTTCTGACCTCAGCTCTATCTCCATCTACTGGAGCACTGTCTATAACGTGGTAAAGAAAAGCCAACAGAAAAACAGGTAGTATCACTATACCAGATTTGACAGTCAAGAACTCTTGAAACAAATGTGAAAAATATTAAGCAGCCATTGTAAATTCAGGGAAAAAAAAGCAAATTGAATGAAGCATCAATTCATCCTTTAATGAAAGCTCTGAGTCAAATCACAGCACTAAAAGTATTATGAACCAAACTTGAAGTGATGACCTCAAAAATCCAGCTATAAAATCAAATAAACCAAGCACAGAGAACTTTAAGATAAGACAATACATAGAGAAGAAAGCTCATGGCCTGAAACCTAAGATTCAAGCAATACATACAGAAGAAAACTCATGGCCTGGTAATTAAGGAAATAATTGAAAATCTAGGAAACAAACAAAAATAATTCATAAAAGGGAGGTGATAGTTACCTGATGCTGGTATAGAGAAGCAGTTAAATAACTTCCCTTCCCCAGAAGAACAAGGCATCAGAGAAAGAACTATGTCTTAGAGCAAAGGGCTCATTGCATAGGATATGTCTACACAGCACAATGCGGTACTGTATGGATACCTCACATAGCTCTAAAATAGCGAGACAGACTGATCACATTTACACTGTAGGAAGCGTTACTATAGGTTAGGGTGTTGTTACATGTTACCTGTACCACAAGTCAAGAGCTCTTAAGTGGGAGCATCTTCAAGTTAAGGCAGGAAAAGACAAACTAAGTGAGCTCTGAGCATCTGAGAGAGAATCCTTTTGTGGGGGAGAAGTATTATTTCTAGCTTGTGTTGCAGTAGACACGGACAATCTATCCTTTGGAATATTACCACCCTGGACTGAGAGCTGGTGAAAGCTGGAAGCTGAAGGAGTCCCACAGAAGGTAAGAATTCCCTACCCTTCCCCTCTGTGTTAAGAGGCACAATCTCTCCCTTCCCCTCTTCCTCTGCTCTCATTCTGGGCTCACCCCCCCCATCTCCCCTGGATCTCTTCCCCATTTTCTAGATCCCTGCTCACCTTCAGCTGCTGGTGCTGGCCCAGGGGACAGGAAAGCACCAGTCCTACTCCAGGAGTTGCACAGGGGCTGAGCTAATCCCAAAGTGTCAGAGGCAGCAAATGGACAGGCTCCCCCTCCCTGCCCAGCCCTAGTGGTAAGCACCCAGGAGTTGGGTTCAGTGGTAGACAGGTTCCCCCTTCCTGTCTGCTCCCCCCAGGTAGTCCCAACATGCTGGAAGGGGGCAAGGAGGGGGAACCCCCACCCCCCACTGCCACTGCTTTCCTGGCTGAGCTCTGTACACTTGCTCCTGTCCCTGTCCAGGGGCTGCTTCTCTTGCTCCTGAGTCAGCACTAGCAGCCACAGGTAAGCAGGGAGCTGGGAAAGAGATCTGGTGGGAGATGGAGGTGAGCCCCAGGCAAGGGAAAGGAGGCGAGACATGGGTGTAGGGCATGAGCCACTGGAGGTAGAGCCACAAGAGGTGGAGCCACTGGAGAGCTGGTGTGCATTTCCTAGCCATGGCCCTGCTTGATAGCTCTGTAGCAGCAGGTCCAAACAATGCATGTTAGAGAGGCTATTAACCCATAATGTGTGACTACTTGCACAATGTGCTAACTTTAATGCCACCTAGCTTTAGCATATCCCAGTCCTAATGTGTAACACCACCCTTAAAAAGTTTTCTAAGCAGTTACACAGTAATGCTTACTATGATCTAAATGAAACTCATTTTAAACACTGGAGTTTTTGATAATGCTGGTGTGCTGTGGGAGCTGGGAATGATAAACAGTCTGTTGTTGGTCCTAGCCCCCTCCCCACCACACCAGAACTGGTTCAAGACTTCACCTCACAAGAGTACACAGATCACCAGTCTTGAACCAGCTCTGGTGCAGTGAGGAGGGGCTGGGACCAGCAAATAACTGTTTGTCATTCCTAGCCCCCCATTTCACTAAAGTCTCCTGATTATATTACCTCTGTGAAGCAATTGTACATTAGCTCAACATATGTTAAATAATATGATCTGGTGATACTCCTCACCAGAAAAAGTACTAACTTTGCTATGCTACAATAGCACTTAGCATGTGTTTTACTGCTTCAATGTTCAGATGCAAGTGTTTATGTGCAGTTAACATGTCCTAAGTGTAACGTGTGACAAGGCCTTGAATTCACTGTTTCTCAGTCTGGGGGTGGTGTCATGTGGTGCAAAAAAAGGGTAAAGACGTCTATTTGATCAACGTTTATGCCGCCACAATTTTTTTTTAAGATGGCATAAATGAGAAATCAGCTACCGTCTGTTTCTACCCTCAGGGTCAACATTAGGGTGATTTAACTTCCTTCTACTGCTACAGGATCACGGAAACTAACACCAAGATCATAAGAACTTCTGCACACTCCTAAGCAACTGCCCAAGTCTCCCTCAAAGTGGTTAGAATGTGTTTGTCTATATTCTTTGGGTATTTATACAAATTAATTACTGTGTCATTATGGCCACGTCCAGATGAAAGCAGACATACAATATGTGGCACCACAGGCCCATCTGCAGTGCCACACACTGCACACGCAGATGTTCCCTACACTGCTACCTTGCAGTGAAGGGGATGGGGGTCCTGGCCCAGGAGATCCTAGAGTCAGAAAAACCCACACTGAAAAGAAGTGGGGCAATTCACATGGCAGCAGCACTTCAAATCAGAGCCTAGCTGGTCGGAGCCATGCTCCAGCTGCCTGCCAGGCTTCCTGCTATGGCTGCAGCCCTGGAAGGCCCTCAGGCAAGGTTACTGGAACTAGCACAGTTCCTGGCCCCAGCTTCCCCTACCCCACCTGAGGTTACCTG
>NW_017728943.1:70549289-70561455 GCF_001723895.1 Crocodylus porosus | reverse complement strand
GCACAAATAATAAGATCTACCTGGAAGGAAAGAGTATTTTAAGTGAATTTGAAAATATATTTACTTACTGTGACCAAAGCCTCCATTTTTACTCATTATATCAATAAAAGCACCAAGGATTCTGCAGAGATTCATTACAAGTCCCATCTGCTGAACGGGAAATGGCTGCATTTTCTTGTGTCTATCTAAAAAGTTTAGGCCTTTTTCCATGCTTATTTCAAATAAACTTTCAAGGACCTTTACACCACTTTGTGGAATGATTCTGGAGATCTTCAATAGCCAAGTCTTAACATACGGTTTCCATCCCAGATTAGTTGGATCCTATTAATTAAATAAAATGAGCTATATATATTTTTCATCATAAACTCTCAGAAGTGTGTGTGTTCTCTACAAAGTATATAGTTTGATCCTGCTTTAAATAAAGTAGATTTTTTTGTGCTTCTGTCTTCAAAGGGATCAGGACTGAACACAAACACTTATTTGGACACATGAATATAAAGGTCACTGTATTCCTATCAGTATCATAGGATAATTAGTTCAACCATCAGCATATGTGATAGGTGGATTCAAATATTTGCAATCCATGTCTTTGGGTATAGAGGTAACTCTTGTACAAGGGTATCTGGCAACCCAATGCTGCATGGGTTTTGCTGCTTGCCTGTATTATTATAAATAAATTATAAATTATAATTCAAAGCTAAACAATAATCTATGGTTGTTTTTCTTTAAAAAGCCTTACCACAAAAACCATTGCACATCTACTGACAGTAGCAGGGCTAGCCTGAGAGAGACTATCCACTTCAAATATCATTCTGATCCTTGGTGGCAAGTTAATTCTTTCACTGTTAGCAAGACAGAGCATTCTAGTGTCATCTAGAACAGTATTTAAGTTTTCTATCCAAATTGTGTCTACTGGGCCATCCAAGATTATCCACTGCCAGTCATTATTAGTTTCACCTGCAAATAAGCATTAGACATTTGGTTCACAATTTGACTGTCATAAATGCAACAAAATTATATATATTAGTATATATAAAATAAAAGCCTTAGTCTGTCTGTCTGCCCGTAACACTTTATTTGTACTCTGACTGGTTGTCTTGGCAGCCAATCACAATACTGACTGAAACAACCCATCAGAGTGCTCTGAGAATGTTCCGGACAGGAGGCGGCAGTGGTGGCATGCCGTCACGATGGCAGGGACAGAGGGGACAGAGTTGGGGGGCAACACCAACACTGTTGGCCTTACCCCCTCCCCCTCCCAGCCCTGCTCCTTGGAGGCAGTGGCGATAGAGCAGATAGAGCCGGGGAGCGAGGCCAGCACTGTGTTGTCCCCCCTGGCCCTGCTCCCTGGAGGTGGTGGTGGCACAGGGTGCTGGCCAAGGGGGATGGAGGGGATGCCAGGGCAAGCTTCCCACCCCCTCCTTCTCCTGGGAGGTGGTGGCTACGCAGAGTGCTGGGTGGCAGCGCTCTGTCCCTGCCTACCCACCCTGCCATTCCTGACAGGTAACTGGCTAGTAAAAATTAAACCTTGAAATGTGTATTGGTTCACCAGACAGAGTTCTTCGGGTGAATGTGATATCTTTTTTTTATAACAGCTAAATAGTTGGAAAAATTGTTCTTTACAAGCTTTTGAGTATAAAATACCCTTCTTCGGGCATAGAGAGAGTTGACTGGTATTTTGTGTGCTCTCCTAGATAGAACAGAAGCCAATATGCAAAATGCAGGTCTGTAAAAATGTAAATGCATGGCAGTGAGGATCAGAGGCCATGGGAGACAATAGGTATGAGACACGTAGGTGAGGTAGGGGAAAAGGGGGGATGTTGAACTGGTGATAGAATACAGCTGGTAAAATGCAGACAGACAGGTTACCTATCAGTTATTAGGCAGGTTATAATGTGCAGGTTATCCAATGTCTATATTTAGTCCATGGTTTTTTGTATCCAGTAGATTTATGAAGTGAATTTAGTAGGCTTGTCTTTGAAAGGTGTTTCAAAGGTGAGCCCCCCAAATTCCCTTTGAGGACTAGAACTGAGAGACTAGAGAGTGTGGTTGTCTTGTGAGAGGTGTGTACCCACAGGAAATTGGGTATTTTGTCTTTGATAGATTTCCAGTGTGTGTTTTTTCTGGTATGCAGTTGTTATTTCGTTTCTCCTACATATTTTCCATCAGGACATTAGGCACTGGATATTACATTTCTGGAACTGCAGGATCACCAAGCATTCTCATTATCTGCATTTACAACTGTTCCCATCTTTTCACTACCAATTCCTTTTACACTTTGTTTTTGTCTCCTTTGTCAAGTACATAGAGACTGCCAAAATTAGTGGAGGAAGGAACTGTGATTTTTATGTTTCTAGAGAACCAAGCGCTTTTCTGGGTGCCATAATTTATTAGTAATAACTACAAACTTCTTAGCCATTCATCTCTTTAATAAACAAGAAAAGTAGTGGGAAGCTGTACTTTAACAATGCTGTTTATAGTTGCCTGTCATGTTTGAGGGATGGCGACGCTCATCATGATGGAAAGGTGCCAAATTTAAGTGCCTCAGTGAAAAGTTTCAATTTACGTGACAACAGCCTCTTAAAAAGCAAACAAACCTTTAACAAGTGCCTAATATCACTATTAAGAGCCATCATTCTTACTCTGGGTTTTTTGCCTGACAAGAGTCAGAATTTGTCAGCTGGTACAAAGGTAATACATAGAGCAGCACAAGCCTCATAAAGGGGTAGGAAGTAATCATTTTGGCAAGTTTACCATATAGATGCATCTTCAAAGGTTTTAAAGCAGCACTACTTTAGATTCAAGGAAGAAAGGAACTGGATGTCATGAAAGCAGAGAGACAAAAAGCAGATTGCATGATTAACAGCTGATGCAAAAGGATGAGAAGACATTATGTGCACTGAAGGAAGATGATTAGTAGTCTGTGTCCACCACAAAGAGGAGGACAGGAGGAATTCCACCATGGTAGAGGTTTCCACTTGATACCAGGTCCTAAGCATGGAAACTGTGAAAGATACATCTATGTATACTGAGAGTCAACTATCATGGACGTGTATATGTGGACATGTGTAAGAGGGCGTGGATTTCCAGGAAGGTGGAAGCTGGAAGCTTGTAACTTCTGGCAGCAAGAAGCTGTCATCCCCATATGCAGTAGTTTGCCTGGAGAACAGATATAGAGCACTAGTAACAGAGGAGGAGGAGTACATTCTATTGGTGGAAGAGGCGAGGCTAGGAATCCCCAAGGTGGGGAGGATCGAGACCACTGCCACAAAGAGGAAGAGATGGGTGGTGGTGGTTGGAGACTCCCTTTTGTGTGGGATGGAGAAATCCATCTGCAAGCCTGACCTGTTGTCCCAGGAGGTCTGCTGCTTGCCTGGAGCCCAGATCTGTGATGTCATGGAAGGATGACCGGGACTTGTCCAACCTCCTGATTACTACCCTATGCTGCTTATCCATGTGGGCACCAGTGATACTGCTAGGGGTGACCCTGAGCAAACCAAGAGTGACTACACAGCTCTTGATACAAGGGTGAACAGGACGGGGTCACAGGTGGTGTTCTTCTCAATCCTTCCAGTCAAGAGAAAGGGCCCTGGCACGAGTGGATGCATCCTGCAGATCAATCCATGGCTGCACAAGTTGTGTTGCCACCAGGAATTCAGCTTCTTTGACCATAGGATGTTGTTCCAAGAAGAAGGCTTGTTAGGAAGAGATGGGATCCACCTGACAAACAGAGGGAAGAGCAGACAGGTTTGCTAACCTAGTGAAGAGGGCTTTAAACTAGGTTCACTAGGGGATGGAGAACAAAGCCTTGAGGTAGGTGGGGAAGTTGGGGACCTAGAGGAAACAGAAGCAGGAGGGGGCAGCTGGGGAGGCCTCATTCTTCCTGAGAAAATAGGGCAATCAGCTAATCACTTCAGATGTCTGTACACAAATGCATGGAGCCTGAGGAACAAGCAGGAAGCCTTGGAAGTCCTTGCACAGTCAAGGAACTGTGATGTGATTGGAGTAGCAGAGACTTTGTGGGATAGCTCACATGACTGCAGCACTGTCATGGATGGATACAAACTGTTCAGGAATGACAGGCAGGGGAGAAGAGGAGAAGGAGTTTCACTTTATGTACAAGAGCCATATGATTGCTCAGAGCTCCAGTATGAAAATGGAGATAACATGTTGAAAGTCCCTGGATTAAAGTTAGAGGGGAGAACAACAAGAGTGATGTTATGGTGGATGTCTGTTATAGGCCATCAGACCAGGAGGATGAGGTACATGAGGATGAAGCTTTCTTCAGACAATTAGCAGAAGTTTCCAGATAAG
Source organism: Crocodylus porosus (assembly GCF_001723895.1). Taxonomy (NCBI): domain Eukaryota; kingdom Metazoa; phylum Chordata; order Crocodylia; family Crocodylidae; genus Crocodylus; species Crocodylus porosus. The sequence continues at coordinate 70,557,141 of NW_017728943.1, read as the reverse complement.
AGGCCCTGGTTCTCATGGGGGACATCAATCACCCTGACATCTGCTGCGAGGGCAATGCAAGCAGGAAGCAGTGCACAGGAAACCAGGAAATTTTTGGAGAGTGCTGGAGACAAATTCCTAGTGCAAGTGTTGGAGAGACCAACTAGGAGCCATGCTTTTCTTGACCTACTGCTCACAAAACAGGAAAGAATTGGTGGGGGATGCAGAAGTGGATGGCAAGTTGGGCAGCAGTGACCATGAGATGACTGAGTTCAGGATCCTGACCAAAGGAAGAAAGGGGAGCAACAGAGTATGGACCCTGGATTTCAGAAAAGCAGACTCTGACTCCCTCAGGGAATGGATGGACAGGATCCCCTGGAAAGCCAATCTAAGGGGGAAAGGAATCCAGGACAGTTGGCTGTGTTTTGAACAAACCATCCCAATGTACAGAAAGAATAGTAAATGTGGCAAGTGACCAGCTTGGCTTAGCAGAGAACTCTTTAGTGAGCTTAAACCAAAAAGGAAGCTTACAAGAAGCAGAAGAACTCGGGAGTATAAGAGTTCTCCTTTTCAGCATCCACTCTTCACCACTGTGTGACATAGGATGCTGGGCAAGATGGACCTATGGCTTGACCCAGTAAATGATAGTTCTTATGTCCTTATGAAATAAAACTTGACAGCTACTGATACATGTTTATGTAAAAGAAAAGATATCCATATACAAGCCTTCAACTGTGGAGGATGTAAGGAAGACAATTATCCTTATTTGAAAAATTAGTTATTTAATACCACTTTAATGCAAAAATCTGGAAACTGAGGACTCTTTTGTTCTTCCTTTTATTTTATACTTTTTGCCAAAAAAAAAAAAAAAGGGGGAAATTTCTCCTTTTATCAGCTTCTGATATCATTTACCACTAAAGGCAAAATTTCTTCAGATGAGGCTTACAAATGTTTTCCAACAGTATTCCTAAAGACATCTGTGATGCCTAGCATGCCAACTGGTACAGGATTTTAACATCTTGCCTGCAGCAGCTCTGAAGCCACAAAGCTCCAGTATTTTAGATGGAAGAGGATGAAGAGGGTGCAACTAATGCATATATTCCATGCACACGCGATCTGTCTGTAGAGTGCTACGATTGTCTGTTTATGCCACAATCATCCAAGAGAATTCTGTGGCTAGAATCATAGCACTCAGTATTAGCTAGTTTAGGAGCTACATGAGAAGATAGCATTAACGAAAGAGCCACAGCAATATTTACACCCCAAGATTTGCTGTAGGAAAGGCATACAATTATTTTTAAATCCATGCACAAGGTAATATTTTCTGTAAAGAGACATAGTTGGAGAGACACTTGTGGTTTAGAAGCCACAGTCTAGGCGTACCTACACAAGATGCGTTAATGAGCATTAGCTTAATTTAATGCACATTATGGGCATGCATCTACACATGTGCACCCTTAATGCACATTAAAAATGGTGAAATTAGGCTAACTGCACCTAAATTTAGTACCTGGAAATGCATGCATCAAATTTAGGCATGATTAGTCAAAGTGCATTAGCGCATATATCGACATGAGCCGGCACTAACATTAGTGTTGGGTCTGCCCAGCCACTAGGCTACAAGCGGGCAATTATTTTGGGTGGAGGGCCACTTATCGAGTTTTGGCAAGTTGTCAAGGGCTCCATGGGTAGCCCTGACCCTTGACAGGTGCCCCACCTCCTGGTCACCAGCTCGGGACCAGAAGTTCTACCCTCTAACCCCTGACCTTTGCCACCAGAAGTCCCTCCCCCTGCCCCCAGAAGTACTCCTTTCAGCAAGGGGTTTTGCCATCTCAGAACCAGAAAAATACCAAATTATATTCTAAAAAGTGATCATCTACAACACTCATTAATTTGATTTTTAACAATATTTTGTCCCGATTTACATGTGTTTGTGTAGTAAATACAGAGGTGACTGCACAGTACCTTAAAATGAAGTCTTATTCTTGTATATCATGTGGGGTGGGTTTAGGTTTGTGGGAGTTGTGGGTGTGTGGGTATGTGGGGTGTGGGTGGCTATGGGGGAAGGGTTGCTGGGGTTTGTGTATAGCAGTGTGAGGGGAGGAGTAGGTGCATGTGTATGGAGGGGTGTGTGTGTGGGACTTACCCTATGAACACACACAGACACACTCTGCCCCTGTGCCTGCGCGTGTGCACGTGCACATGCGCACGCACGTGCACACACACACACACACACACACACACACACACCAGCCCCTTACCAGCCTGGTCCCATGCTCTGTGGTTGGGGGAATGAAGCCAGGAGCCACAGCCACATGGAGCAAGGCGGTGGCAAGAAAGCAGAGAACTGGCTGGAGGTGGGTGGGGCTGGGCTGCTCAAGCCTGCTGAGTGCTCCCTCTGGGTCCTACTGCCCCTGTCTCTAGCCAGCTTTGACGGGGAGGCAGGGCAAATAAATATTAATTAGTAAATATTTTAGGGGCTCCGCGGACCAGATATAATGGCCTGATGGGCTGGATCTGGTCCGTGGGCCGTATTTTGCCCGTCCCTGCACTAGGGGCACATGGCAGGGCTGCAGGGAGTTGGGACTAACTTGCCAAGTCCCGGCATGTGTAGACACCTGCCAAAAATTGTGCAATGAGCATTATTTTAATGCGCATTAAATTTAGTTGTGCTTAAATGCACATGTAGGAGTGCCCTCTGAGTATTACAGAGATACAGAAAAATAATGGGAAACAATTTCTCAGGAATTGGGGAAGCAACAACTTGGCTTCAAAGATGTTTCTAAAGCTCTAGTGACAACTTTTTCATGACAGCATCAGTTTGATTGTTTTATAGATTGTGTCATAGAGACTTTTACAGATAGTATAATAGTGTTTAGAAAGTCCAGGCACAGGCTTATCTAATCTGTCATTTGGATTAAATTTTGGTACCTGACAATGCTCAGATGGAATGTCATAGTCCTTTCTGCAGAATGCCAATAAGGCTTGTAAATATTTTTCTATGGTGGCTGGTCAGTCATTCTGGAGCAATTGTGATTTAGCAAGATCACCAATTGTTTGTACAATTCATAGGCGACGTGCAAGGAGGGTACAGGGGGGCACATACCCCCCCAAGACTGCCACCACCGATGCCACTGCCAGTTTCTGCAGGTGGTTGCCACCAGCGGCTGTGGGAGGTCCCCATTCACTGCTGTCTACTGTGCAGACAGCAGTTGTCGGCGGTCCCCATTTGCCACCCACCACTTGCCACCCACCCCCTGCTGCCAACTGCTGCAGCTGCTTGTGGGCAGTCCCCATTTGGCCCGCCCTCATCACTGTCACTGCGACCACCTGCAGGCAGTCCCTGGTCATTGTCGCCATGCTCCTGCCGCTGATGCAGCCACCTGTGGGTGTTCATCATGCCCCCCCAGGTTCTAGGGGCACGTGTTGTTCATGTCTGTATTACAGTAGCATTTATAACTCAGGCCATTACTGTGCCAATCAAGAAGTAGTTATCCTTGCCATAAAGAGCTTTTTGTTTCGCTTGGTGCCCAAAATGTAATTTTTTCAAAAAAAATTTAATTCCTGCACCTGGTGGATTTCAGGCTGGATGCCAAAAACTTTCAGATGCTAATGAAGAATCCATGCTGTGCTTCTTTTCTGATGTCTAGGCCATTACTGTAGGTACTTCCAGGATGAATGAAGGAGTTCCTGTTTTCTGTTGTGGAGATTCCCTTACTATCTACAAACTCAAATGGATGCTAGGGCACTAAGGCAAAGAGAACTGCAATTTTTCCTATTACTCTTTTCTGTAACTTCTAACATTAATTGTCTTGAGAGACAGAAGTTTCTTTGCTGTCCTGGAAATTATTTTCATTGCCAGAAAAATTATTTGATTACTCGTCCTTGTTTCTCATGCTGCAAGCATAAGCCAACCTCTAATGTAAGGCAGGAAAAGAATTATCTTGAGAATACCAGGATTGTTTGCCACATGGTATTTCATGCCTTCTTCTGAAGTAGACGGTACTATATTGTTGTTACTGTTGTAAATGGTACACTTGATCTGAACTAATCCAATCCCATAAGACCACTCTTTTTCTTGGTGGGGAAGGGTGGAGGGGAAGGGTTGCATGAATAAGAGATACCATTGATATAGCTAGCACTGGATACAACCTGGTTGAAGTCCCAGACCACACATGTGCCATAGATGTGCAGATGGCATTACAGGGAGCGTAGCTAAACCTTCGTGTCAAAAATTGGAGTACTGATTCATATCTACACTCACTGCAACATCAGGAATCCTTTGATTAGCACTTTCTCAGGTAGAATGTTAGAATGATTGACTTTTTAAATGCTTTTGCAGGATCACCCCCAAATCCAGGCGACTGAAGATGAAGACAGCTATATGCTGTAACTGTTTCATGCACCTGCTCGTATTGCACTTTCACTGTGAGATAAATAATGACGGATTTTCCCTCATTTAAACAGGTTTAAATTATGGTCCAGTTCCAAGCTGTGAGAAGTCCCATGGTCCACATACAGCCTAGAGGGCCAAGTGACTGACACCCCTGCTCTGCCCTTTTCATTGGCAAACACAAACACTTGTGATGAAAACATTTGGCTTTCCTGGGGAGAACCCTATATTTTCTACTTGCCTGCTTGTCAGTAGGAGGGCAGGATGTCAGGTTGTGCCAAACCATACATCAGCTCTTGGAATTTTCCAGGATCTTCAAAAAGATGGAGCTAGGGCACTCTCAGAGGGAAATGAAGATTCACAAGATTCCATAAACCTTCCCCTTCCCCTTTGTAATGGGGACTAAACAGGTCTAAAGAAGAAGGGCCAAGTGCTGAGAAATACTCAGAGGAGATCCATCTCTAGAATGGGACATGCACTAAGCCAGTGCTGACCATGCCATTGCCAAAACTGGTTCCAGACTATAGGTACTGCCAAGGCAAACAGGCTCTAGCCAAAGGCTCCTAGTATGGGAAAAACTCAGTATTAAGAACATGTATATGGTCAATTATTTGTAGAAAAAAACTCTTTTAAAAATTCTGTCTATTGTAGTACCCACCAAAATTTTAGATTTATCAGTGCAGAGTGTCAGCACCACTAGACAGCTTAATGAAAGAGTCTAAGGTAATACTAACTACGAGTAAGTCCATCAAAATTGGGCCAGTAAGTGATCCCTGTGTTTTAAATTGGAATATTTAGGAAAACTGGCCAGGTGAATGATGGTTACAGGTTAATAGTACCATAGAATCATAAAAAATGTAGGGTTGGAAGGGACCTCAGGAGGTCATCTAGTCCAATCTGCTGCTCAAAGCAGAGCCATAGCCAACTAGATCATCCCACCCAAGGCTTTGTCTAGCCAGGCCTTAAAAACCACTACGAAGGGAGGTTCCACAACCTCTCTGTTCAGATAGTTGAAGACTGCTGTTAAATCCCACCTTAGTCTTCTCTTCTTCAGATTAAATAAGCCCAGTTCCCTCAGCCTCTCCTCAGAAGTCATGCTCTCCACTAGACTCTCTCCAACTTGTCCACATCCTTTCTGTAGTGAGGGACCCAAAACTGGACACAGTACTCCAGATGTGGACTCACCAGTGCTGAAGAGGGGAATATTCACTTCCCTGGATCTGTTGGCAACTCCTACTACTAATGCAGCCCAATATGCCATTACCCTTCTTTGCAACAAGGGCACGCTGTTGGCTCATATTCATCTTATTGTCTACTATAACCCTCAGGTCCTTCTCTGCAGAGCTGCTTCTTAGCCAATCGATCCCCAAGCTGTAATGTAATTGTTCCATCCTAAGTGGAGGACTTTGCACTTGTCCTTATTGAATCTCATGAAATTTCTTTTGGCCTCATCCTTCAATTTGTTGAGGTCTCTCTGAATCCAAGCGCTACCATCCGGTGCATCTACTACTCCTCCCAGCTTGGTGTCATCTGTAAACTTGCTGATGGTGCATTCCATACCATCTTTCAAGTCACTGATGAAAATATTGAACAAAACCAGCCCCAGGACCAACCCCTGGGGCACTCCACTTGATACCAGCTGCCAAAAGATTACTACCCTCTGAGCCCAATGATCCAGCCAGTTTTCTATCCACTTTACAGTCCCTTCATCCAACCCATACTCCTGTATCTTACTTATGAGTTCATCACAGGTTCCTCCTCCTCCTCAGTTCTAGCTCATCATTGAAGATACAGACAGAGAAGAAACAGAAATGAGTTAGACTTGAGTGAAAGGAGTTCCTTTTGTTAAATAATGTTTACCAGGGTGATTCTACCTGAAAGCTTGTGAAGAACTTTTGTTCCAACTACTCAGTTGGGTCTAATAAAAGATATCATATCTAATCAAAGAACCTTGCCTACCATTTGTTCAATATTTATATATTCAGAGTACTTACAGTCATTATAAGGACATTTTGTTGCTTGTTTGCTTCTTACTGCCACTGAAGAATTGGTTTGTTCCAAGGTGTTCAACTAAAATAAGCAGAGAGTAATATTTACTATACAAATTATACTCATACCACATATACAATTAAGAGCCCATTCTAGCAAAGCAGTACAGTGCCAGGGAGGCACAAAGGTGGCTCACAGCCTCTTTGACCCTACTCTCCCTGTAATGGATGAAATCTCAGTCATGAAATGTAAGCATTAAACTTAACAGTTTGGAGGATGTAAGAAGAACTATTTGTAAGACCCACATCTAAAAGGAATCCATTTGTTTTTGGAGATGCCTGACATTGAAGAACAGTCTGAAATTAAACATGTGACTAGAAACTATAGCCCCAAGGATGAAATCTTGATCAAAGATAAAGCATTAATTGAGTTCATTAACAGCAACATTTGATCAGAACAGTATAAACTGACATTCTGCTAGCTCTTCTTAAAGGAAGTGAGTATAGAAAAGGATAACTGTGAGGAAAGGAGTGAGTGGGGGAGTGAGCTCCAAGGATAGTTTTTGGCATAACTCAGAGGTTGTCAACCATGGGTATGCATACCCCCTGGGAGACTTGAGAAGGCCCTAGGGGTTATGTGCAGCTGGGTGGGGATGAAGCGCCACCATGCACCATCCTGTGCTGCCACACAGGCACCACCCACCTGGCCAGACACGGGGGAAGCTCACATGATGGCTGCCACCGCTCCACATTCAGCCATGTGCTCCCCCATCCCCCCCCGGCCAACTCTACATCCATACACCAGGGGTACACTGCTCCATATCCAGCCGCCAGGGTACACTGATCTAAAAAGGTTAAAAACCCCTGGCATAACTCGAAGTCCTGTAGCTGGCTCAGATTACCAGTCATGTTAGACTCTAATGTAATTCTTCCTATTAAAATAAATTTTGAACTCACAGTATAACAGTCCTGAATCTCTGAGGTGGCATCAGTATTTGCCTCCTTTTTTTTTGTTTTTTTGATGGAATGTTTTGCAAATGTTCGAACTGCTGATGCCAAGAGCCCATCAGACCACTCCATGGTGCTAGGATCAGTCTGTCCAAAGAGCTCTCCAAGACTGACACACTTAGGGTTTATAACAAAGGTTTCTACTTTTCCCTTCTTTGTTGAGTTCTGAAGTGAAGAAAAAAAATGAACTGCAGAATTTATGTCCTAGTATTATTTTAAGTCTAATTCAATCACAAGGCCTTTAATCCTGAGATTGAAAAGGCACTAGGCACAGGCTTTGAAAGCTTGGCTTCCTAAGTTGTTTTGTGACATAAATAAAACAAATTTTGCTGGCAAAGACTGGTACTAACTTGACACTTATCTGCTTTGCAAAACCACCACAGAATTCTGGGGGAGAGGGGGAAGCAGGGTTGGACCTGAACCAGGGTGGGGTTCAACCCAAATTGGGGGTGAAGGAAGGTTCGGAGCGGGGTTGGACCTGAAC
>NW_017728943.1:70493538-70548874 GCF_001723895.1 Crocodylus porosus | reverse complement strand
TCCCTCCTTCCCCCATCATTCTCGATGGGCAATTTGCTAGTAAATAAATAAATGTCTTGACTGACAAATTTGTTTGTAAGTAAAATAAATCTGAAAATTAACTACAGTACATGCATGTTAGCATTGCAAGGAAATTAAAACCAAGAACTTAAAATTAAGGATTAAGCAAACCCTTTAAAATCTTACCTGCAAAACTGGCTCAGTATTAGAAATTTTTTCCAAATGTACAGTAGGTAAAAGTACCAAAGCTGTCTCTAAAATTGTTCTAACAGTAGTTTTCCCTCCACCTGTAGGGCCTACTAACATCACACCAACTCGAGTCTGAAAACATATGGGCAAAATCAACTTATTATAGGTAGTATTTGAGGCTTAACATTCCCAGAACATTAGACTTAATTAGAAAAAATACTTGTAGTATGTGCAGATACGGATTTGTTCTTGTTTCTGAGAAATAAGTTTCTACCACAGCATGTTTCATTTTTGTAGTTCTCAGCAGACTCATGGCTGTTTTGGGGGTTTTGCCGTATATCTTCAAAAATATTTAAAAAACTACTATGTGAAACTTGTCAAAAACCCCAACAATTCATTTTTGTGCAAAACTTTTTTATTCTTTTTCCCCCCAACACTTAGAAGAAAATGAAACTACTTCAAAGACCTGGACCTCCCAGGCCAGCCTCAAATTGCTGTGCCATTGAGTCAATCCCTCTTTTTGACTCAATGACTATTTCATGATTCATAACAAAATGCAATGCCAACAGAAGACCAGGTGACATTACTGCTCTTTATGATGCATTTCTTCGTGCCAGTGCTTTGACTTAGACAAAGCAAGAACTTCAATCTTTCACATTCAAAATAAATATCCTAATGGGATAATTGTGTATAAGTGGCTGTCTCTCACACACAATGACTTTTGCTGAAATCACTATAGTCCAGTGGGGAAAATGGTTTTGACAAAACAGAATGTTCTAATATACACAAATATTAAAAAAAAATTTCAATGTTAAAAAAAAAATCCACCATACTTACCAGAATTTGATTGTAAAACTGTATAACTTTCTCTATTTGAGATGGCCAAGGCTGCAAGCACAGCTGTTGTGTTGCAGCAGCTATTGCTTTCTAAGATAAGAAAAAAAATGCTATTAGCTAAGCAATAGTACTTAAAATAATTATATGAATTGCTTTAAAGTAAATTTCCCTGAAAATTTTGTGTTCTTTTGTATACAAAAAATAGGCAGTGGCATAAATAGAAAAACAAAGCAAAACAGATGGCTTCCACATTATCTAGGGCTAATATCATATATTTTCACATAAACCATGTACAGTTCTTCAAAACCCAGCTGCTGGAAATTTCAGTGTGCATTATAATTGAGAAATATGGTAAAAACAATTTGTCTCATTTAAGAACACAAGTGAAAGTAAAATCTGCACACAACTCACAGAGAGCAGAACATTGAGTAGGTTCCAGTCCTTAGCTGCTACTATTTATTTACTTACAGCAATGAAATTTATTCTTTCTTTATTCTGTCTTCAAAAACAGGATGTATATTATATTCCAAAGTGTGTTGTAAGCAAAAAAAAAAAAAAAAAAAGAAAGAAAAAAAAGGTATTTCTGAAAAAACATGTTTGTAATAAATGGTCTGGTCCCTTAAAAGCCTGTGAGTTTCTGACAGACTAGAATTCAATAAATAATGCTTCAAACTGATGAACATTTTTTATAATTAACTGCTTAACTGCAAATGTAACAGGGTTCTTAACTATAACATGCATCTTATTTCATATTTGATACTGAAGGTCTTCATTTAAAAGTTCCCTGGATTTTCTATGGACAAGGAAATTTCAGAAGTCCATACTTGAATGACAAGACTACACCTTTAACTCTTAAGTTCATTCTTTCCTCTCCTACAAATAATGGACTTGAGAAATCACTCCTTTAATTTATACCAGTGTAGTTCCATTGCCTAAATGGCATGAATCTTAATTTATATCTGTATAACATGATCTACAAAAAATTCTGCATATGCAAGAAGATGGCTTTCAAAATGCATTTTGAGAAGGGTTAGTAAAATGTAAGCATGAGATTCTACGGCCTGGGATGCTGACATTGATGCTTTGGTTTGAGGTGAGAAACAATCTTCTGTAGCAGGTCAAATGGAGAAAAGCAGAGGGTGAGGAAGAAGCACAGTTACTAGTCCCAAAGTGTTACTGAAGGGCCCTGTTGAGGATGACTCATGACTTCCCCATAGGAAAGCATTTAGTGCATGAAAAGACAGAGGCCTGTTGTTGGGGCAATTTTATTCGCCAATGATGCACCATAAGGTGGTGAACTATTGCGGGTCGTGTCCTATATGTCAGCTGTTAGCCACAGGCAAGCCTCCTATAGCTTTGCTAGTCCCACTCTGCTTGGTGGAAACACGATTTGAAAGGGTTGTGATGGACCTTGTGGGACTGCTTCTGAAAAGCAGCACAGGATACCAATTTATACTAGTTATAGGATGCATCTACATGAGACACTACATCACTGTAGCAATGAGCTACATTGCTGTAGTTCATTACTACAGCAATGTAGCATTGGTGGGCATGAACCGTGAAGCCAACACTACTGTGCAGTAGCAATGAGCTACTATGCACTGCAGATGCTCACTGCTACTTTGTACTAGCATGGGAAACATCCTGTGCAGCATCAGGACTGCACAGTAACACCAGTTATTGGACAGTCATTTAGTACTTACATAAGTAAGTACCTAATGACTGTTAAGTCTGGCACACATGTAGATGAACCCCTAATGGACTAAGCAATGTAGTATTCAGAGGCCATGCCCATGTGGACAGTCTCAGTCCCAAAGGTGACAGAGAAGCTGTTGACAGTTTTCTCTTGGGTGGGGTTTCCAAGGGAGATACTGATGGACCAGGGAAGTAACTTTGTATCTGGTGTAATGACAGGCATGTGCTAGACTCTCAAAATTTAAAAACTGCAGACCTCTATACACTACCCACAGACCAATGGAGTAGTTGAATATGCTTAAAGAATATGCTGAGAAAATTCATAGCAGATGAGCCTCAGAAGTGGGACCAGTGCTACACCTTATGAAGTAAGTTGTCAAGAGGGGCTGGTAGATTATGAGGTCCACCAACTAGACAGGTGGAAACCCAAGCAGATTTATCATATTAATTTGCTTAAGCTGTGGAAAGATAGAGTGGCTGAATATCCCGACAAGCTAGAATCAGGTCCCCCCAGAAGAACTTGGGACCCAGCAGGTGGTGGAACTGAGAGCTCAGCTAACTGACTGGCAATGAACACAGGTGGGACAGATGGTTAAGGAATCCAGGATGTGTTTTGAGAGGATCCAGGAGAGGCTAAAAAGGCAATACATCACACTGAGACGCCACTGGACAAGGTAGTTTGGGATGCCTGGAGACAAATACCACAGAAGCTACACAAGCAGGAGAAGGCTGAAATTAAACAGATGTTGGATAAAGGAGTGATTATAGAGTCGCAGAGCCAGAGGAGGAGCCCAATTGTGGTGGTGCTAAAAATCAATGGGGCTATTCAACTATGCATCAATTTTCAGAAGATAACTCAGCTAAATTTGATGCATATCCCATGCCAAGCATAGATGAGATACTAGAGAAAATTGGACAAACCAGCTACATATTCACCCTGGACTTCACAAAGGGCTACTGGCAGATACCGCTGGCAAACAGGGACTAGAAAAAGACAGCTTTTGGGAGACCATGGGGTTGGTCATACAAGTTTAAGCAGATGCCTTTCAAGCTCCATGGAGCAGCAGTCACATTTCAGAGACTTATAAATTATTGGCAACATACCAGAAACATGCAGCAACATATAGTGAATCCTAGGAAAAGAAGATACCCAACACCTTGTATTCCAAGGGGGCCGTGACCAGATATGCCCATTTATTGGCAAAGTGGTGACCTTGTGGACCTAACCACAACCTTCAATGAAAAGGCAAGTCCAAGCTTTCGAGAAATTATCAGACTATTACATAAGCTGATCAGACCTTCCAGAAGGCCACAGAACCCTTATACCATTCCCTGGTGTTGCACACAACTGATTTTGATTGGCAGTTTATTGTATAGACGAATGCATCAAACATGGCACTGGGGTGATGTTACCTCAAAGAAGAGAGGGAATGAAATATCTTATAAGTAGGAAACTACATTCATAAGAAAAAACATTCCACCATGAAGAAGTAATATCTTGACATTAAGGGGGTTGTAGAGATGTTCTAGTATTATCTGTTAAGCTGGCAGTTCACCATAATCACAAAAAATGCTCCTTCACACTTGCTACAGTGAAAGGAAAACAGACAACATGAGGCTCGTGAGGTAGTCCTTTAGTTTACAACCCTATTGTTTTTTAATGGAGTATCACCCTGGGACTTAATATGTGAATGCTAGTTTCTTTTTATGAAAACATGAAGAAAAGAAGATGCAGAAGATAATGCACCCCCTGGACAAGAAAAAACATAACGGGTTTGTGTAAAAGGGAACTCTTGCCATGTTACTAAGGGAAGACGAGAGGACCAGCAGCACTGGCAAGGCACCTATAAGAGCAGGGTCTTTGTGGCACAGAGGGTGCATCTACACAGGTGCCAGACTGCACAGTAACTGGTGTTACCATGTAGTCCTGTACGCATGTTTTTTTCCCCCACATTACTGTACAGTAGTATTGGCATCACGGTTTGTGCTGCTGATGCCATGTCACCATAGCAACAAGCTATGGCCATGTAGCTCATCACTATGGTAATGTAGCATTTTGTGTAGACACACCCAGAGACAAGGGAATTCCAGGAAGGAAAGGCAGCTGGCAGGGCTGAGTCTAATGAGCAATCCCTGTACTCAGATCATAGGTCAGGCTGATTGGAAGGGGAGGGGCTCAGGAGAATACAGTCTTGCCCTCAGGCTGGAGAGCCATTCTAGCCCTGGCTGGGGAGAAGGCAGGACTCCCAAGACCATGGTGGTGACCAGAAGCAATAAAGAAGCCGTGGTGGTTAAGGACATAGAGGGGTTTTTTTCCCCTCTGGTTTTCCTACCACAGGACTGAGAAAGGAAAAGGATTTGAGTTTGTTAATTTTGGTGCTCAGTGCTCAGAGGGGTGGGATTTTATTTTGAAGTAGTTGCTGGAATTTCAGTTTCAGTTTGATGGGAGGACTGGGAATGGCTGTAAAGAGAAGTGCAAGCTGCATTGCAGGCATCTTAAAGTACCCTGCAAGATTGGCCATTGTAGTCAAGAGGGCCAAAGAGAGGAAGAAAGAGAGGGAATTTAACCCCCCAAGGCTGAACAGGAGGGGCACCAAGCCCCACTGTGCAGCTTAATTCCCAGACATGCCACTGCTGCCAAGAAGCCAAGGCTGGAACCAGTGGGATAGGCCTGAGGGTAGCAGCTAGTAGGCCTGTACAAAGCAGCTAGTATTCACTTTGGATTCAGCCAATTCAGGGAATAGTGATTTGATCTGGTGATTCAAATCGCTGTCCTGAAGCGATCCGGCCGAATCTGATTTGAAATCGAAAAGGCCCCATTCCCCGCCCACTCTCCCAGTGCTGGATGCTGGGGCCAAGTGGGGCAGCCATTGATGGGGCTGGGAGAGCAGGTGGGGGTTAGGGGGTGCTTGGGGAGCTGGGGGAACAGGCAGGGGTGGGGGTCCCCCCCATGGTCCCCTTCCCCTCCCATAGCCCCGCACTCCCTACTTAGTGGCACAGAGTCTGGGTCCAGCTTCCTGTGGTGGTGAACAGGGACTGCCCAAATCTCCAAATCTTTTCCAAATTGATTTGGAGTCTTTGAATCAATTCAGACCTTTTTATTGGTCTCCTGACTTGATTTGGATTCAGAGATTTGGCTGCTGAATCAGGCCAAACCTCCTTTGAATCGAATCAGCAACCAAAGTTTGCCCAGCCCTAGCAGCTAAGGCAAGTAGCCCCTGACCAAGAGGGTTGAGGTCTAGACAAGTACAGGAGGAAGGAGCCAAGAGACCCAAAACAAGCCCCAATCTCATGCTCAGGACACCTCCCACATAACTGGTTGTTCCAACACGGTGTGGCAGGTGAGACCCAGAGCACTAGTTTGGAAGAGCTGGAGTGGGGACAGGCTAGCCAGTCTTTGGGTGTCACTACTGCCCTGTAGACTGGAAATGCTATACCACTAAGGACAAACTCCATAGCACTGTGACAAGCTCAAGTCCCAGGGGTGGCTGTGATGCCCCCTGGTGGCCACTTGACTGCTGTCTCCACTCCAGCTTCATGGGATACCCTTTCTACCTTTCCTGCCATGCCTTGATGTTATTTGTTAGGGTTTGGGATGCTATCTCCAGTGCCGCAGAGTGAGCTCAGTCTTGTCCCTTAGACTCTATGCTGGGGCCCTACTGGTCCCATGTGTCTCACAGCATCTGTTGCCTTATGGACTATTTGTGGCCTCTTTCTGCACCTGTAGCCACATCCATGCCTCACAGAAGTGTGGTGGTCCATTGCAAAGACTCAGATGAGTTAGCTTGCCCACGCTTAGCATCACAAAGAAAAACATTGATGTGGTTAGTATCACAAAGAAAAGCATGTTATTTCTCCAACTACTGGGGAATTCTCCTCTACTAACTCACTCAATCACTTTGATTTATTGCATGCCATGTTTCTTCCTTAGAAAAAAGTCTGAGAACTTTTAAACTATTACAAGTTTATAAAAATTTCTTTCTTTACCAAGTAAAATGTGACTTTAAAACTAACAATCACAGCCCTAAAGAAGTCCTATCTATTTCATTACCTCTAGTCTGCTAGTATTTGTATTTGGAACCACAATTTCTGGGAAGAGATCAGCCATAATATTCTCAAACAGTGGGACATCTTCTGCAAGAAACTTGGGTAAATTGGTTTCTTTCAGAGCACTGATTATAATGAGAGCTTCTTCTTCTGCATGAAGACCTGTTTGATTATTTCTGAAAAAAAAAGAATGTCAAAGAATTACAAGTTGCATACAGTTCTGTTGTACAGCCTGGGAGAATGTCATGCTCCTCATTTTCTGGTTTACTTACAGTTTACTGTGCATCAGAGTTTTTCAGATACTTCAGAAATAAATCACATTTTTCTACTGAAATGAATTTTAAAAGACAAGATGATATATATCAATAAAGCAGAACATACAATAAAAGGAAGATGAATTGAAATATTTCCTTCTGGTCCCAATCCTGTTCTCAAGGATGTTAATAGCTAAAATCCAATTTATTTCATCAGGAGCAGAATTAAAACAGCAAATTATTTTCAAATGCATCACAAAAAGGAACAATGCAGTGTTGGGGATGTACCCCAACATAACTGGAGAATGAATACCTGCTGTCATCAAATACATGTCCTGTACAGTCATCTCTCAAAAAATTAGGGAAAACCCTGTACCAGGGATGACAACATGGAGAAAGAGTTGACAGCACACTGCATTGATTCTGAATATGTTTGGCAACCACAAAAAACTGTTCTGGCAAGGCTCGATAAATGTGTAGTTATGTTCTCCCCTACAGCATATGAAAATCTTTCAGAGACTAAGATGAGATGATAATGCCTTTGTCAAATACATTAATCCCAAATATTCTGACCACTACTGAGTTCCTGAAGAACTTTGGGATTATGGTGATGGTGACTCTATGGCCTAGTAAGGAGAATGAAAGGATTCTATAGACATCTCTTCTTAATCCAACTCTTTTGCTTGCATTTACTTCTCCCAAAGTTAGACATCTAGAAAGGAAGTGCAGAAAAAAAGTTTTTCTACTTGTGGAAGTTAGTGCAGTGATGCCCATGTAGCATTTGCATCGATTGCTGGTCATCAGCTGAAGAGGTAGAATAAGCCATCTGTGCCTTCCTTTTCTTTTTGTAATGTCATTCCAGTACCAATATACCAGATATATCTGAATCCATGCTAAACATGTCTTTCAAATACCCTAGCAAACAACATGGAAAGCAGATTGATGACAAAGAGCATTCAAGATTTTGACAACTGACTGACTGGTCTTCTTGTGTTTTCTTGCTTAGCGTCAGTAACTGCTATAGCCTTTTGCCATAACTTCAATCACATGCTGGGTAGTCATCTGAATTGACCTTTCTGAAGATTACTGATGTTCTGTCTAATTACTGGGTCCTTAGTTTCTACCCTGGTTTGCTTTGTTGCACTTTGACTGCAAGAACCATCCTATGAACACAAGTCCTCAAGTCTTTGCAGGATATGGTGATACAAACATAGTCCAGTCTTCCTCAGTTTCTTTACCTGGAGCCTGCTAAATTAAGTCCTTCACGTCCTCATTTCATTTTCTGTCATGGGGTATCTGACCACTTGACTACCTCACCATCTTAATTTCCTCAGTGGAGAGCATACTAACTTTCCTTAGAGCTGATCAATTTTCTATTCTGCACATTAGGATGGTGTGAATTACTGACATGTACACTTTATTTTTAAATTTTATTGACATTTGCATCAAGCAGCTGTGGTGCATTGTTGTGGATCACTGAGCAGGCTGCTGTCATCAGCAACAATTGATCTAAGGTATTTAAAATTCCTTCAGTCTCTTAAACTTGATTCATGTGATATTCTTCATATGGGTCAGTGTCCCTCAGTTCTCATGGCCTCATTACATCCCAAGGTGTTTTGCTTTGTCTATTCTCAGAAATGGACTCAATGCTCATTTTTTATGCAGGGCAATATTTACTACAATTTTTCTATTATAGCTCTATTTAGCTTTGACAATAGATTTGTCTCATGTACCTTGAATAAGGCATATACTTCTGATGACAACTCATCATTGCAAAACCCATCAAATTTAAACTTTGTTGGTTTAAACCTCCAACAGTGTCTTAACTTTGCAACCTTTAATTTTACATCCTGACTGCATGGAATATCTATCCTTCTTTAAGAACTCACATAACTCCAATCTTCTTGTACTTAGCTTTCCTACATTCCACTCACTAGCTTCTTCAGCTGTAGTTTTGGAAAATTTCAGAGTGCCCTTTCCAAGTTGTAACAGTCAGGCTATATTGTATGTCACTTACAAGGAATGACCTAACCTTCTGAGATACACTACTACAGAAACCTACAGTTTATAGGAGCATATCACTTATAGCAGTGTTACAAGTCAGCTGCCCAGGCACAGCACTCTTGGTCTGAAATGAGAGTTTTCTTTTTCCTAGTTGAATGTTTTCCAAGGCTAAATAGTCCCATTTTGAGGTTAAGAAAGTAACTTAAACTTTCCCTTGCACAGGCAGAGATACAGTCAGTGAACTTAATTAGGATTTTTTCATGTCTAAATTCTGATATTGAGCCACATGTTTACTCTGCTACAGCACAGGATACTTACAATAAAATTCATTTTCATTTAGCACAACTTCTTTTTGGCCCTTGCAGAATGTCTCAGAGGCTGAGATATTTGATGCTGTGTGCTGAAATAATGACTAAACATATTCACTAACAACAACATAATAATCCCAAAGTGTTTATATGTCCTCTTTCCATTGCAATTAATTGGTTAGGGCAGTAGTTTTCAACTTATAGCCCACAGACTCCTGAGGGTCTGCAGACTGTGTTTAGGGCATCTATAAAAGATGACTAGGATCAATCAGCAGTATGTGAATACCCATACTTACAATTCAAAGGGGCCTGCACTTCCATTCAACATTTCCAAATGAAAAAAGGTTGATGTATTTGTGTGTTTGTATGTATGCTGGGGACAAAGCTACATTGTGCAATGCTGCAAAGATTCCAGGTAATGTACACCCATGAAACAGCTCTGGATCTTGTCTACAACAGGCTCAATGGTTGTGTACATTAGGCCTGTGTGAAGTGGCAAGTATTTGATTGGGATTCAGATTCGGGCAATTCAGAGGGACAGTTATTTGATTTGGTGATGTGAATCACTGTCCCGATTTGATTTGGCTGAATTGGATCCAAAGATTTGGTGCCGATTCAGAGATCTGGCCATAAACTAAACAGGCAGCAGTCTCGACCACACTGGACACAGCTGCCTCCAGCTGGCAAATCTGTTGTGGTGGGTGCAGGGGGGAGGGGATGGGCATGGGGGGGCAGATCAATGCCCCCACAGCGAGGGAGGGATTGGAGCTGAGACAAGCTGCTCAGCCGGGGCAGGAGGGTGTGGGACTTAGGGAGGGGGACTTCTGCCACTGCATGCTGCTGGTCCAGGAGGGTATGAGACTGGGCGTGTGCATGGGGAGGGCTGGGCCAGCCATTGTTTCAGACAGGCAACAGAAGGCATTGGGAGTGGGGGCTCTGCCTTGCCACAGCTTGTCCAGCTGGAGTGGAGTCCAGGATGTGGGTGCAGCAGCACTGGGAGTGTGGGCTTTGCCCTGTTGCTGGTTGCCCAGCTGGGGGGTGGGGAAGGGGGTGTGTGTGATGCAGGCATGGCTTGCTCCGGGTGGAAGGTGCTAGGATCAGGGGCAATGCCCTCTCACTGCTTACCCAGATGGGGCAGAGAGGCATGGGATGGTGCCGCTGCACTGCCTCAGACAAGCAGTGTGCAGCAGCGGAAGTCACTCCAGCCTTCCCATGCCTCCTGCATAAGCTGTGGCTTCGCCCTTCTGTGCCCTGGCTGGGTGAGCAGTGGCAGGGCATGGGGGTGGGCGCATGCACCCAGATCAGGGAGGAGACGGCAGCAGGGGCTATGGTGAACTTTAGGGTGGCTGAAGCCCCCCCATAACCCCCACTCCACTGTGCTCTGTGGGGTGGGTGGATCCAGAGCTACACTCTGGGCTGCTGCTGGGGCTAGCTGCCTGGAGCACAGCCCTGGCTCCACCCGCCTTGCAGAGCAGAGTCTGGCAGTAGGCAACTGGGATTAGCCTCCCAGACCACATCCTGGCCCACTCTGCCCTGTGCAGATCTAGGGGCACACACCTGCTCCCATGCCCACCAGCAGCGGTGTGCAGTGGTGGAAATCCCTCTCCTCAACTCCCATGCCCTCCCCCACCCAGGCTGGGCACCTTGTCCCAGCCCCAGCCCCAGCCCCAATCCCTACCTCACTGTGGGGGTGTTGATCTTCCCACCCCCCATGGCCCTTCCCTCCCACCTCCACCCACAACAGACTTACCAGCTGGAGGCATCTGTGTCCAGTGCCATCGAGGACTGCTGCCTGTATAGTCTATGCCCAAATCTCTGAATCAGTGCTGAATCTCTACAAATTGATTCAGAGGCTTCTAATTTGATTTGGAGTTTTTAATGGGTCTCCCGATTCGATTCATATTCAGAAATTTGGCTGCTGAATCGGGCCAAATCTCTTCTGAATCAAATCAGCTACCGAAGCTTCACACAGCCCTAGTGTATATTATGCTGGGGCCTATGGAGCAGCCATAGAAAGGTAAGATTAAAGAGCCACTTTTGACCCTTCTTTTCCTGGACTGTGAATTGTGTGTTGTATTTCTAATGAATGCAGATTTTTAATCACTGCATTCTCATGCAGTGGTTGAATATAGTGAGTTTTTTTAACATTTTTGTGAGAAAAGTTCAAAGGCAACTTTAATAATTTTCATATTCCTTTACAGTCTATCAGCTCCCTGGAAGCTTAAAATTAAAAAGGTATAAACCCCTCCAAAATTCTACATTGCAAGTTTGTTGATCTATAAGTCTGCTATGTATTTGCTCATGTGTGTTGAACAGATGGCACTGATTTATTTTCAACTGAAGTAAGGCAGCAAAACATTTTTCAGAAAGAAATCTGTGAAGTCCATGTCTTTAAGTAAAAATAGTATGTCAAATTGTTACATTTACATACCAGATTAAACATTCTTTTAAAGTATAAGTGTAAATTAGCATCACTGAATTTCAGGTTGAACATATTTATAATACAAAATTTTAAAAAAGACAATGGGCTAAAATAATTGTTTAAATATAGAACATTAATTACAGCAGTCATTTTCTTTCTTGCTACAAGAAGAAAATGCAAATTAATTTCCTGTAAAAGTTTATCAACTATAAAGCAGAGACAAATCAAATCAAATTTGTGATAATCCTTAATGCTAACAAAGTTTCCTTTTAGAACTAAAGATGACATGTCACTTCTCTTAAAAGATAATGTCAGTTGAATATTATATTGTCACAAGATAATAGTTTTCTCCTGATAGATAAATGTCTGTGCTAAGTTGTGGCACTGATTTAAAAAATACCATCAAGGCAAGCTAGAGATGTCAGTTTTCAGAGCAAGAAAAGTTTGCCCTTTAGCAATGTTGTTTTACGATGGCATTATTTCCACTCTACCAGATAACACAGATGTTATTTTTCTGAGCATAAAACACACCCTAATCCCTAGAAACCTTGGGAACCCATCAGTCCAGATCAAGCTGCAGTATCTGATTATATTCCTTCACAGAAAATGATGAGGTGGGAAGACCTGCCTTTCCTGACTGATTGGCCTGCAAGATGAAGCAAAAAAGCATAGCAAACAGTTTCATTTTAGGAACTTCCAGTGCTGTTAGGTAACAGGGAAAAGTGGCCAGAGGCATAGCAGTGCAGCTCAGTACCTGGGGTGACATAATCTGCCACTGCTCTGGCAATGGCGGCTTTTTTCACCCCATCCCCAAAGGCAGCACCAAGGGATGCTGCCCTGGCCAATCTTCTCCTGCCCTTCAGTTATACTACTGCCAGCACCTGCTTTGATGCCATATCGCCTTCTATCTACTACCATGCCATAAAGTCCCTGTGGTGCCTAACAAATAGACAGCATGAGGGTTAATTTGGAAAAGCAGGCAATGGCAGCTTCACCACTGACCACTGGCAAACATTAAGTGACATGTGTATCAGGGGAAAGGAAGAGAGAGATGTAGCTTAATTTTCAATTTTTATTAGTACTACCTGTATTACCAAAACTTAAGTGGCCCTCCAGCTGAAATAACTGCTCGCTCCTGAGCTAGATGGTAGCAGCCACTTAAAAAAGCTGGAGAAAGAGGATACAACCCACTATATTGTGATTTGAATCCCATTGATATGTTTTTCTAGCTGCCCTTAGTAATTATATCTGGCAGCATAGAAGTAAATAGTTTCATAGTTGGTAGGGTTGGAAGGGACTTAAGCAGATCATCAAAACTGACCCCCTGCCATGGGCAGGAAAGAATGCTGGGGTCAGACAACCCTAGCTAGGTGGTTATCTAGCCTTCTTTTGAAGACCCCAGGGTAGGAGCCAGCACCACTTCCCTTGGAAGTTGGTTCCAGATTCTAGCCACCCTGACTCTGAAGTGGTGCTTCATGATATCTAGCCTGAACCTCTCAGTCAACTTGTGGTTGTTATTCCTAGTTACTCCTGGTAGTGCTTGGAGGAACAGGGACTCTCCCGATCCCCACTGATCCCCCTGGTAAGTTTATAGATGGCCACCAGATCTCCTCTAAGCATTCTCTTGTGGAGGCTAAATAGGTTCCGGTCCCGTAGCCTCTCTTCATAGGGCCTGCCCTGCTGCCCTCTGGACCATGTGAGTGGCCCTCCTTTGGACCCTCTCAATGCCGGCCACATCCCTCCTGAAATGCAACGCCCAGAACTGGACACAGTACTCCAACTGCAGCCTGACCAATGTCGCATAGAGGGGGAGGATCACCTCCTTGGACCTGCTTGTGATGCATTTGTGGATGCATGGCAAGGTGCGGTTAGCCTTACTGACTGCATCCTCGCATTGGCAGTCCATGTTCATCTTGGAATCAATAATGACTCCAAGATCCCTTTCTGCCTCTGTGCTAATGAGAAGGGAGTTCCCCAGCCTATAGGTATGCTGCTGGTTCTTCCTCCCCAGGTGCAGTACCCTGTATTTGTCATTCCTGAATCCCTTCCTATTCTCATCTGCCCACCCCTGTAACCTGTCCAGATCTAGTTGTAGCTTGTCCCTTCCTTCTAGTGTGCCCACCTCTCCCCACATCCTAGTGTCATCCGTGAATTTGAACAAGGTGCTTTTCACCCCCTTGTCCAAGTCCCTGATGAAGATGGTGAACAGTGCGGGACTGAGGTCTGAGCCCTGGGGGACCCCCTGCTCACATCCTGTCAGGTTGAAAATGACCCATCCACCACCACTCTCTGGGTGCGGCCTTCCAGCCAATTTGCGACCCGTCTCACTGTGTAGGCATCGACGCCACAATTGCCTAGTTTTTTGATGAGAATGGGGTGAAGGCCTTCCTAAAGTGCCGAAGGCCCTCCTAAAGTCCAAAAAGACTACGTCCACCATGACACCTGCATCTAAGGATTTTGTGACCTGGTCATAGAAGGCCATCAGGTTGGTCTGACAGGCCCTGCCCCTACTGAACCCATGCTGGTTGCCCCTAAGCATAATCTCTCCTCCTGGTCCCTCGCAGATGTGCTCCTGGAAAATTCTCTCAACGAGCTTCCCCAGAACCAAGGTAAGACTAACGGGCCTACAGTTTCCCAGGTCCTCCTTCCTCCCCTTTTTGAAAATGGGGACCACATTGGCTCTTTTCCAGTCTTCTGGCACCTGGCCAGAGCACCATGAGTGCTCATAAAGCTGTGCCAGTGGTCCCGCAATGACCTCTGCCAATTCCCTCAACGCCCTGGGATGGAGATCATCTGGACCTGCTGATTTGAACACGTCCAGCCCCTCCAGAATTTCCCTAACTAGGTCCTCTTTGACCCTAGTCCTGGCTGTCCCTTTCCTGAATCCATCCAGAAACCTGGTGGGGTGGATATCCCGATCCCTGCTCAGAAAAATGGAGGCAAAGAATTTGTTAAAGAGGTCAGCTTTATCATCTGGTGCAACCACCAGATTGCCAAGCATGTCCTGCAGAGACCCCACGTTACCCCGTGCTTTCTTTTTACTCCCTATGTATTTAAAAAAGGACTTTTTAAATCTTTGATCCTGGTTGCTAGTCCTAGTTCTGTCTTCGCCTTAGCCTTCCTAACAGCCCCCCTACAGTCTCAAGCAATGGAGGTATAATCCTTCTTGGTTATGGCTCCTCCCTTCCATTGGGTGTATGCCTCCTTTTTAGTTTTCAGACGTTCCTGAATGCCTTTGTTGAGCCATGCAGGCTTCTGAGCACTTTTGTCCCCTTTGACTCGTGTTGGAACTGTCACCCTTTGGGCTTAGAGGATCGTCTCCTTAAGGAACAACCACTCATCTTGGACTCCCAACCCCCCTACCCTCTAGGACTTCAGTGCCTTCCTGACTAATCTCCTTAACTCATTGAAATCGGCCCTCCTGAACCCAAGGGCTGCTGCCTTGCTGCAGGCCTTTGACACCCTGTGCTGGATGATGAATTCCAGGAGGCAATGATCACTATTGCCCAAGTGGTCGAGAACCCACAGTCCCCCCACCAGGTCATTGCCTGTGGCCAGGACCAACTCCAGCAAGGGAGGTTGTGCACCTCCTGGGTTAGGTCGAGGTCCCGTATCTCAGGTAGGAACCTACGTGAGCAGTCAGACCTGGCTGACTACTCCCTCTCAGCAGACAAATGTTTAGTTTGGCATTTTTAAATGTGCTCTCTGATTGGCTTATGTGCTATATTTACTAGGGCTGTGTGAAATTTCGCTGGCTGTTTTGATTTGACACTGTTTCAACTCATTTTGAGCTCAAAACAGTGACATGGAATTGAAATGAAGGGCTTTGAAATAGCCTCAAAACAAAACAAGGTTAGTCAAAGCGTTTCAAAAGTTTCAAAATGTTTTGAGTTTTGAAGTCAGCAGTGAGGTGGTGGGAGATGGGAGAACCATTGCTGCGCTCCCAGCAGCAGCCAGGAGTGCAGCCCTGGCTCTCTCTATCTCCCACCAGCGGGCTGCAGGGAGCTGATCAAGCACTGCGATTGGCCTGGGGAAAGGAACTGACTTCCCATCCCCAGACCGATCTAGCACTGGGGAGGGGAACTGAGCAATCGGGCTCAGTTCCCTTCCCCAGTCGAAGGCGGCAGCACCAGCTTCCCTCCCTCATCTAGCAGGCAGATTGGGGGCCCACAGCCCCAATCCACCTGCCAGATGAGAGGCTGTTTCAAATTTCCTCATTATAGGTAATGGGTGAAACATCAAAACAGCATCAGAACAGCCTCACTGTTTCAACAAAGCAAAACAGAATAGCTGTTTCGAATCTAAATTAAATCTGAAACAAAATGCTGTTCCATGGAACCCTCAAAACTCAAGTCAAAACAGCACGGTACCATTTCACACAGTCCTAATATTTACCCTCCTGAACTTGAATCAGAGGATGAACACACTGAGCAAGTCCAGAACTGAGCATCTCCTTCTTCACTGGGTTCAGAAAATAATGCAAGTAGAATCCCTTCCCTTTGGATTCAAAAGAAAATTTCTATTGCTCTAATACTTAGAGTTGAGGCCATTTCTTGCTGCAAGAATTTGTCATGAAGGAAGGAGAAGGAGATGGGTATGCATGGAATCTCCAACTTGTATGTTCTCTAAGATGCAGAGGGTCTCTAGTGATATGGTTCCAAGCCTGAAGAAAAGAGAGTTATTTCTTTAAATACTGTAAAGAGCTCATGACCAAAATATGAAACTTATGCCTCAAGGTGAGAAACAAACAGCCTCTTTCACTGGAACCTTTGTTTCTCCTTGAGGGTTCTGATGGGGTAGCTGGGAGAAGATGAGCCGCTTCTGTCCAAAGAAAGTTGAAGGTCTGGCTTAATTTCTGAAAAGTGACAGTCATTTCATTTTCTTGTTCTGTGGTTTTGATTGTGGGGGGAGGAGGTGTCTTGGTTTTCCAGACCATTCATGGACAGCAGGTACTAGCAAGGATCCTGGGAGTCAATGTTAAAAGTATTGATGCCAGGTTAGGGTTCTTGTAGAACTAGATTTCTTTTTTGAAGGACTGAACTTCAGATCTCAAAATCTATAGAAAATAAGAAGATTAGGTTCTAAGATTAATTGTTTCTGTAACTTCAGTTGATCATTTTCTCTATCATTTTGATAATGCTGCACTGCATGAATGCTGTTGAATGACTCTTGAAGAAGGAAGATGACCTAGTCCTAAATATTAAGGGTGTGCAAAACGGGCCCTATTCGATTCAGATTTGGCCTGAATCAGGGACAGTGATTCAATTCATTGATTCAGATTACTGTCCTTGATTCGATTCAGCAGAATCTGAAGATTCAATGCCGATTCGGAGATTCAGACATAGAAACAGCTTTAAATTTTTTTTTTCATGAGGTGCGGCTCGTGAATGCTGCAATGGTAGGGCAGATGGAGCGCCCCACAGGATTGGCCGCAGGGGGACCCCAGGTGCCCCTCTAGATCCAGGAGGCACCAGTAGCTGACCAGGGCAGTGCATGGGGGGGCCCCCCACATGCTCCCTGGCATACCTGGAAGTGGACCAGAAGTGCTTCTGATCCACTTCCAGGTCTGCTGCCAAGCATTCTGGGGACCTCCCCACACTCCTGTGGGATGCTCCATCTGCCCCACCATTGCAGCATTCGCAAGCTGACTGCTAGCCTGAGGTATGTAGAAAAAACATTTAAAGCTGTGTTTATGTCCAAATCTCTGAATCTTTCCAAATTGATTCAAAGGGTTCCAATTTGATTCGGAGATATTAAGGGATCTCCTGATTCAATTTGGATTTAGAGTTTGGCCACTGAATCGGGACAAATCTCTGCCAAATAGAATCAGTGACTGAAGCTTTGCACAGCCATACTAAATATGCATTTTGACAGTCTTTGAAGAAAGGTTTTTTTTCTGAGAAACCTGTTTTTCCTGCCGATTTCATGCCAAAAGGGGAGCATGACAGATCACTGTTACTTTTCAAGTAGAAAGCCATAGTTTGCCTAGTTACTGGATATCTGTGCCCTTTGTATCAATAATGGTAATTCCTTCAACTCTGATACACCAATGGCATAGGTGCAGAATTATTATCAATCTGTTAAATAACAGAGCAATTCTTCTGTTGCTAAGAACTCAGAAAGGCCACAACAGGTCAGACTGGTTTTAACACTATGGATTCCTGTTTGAAATCCCTATGTTTATCTTGTGAATCATGTTTTCATAGCTATAATGCTAACACCATGTGGCACCTTGTAGCAGCCTTGGAAGGATCTCATGGCACCCTGGCTGAGAATCACTAGATGAGGTGAAAAAACTGTAAGGTTGTCATATAACTATTTGGATCATCATGCTCAACAAGTAGCTATCAATGACTCAAGGTCTAGTTTGGAGGAGGTATCAAGTGGGGTTTCCCAGGGGTCTGTCCTGGGTCTAGTATTGTTCAATATCTTCATTAATGATTTGGATGATAGGATTGGAGCGTATGCTTATCAAATTTGTGGATCACATTAGGCTGTGGGGGAGTTGTAGACACTTGGAAGGGTAGTGCTAGGATACAGATCGAGTAGAATAGACTGGAGAAATGTCCCACACAATCAGATGAGATTCAACCAGGGCAAGTGCAAACTCAGGCACATAGGATGAAGTAACTGCAAGCACAAATATGGACTGGGGAATCACCATAGGCAGAGGGAGAAAATATTATTTGGGTGGGGGAGTGAGTAGAACTTAAAAGATACTTCTACTGTGCTGCTACACAGACACCACCCAGCATGTAAGTCTGTGGAGGGGAAGGGTCGTGGCAGGGCAGACAAAGGCCCCCACAGTGAGGGAGGGAGCGAGGCAGAGGCAGAGGTTGGGGTGAGCAGCCCCAGAGCTGCTTGTGGGATGGTCAGACCCCTGGGTGGCTCATCCAGGTGCGTGTGTGTGGCCGGGGGGGTGCTCCTGGCACTGTTCATACCCTGGATTTGTGCACATGACAGAGTGGAGGCAGGCTGCTGCTGTGGGCTGGGCTCTGCACTCTGCTGCCATTGCCCCAGGAACCATGCGCTGGCTGTGCCACCTCCCCTACCTGTCCAACGATGGGAGGCACATGATGTTGCATAGCTCACAGGGCAATGACAGCAGGGTGCAGAGCCCCAGCCTGCACCAGCAGCCTACCTCCGCTCCACCGCACGCACAAATTGAGGGGGCACATGCCCCCCATGCCTCCCCTGCGGTGTGTGCAGCAGCAGGAGCCCCCCGTGCCCTTGGACGAGCTGCCCAGGGCTTTGACCATCCCATGACCCACCCCAAAGCCCCATTCACCCCAGCCCCTGCCTCTGCCCCCTCCTCCCTTGCCTTGGGTGCCTCTATCTGTCCCCCCTTTCCCTTCCCTGCACAGACTTACCTGTTAGGTGCTGTTCCACATGCTGCCAGACTGCGTTCCTGGCTGCAGGCTGTGACTACATGTCTGTGTCTGTGCGCACCCTTCTCCCCTGTTGCAGCTACCCAGAGCCTGTGCCCAGGCTGTGTTGTGGTCCTCTGCACTGCCACAGCTGCCCTGCTTGGGGGAGGAGGGGGGCGCTAAACCCCAGGGAAGGCGCTGGCCCCAGCCTTCCACCACCTACGCAAATGACTGGCTAGGCTGCTGCACTACAGAAAAGGGTCTGGGGGTTACACTAGAACATAAACTGAATATGAGCCAACAGGATGCTTGTTTCAAAAAAAGCCAACAGCATACTGAAGTGGTACTTGCAAAACAAGGGAAGAGATTCCTCCACTCTGTTCAACACCGGTGAGGCCTCATTTTGAGTACAGTATCCAGTTTTGGGCAGAGAGGTACCTAGCTGTGCTAGTTTGACACCAGTCAGAAGACAGGGCAGATATGCACCTTTATAAACTAACTAAATAAGATATATAGAGAGCATAAGCTTTCACAGACCCAAGTTCACTTCTTC
Source organism: Crocodylus porosus (assembly GCF_001723895.1). Lineage (NCBI taxonomy): Eukaryota > Metazoa > Chordata > Crocodylia > Crocodylidae > Crocodylus > Crocodylus porosus. The sequence continues at coordinate 70,529,198 of NW_017728943.1, read as the reverse complement.
ATATGCTGTGAAAGGATGTGCAGAAAGCAGACTATAAAAAGGAGTGAGAAATTAGAATACAAAGACAAGGGAGGAGGGAAAAAGAGAGACTGAGGGGAAGTAGCGGTGTTAGAGAAACGCACATGATCAGCAGACCCATAGCAATAAAGTGGGTCACAAACTAATCCAGCTAATGAGATAAGAATCCACAGTCCCTGTTTAAACAGTTTTGGGCCCCAGACTTCAAAAAAGATGTGGACAGGTCGGAAAGAATCCAGTGCAGAGCAACAAAAATTATTAAAGACCTGGGAATTAAGACTTTTAAGCAAAAGCTGAAAGAACTGGGATTATTTGATCTGGAGAAGAGAAGACTGAAGGGCAATTATAGAAAAGACAAAGATAGGCTTTTCTCTGTGGCTTCTGTGGCCACAGGGGACAGGACTAGGAGCAATGAACTCAAGTTGCAGCAGAGGATATTTAGGTTGGAGAATAGGAGGAGCTTTCTGACTATGAGGGTGGTTAAGCACTGAAACACATCATCCAGAGAAGTTGTGGAATCTCCATCCTCGGAAATTTTCAAGAGCAGGTTAGACAGACACTCGGCTGGGATGTTTTTTGTTAGGAATGTTCCTGCCTTAAGCAGGGGATTGGACAAGATGACCTTGTGAGGTCCCTTCCAGCTCTATTTTCTTATGAATCTATTTTCCTAATTGCTCCTGAGAAACTGAAAAATACTTCAGAAGGATGATTTCATCTTTCTCTTTGTATCCTTGGGGAAAAATCCCCTTTTAATGGAATTCTCATGTTCTTTCCTAATTGTACCACAGTGTCACTTGCCTTTGGTGTCTCTATGCCATCTTTTGTTTCTTATAGTTATAAACTCTTATGAGTTTGTGTCTATTCCTGTTCTTTCCCATGTCAGGAAATTCCCACTCATACCCAGTTACCTCTTCAAAGAAAGGAAAGAAGGAGATTGCTGTATCAGGGTGAGAGTTGGGTTGGTAAGTACTTGATCTTTGGTTTCTGGTATACAGCATGTCTCATTGGCTTATTGGAGCTGTATAGTGCAGGGATGCACAACTGAAAATTTATTGAGGGTCACTTGCAAGATGCGCTTCTAAAGGAAGGGCTGCTGCTAATGGTAAACATGACATTGCAAACAAGAAACTGGATACACATGTAGGTGTAGGCACAGATTAATGAATCACTATGCAGGGAAATATAATTTACAGCGATGAAGAGTAATTTGATTCACTGATTTTTCAAGTCCCTTCTTGCTTCTGATGGTCTTGAAACAGCAATGGAAGAGGGGAGGAGAAAAGGATATATGCAATTAAGGAGTTACGTAAATAATCAACATGGAAATTGTAATGCTGTCAGAGGAGCATGGAAGACTGTGATACGAGACAGTCAAGATTCGGTAAGAAAGGTGAATGGAGAGGAGCTGGGTAGGTGATAAATGACAGCAACACAGTAGAGAGTTGGCTGCAATGCTGCTCAAATGTGGAAAGGAGAAGTTGAAAACAGCAGAAGTGGGGGAAACATGGCACCCCACACCCCATGTAGTTTGAGAGGACAGGCATCTGTAAGAGAGGATAGCTACAAAAGAGAGCATCAGTGGATTCTGGTTAGGAACTCTGCCTTTTTTTCTATGCACTTCAGTATTCTATGGACACTCCATGCCCACCTTTGACCATAACCCTGATACTTATTATACTACCACTGAAAAAAGAAGAGGGTTGGTTCTGTGATCACATCAGTTAGCAGAGAGAATGTAATTAAGGAACTATAAGAGTGGGAGGAACATTCATAAAGGCCTATGGAATGTGGGGCTCAATGAAATGTACACTGCCAACTATTACTAGGCATGCATCTGCTAAAAAGGGACATTTTAGAAGCAATATCAAAATGGGTATTTTTACTCAAATAGCAGATTCATAAAACTATTCATTTTCTGTTCCAATTTCATCTGTTCGGAACAATGACTCAGTTCTAACTCCATATGTGTTTTATTTGCCATAAAGCTGACAATCTGTAATATAGAAACAAAATGTATAAACAATGATTCATAAGTTTAACATTTGATAATAACACATTTACATATATAGATAGTTACTACTAGTGAAACTACATTAAAAATGCTAAACTTATATGGCCAGCCAAACCCAATTGGGTTACTGTACTTAAATGACAGAAATTTAGGGAACTTCAGTAATGGAGATAGAAGGGAGTGGTGGAGCATTCTGTCACGGAGGTGGTAACAGAGATTTGAACAGGAATAGAAGAGAGCAGTTGGGAGCACAGGATGTTGAAAATTTGAGTCAGAAAGAGTAGCAGCTGAGAGAGCGGGTATATAACTGAGAGTTTTGAACTAGCTGAGAAATTAGCAGTTGGGAGTGGGAGAATATTGGAAAGTTTAAGCAAAGGAATTAAAGCAGTAGTTTAGGCAGGGAGGGAAGACTAGAACATTTCTGGAAAAATACTTATGTACAATTTAATTTATAGTAGAAGATGCATGGGAAATGGTTTCAGGGATCAATTTTATAGCTGTGTTGGTTTGGGGGAAAAAAAGATACGCAGAGCTCTTGGATAAAAAATACTGCCTTTGATCAAAGAGCTTTGTGTATCTCTGGAAAATGGTTTATATAGGAATATGTATCCACATTGAAATTCTCACCTAGGCATGAGAACTTCAGGGGAGACGTATTTGTGGTTGACCCAGTTGTTTGTAATAAAGTTATATCATGAAGAAACGTGACCCTTTATATCCCCACCATAATTCACAAAAAAAAAAAGTAAACCACATCAGATAACGACTGTTTTGGGATATCTCATTTTCTTTCCTTAGAAGCAACACATCAAAATCTCATTATTAGGCCAAAACTATCAGTGTTGTGTACTCCTAGAAACTATCAAAGTGTTCATTAATGTGCTGAGAGTGTTTAGCAGCCCATTGCACTGGAACCTTACTATTAATGATCCATGTATGTGAAACACAGAGGAATACATCTTCACTAAGGCTTTCTATGTCAACATGCAGTATGAAAATGTTCCAGTGCATCTTTGTAATTGCTCATAAACAACACATGTGCCAGCTTAATGTTTTAACATATGAGCTTAATCTTGGCCTTCCAGGTTTCAGAATTGGAATCTTCCGTGGAATGGCTACTGAGGTATTTAATAATGAGAATGTTTCACACATTTTAAAAACCATTTTACCTCACTATTTTATTTAGGATAATAAAAGAGATTCCCTTAATTCCTCAGCTTCTATCTTGTGATGAGACATGATAACATCCATTAGGCTGGGATATCAATATATAAGTCAAGATCTTTGATAAAGATTTCTGTCTCAACATCTTAATTTGATATGAGTTTTGCTTAATAAGGTACCAGAATACTGACCTAATTTTTAATTATATAGCATGGAAACAGGGTCTTACTTACTCTGTTTTTAATTCTTTTTTCTTCTCTCCAGCCCTCAGTAACACTGTCTTTATGGCTCTCATACCGAAATCATAATGATCCTAGCAAACACAAAATATAATTATGCATAATACATGTAAACATTTCTTAGACACACTTTACTGTTTTTATAAGGAACTGATCAGATGAAAATGAAGGCAAAATTTGACTCTCATACTGCATGCTTACCAACTATAAACTATTACTACATATGCAGAAAAAAATAATCAAAATAGTTAGCAATAGAAAAAATATATCCTAGTAGTAAACTTGTGATACAAACAATGGGAAGCTCAGAAAAGTGAACAGTAACATTATCCTATGCCCTGAACAATTTATGTTTTAGTGACATGTTTTACCTTTTATTGTAAACCCCCCTGACCCTTTTTTTGGGAAGGACAACATATACGTCTAATAAATAAATGCCTTTGCTAGCGAATTTTAATACTGCATCACACCAATTCGAGACTTCCTGATCAAAAATCAGGTAATTCACATTATGAAATAACCTCCTGAAAAAACTATTTTCATTATTAAATATTTAGTTGCTAAAGGGGAATAAAATCTGAAGAAAAATGGACCTTGTTTATATGAATTAATATTTTTACTTACAAAATAAAATTTGTTAAAAATAATTATTGCCTAAGCATAGACTTTATATGCAAAGGCTATGGTATTACAGTTTTTTAAACCTACTTAATATTAACATATTTCCTTAAGATATTTGCTTTTAAATTGCTACAACATAACTTATAGATGCATTACTAGTGAATTCCACATGTGTTCTGGGGGTCTGTGCAAACACACATTCACATGCTAGGTATGTTCTATAATATACAAAGCATACTTCTGAAAAGGATATTTTACCTGTTGTGACAACTGATTGCTAGCTAATTGGTAAAGCTTGACTAGTTTCCCAGACAATGATTGAGCTGATTTGAAACCTCCTGAAAATAACATTACTTCAGCAATGAGTTGATAGTCTGGTACCATCATTGAGACAGGCCGAAACAGAGATTTTAAATTGTCTGGGAGTTCTACACGACCTTTGTATCTGTAATAAAACAAATGACCCATAAATCAAGCCAACAAAAATTCTCCCTCTATTAAGCATGTGGGAGTTAGAATACCATAACAGTAAAAGTACAGCATGTTATACAGCATATTAAACCAGATACATCCTTTAATTACAGTGTATTCCATTTAACTGCATAGCCTTGGACTGAAAAATAGTTGGTAATTACACAGAACTTTCACTGCTGTTGTGTAAGCAGTCCCCAAATGGATCAGCTTCCCTCATTTTCAAGACTTATATTCAGTTTGGGAGCTGCTTGTTAGAAACCTTGAAAATGAAGCCTTCACTGTTTCTGGCACAATTGAACAGAATGACAGTTAGTTACAAAGTAGACTGGTGCTGAAAGACAGTATGTACTTAAGCGTTTTATACACTTAGCGCTGGTATACAGATTACAACATTTTGTTACAAAGTAAGCAACAAGCAAAATATATGGTTTTTTTCCCCTCATTCACTTAAGTAAATTAGACACTTGCCTGCTATATAAGTACGTTACACTGTGTATAGAAATATATCTGTATCTCTCTAGATCTACAGATACCACATACATGGTTTTCCATGTGGAAAACCAGTTACCATGAGGTTAATAACTGAGTTTTCCTTCTTAAACTGATTGTCTATCTGTCTTCCACTTCTGGTGACTTACAAGCAGTAACTCAGTCCTGGAAGTTCATGGTTAGAGCCTACTGAAATAATAACTGCAGAAAGGCACCTTCAAAGCAGGGTTGAGGCTCAGAGGTCTCTACCAAAGAGCAGTACTAAGAGAGCATGTTAACTCAGTTCCCAATAAAAGCTTTGCATATCTGTGAAACTAAGACAGCTCATGGAAATGAAGCAGAGACTCTGTAGGCTCCGGTCAAAAGAGAACTAAACTGTCTTGATGCTCATGACATAGCATGCTTTAGTAGTCCAAGATATAGCTCAACAGCTCACATGGAGATAGGTCACTCTTTTATCCCATTAGCAAACATTAGGAACAGTCTAGCAATGAGGCCACCAGTGTATTAGCAGTGGGTTGAAATAATGCAGCTTGTTCTGAGGTAGGCAAGGGCTTCCAACCCACCTGCTGACACTTCTCTCTGTTGCCGAAGTGCTGAAGAAGTCCATGTGATCTGCCATAGAATCTCCCTGCCACCAATACTCAGGCTTCATGGGCTGGACGAAATCTCTTGTTGTGCCAAGTTAAGCCCACGGGCTATAATTTGAAGGCCTAGAAGAACTTGTTCTGGCTTTGTACTGTAGAGGTAGCATGAAAGGCATTCCCCAGCCAGCAGCAAAAGCCAAGCAGTCCAGGGGAGGGGAGAAGGGGTCGCAAAAGGGATGAAAAAGAGAGAGCTTTGGGATGGGTATTTGTTCCTCCAGGTGGGCAAACTGGGCTGTGGTGGGTTTGAAGTACCTGGGATCTGCCTTGGCAGATGGCCCTTGTACTGGGTAGGGGAGGAGCTGTTTGGTCCTCCATGCATGTGCTCTCTCCCCTTGCCCCCAGTGCCCCAGTTTTCCTACCTGGAGAAGTAAACAACCCCTCCCCTATCCAGTGCCAGGGCTATCTGCTAAGGCAGCCCCCAACTGCCCACAACCCCCACATTTACTTTCCCACCTGGAGGTGCAAATAGCCCTTCCCCTACTCATCCCCAGGCTCTCTCCTCCCCCTACCACTTTTGTTACCCTTTCCACCCGCCCCTGGTCTGCTAGGCTTTTGCTGCTGGCTAGGAAATACTTTCCCTAGCCTGCAACAGACATCAAACAGACAGCCCCCTTATCTGGGCAAAAAAAGGTGCCCCCGCCATGATTGGGCCACAATATTAGTGAGCTGGGCTTGTGATTTAAAGTAGAACCTATTCATAGGCAGTTTCTGAATTTCCCTGCTTTTTAGTAGTGTTCTCTAGCCTAAGAAAGGCAGGAGTAAAACAGTACAATAAAGATAATAATCATCTGCAGTCCCTTGTTATAAATATAATAGTTATACAGATAATAGATTTTTAAAAAGCAGACTTTAACAGGGTATCTTGGGGAGATAAAAACGGATAAAGGAGTGCAGGACACCTGGTAGTTACAGAAAGAGACTATGTTAAAGGCACAATGACAAACAATCCCTATGCTATCCCTAATGCATTGTGGCTGCATTAGTGACTTCTGAAGGATCAGAAAATCAAAAAAAAGGAGAGTCATATAAAATCTGCAAATAAGGGCATATCATTAAGAATGAATATAAAGTAATAGCACAAGCCCACTGGGATAAAACTCAGAAAAGCTAAGGCACAACATGATGAAAAACAAGAAAGGGACTCTAACACGGCAGGTTGTCCCTTTAAGGAGGAAAAGTCAGCCCTGTTAAGACACATTATAATTCACAAAATACAAAGAAAAGTACAGATTCATTATGTAATGGGGAATGAATGTAAATAATGGATCATATAAAGGAAGCTCAGGTATTCAATGTTTTGTTTCTTTCAGTATTCATAAGAAAAGGTTGATTCTGACTGTGTGTGTGTGTGTGTGTGTGTGTGTGTGTGTCTGTGTGTGTGTGTGTGTGACTAGTCCAACATGATTAGTACAGCTGTGCAAAACAGCACCATTCCGTTTCACCTTGACTTTTGAGATTTCAAGGGAACAGCATTCCGTTCCTAATTTCATTTAGATTTGAAACAGTTGTTCCGTTTTCTTCATCAAAATAGCGAGGCTGTTTTGACATTTCATTAGATCAGGCTGGGGAAAGGAAGTCAGCCCAGCTGGGCTGACTCCTCACCCCCAGCCTGATCACAGCCTCAGTTCCCTTCCCCTGTGCTATTATCGGCTTCCTGCAGCTTTGCGGTGGGAGACAGAGAGAGCCAGAGCTGCACTCCTGGCTGCTGCTGGGAGCACAGCCCTGGTTCTCCCTTATCTCTCACCACCTCGCTGCTGGCTGCTTCAAAACTCGAAACGTTTCGACTAGCCTCGTTTTTTGTTTCGAGACTGTTTCAAAGCCCTTCAATTTGACTCAATTTCACTGTTTCAAGCTCAAAATAAGTTGAAACAGTGTTGAATCGAAACAGCTGGTGAAATTTTGCACAGCCGTAATGATTATCTGATGTTAAACGAGTGCAGATTTATTTTTGCACAATTTTTATTAGGGGTGTACAAAGCTTTGCCAGCTGTTTCGTTTTGAGGCTGTTTTGACTCATTTTGAGCTTGAAACAGTGACATTAAAATGAAACGAAGGGCTTTGAAACCAGTCCTGAAACAAAACAAAGCCAATTTAAATGTTTTGAAAGTTTTGAAATGTTTTGAATTTCGAAGCAGCCAGCCAGGTGGTGGGAAGCAGGGGAGAGGCAGGGCTGTACTCTGAGCAGCTCCACAGTCCCATGTGGTTCAGCCTGGTGGGGAGCGCAGCCCTGGCCTGCCTCCTGTCACTGAGTTAAATTCTGTGGGGCTGGTGGAGCCAATTGGAGCACAGCACCAGCTCTGCCTGCCTCCCACAGCCAGGCTGTGCTCCGATCCTGGTGTGGGGGAGAAGTGCCTTCCACCACCAGGCTTAGCTCCCAGTGCTGGGGAACTAAGCCTGGTGGTGGGGGAAGCAGAGCGGAGGGCTGGGCTGCGCTCTGCCTCCCACCAATGGGCTCAGCTCCATTGAGGTGCACTGGGTGCATGCTGCGCCCAGTGCTGGGGTCCCAGGCAGCAGTGGCAGCCTCCCACCCACACACCTGAGAGGGCTGCGGGGCTCTGTTGGACTCCTCCTGCGGGGTGTGGGCCCCGATCTGACAGCCAGATGACAGAAGGCTGCTCCTGCTGCCTGGGACCGATGCTGGGCACAGCCCACACTCAGCGCCAGGAAGACTGGTGCTGCCACTGGCCCCAGGTGGCAGACACAGTCTCCTATGAGCCATCAGGTAAGTTGGGGCCTGCACCCCCAGGAGGAGACCAGTAGAGGCTCCACAGCCCTCCCAGGGGGTGTGGGTGAGCCCCCAATCTGCCTACTGGATGACAGGAGGCTGGTTCTGCCACCTGGGGCCAGCAGCAGCAGCAATCTTCCCAGCACTGGGTACGGGCTGCTCCCAGCACCAGTCCCAGGTGGCAGCAACAGCCTCCTGTCATCCAGCAGCCACACAGGGGGCCCACACCCTCAGCAGGAGTCTGGGGCAGCCCCCACAGCCCTCCCAGGGGAATGGGCAAGCCCCCAATCTGCCTGCTGGATGACAGGAGGCTGGTGCTACTGGCTGGAACCTGAGCGCAGCCCATGCTGGGAAGATGGGTCTTGCTGCTGGCCCCAGTCAGCAGCAGCAGCCTTTTGTCACCTGGCAGGCAGACCCAGGAGGGCTGCGGAGGCTCTGCTGGACTCCCCTGGGGGGTGTGGGCCCCTGATCTGCCTGCTGGATCACAGGACATTGGACTGCTCCCCAGTTCCTGCTTATCAACAGCTTGAGGTGCAGTTTCCTAGAAAACTGTGTACCAACTCCTTGAAACTCGACAGGATTCATGCCCTCAGAAGGTGCTACCATTCCTGCAAGATTCATCTGAACCAGGCAAGAAATGACAAAGTTATAGGCTGTTTCGTGCTTCCCCATTATAGCCTATGGGCAAAACATTGAAACAGTGTTGAAACAGCAAAACAGTTTCAACTAAATGAAATGGAACAATGCTTTGGAAATGAAATGAAACTCAAAACAAAATGCTGTTCCATCAAAGTGTTGAAATGGAAGTTGAAGCAGGATACTGCTGTTTCGCACAGCCCTAATTTTTATAGTATATTATAAACTTTCCTACTTCACTTTGGTGGAATAAGCCTGATAGGCTTCTTGGCAAGAATTATGTTTTATGGAAGGATTTGAATAAAAAAAGTAAGTAGTTGATGCAAAACAACATGCAAGGAATTTCAAGATTAGGAACATTTTGGAAAGAGAAATAAAGTGAGTGAAGAATACAAAAAGAATAATCAGGCAGTTGATTTGAAGACAGCAAGAAATGAGAGGGAAGGCAAGAAGAAATAAGACTGAAGATGTACAGAAGCAGAGCACTGAAGTTGAGGATAAGTAACTCATATCTGAGGTAAAACTGCACCTGAAGGAAGTTAGAGGAGAATCTCATAGCTAACAGATTGTCATTGGCAGCAGTGACATGTATACACTTCAAAGATCTAATGGAATAACTTGGCAAGGCCTTAAGATGAGATTTTAGTAACTGACCCAAATAATTATCAAAGCATAAATGAAGGTTCAAGAATGATAAAGAAAATATAGACTTCTATAAGGGTGCCTGCAGACATGCAGGGAAGCTGCTTCGGCACACTGTAATTACAGTGTGTTGGAGCAGACTCCGTCAATTGAGTCAACTGGAGCGTGGTAATTAGCACACCTCCAGCAGTCTGCACATCTCATGTATCAGCATCCTTGTACTTAAAATGGTGGCAGGGGAGCTAACTAAAACTCATTCAGTAAGCTTAATTAAATACATGAGACATGAGACATTGCAGGCACTTTAATTACAGCGGCTCTCAGAGCCGCTCTAATTAAATTGCCCACCCCCATTCCTGGAGCATGTGTAAAAATTGCCTCAATATTTGTTTTATAAAGGAATAACCAACAAGGTTTAATACCTGAGCGATACGTTGAGCGAAACAGAGAACATGAATCCAGCTCTATGGTTATAAGCCTATAAGAGGTGGAAGGTAGACTTTTTTTTATGATTAAAAAGAGAAATAAGAAAGGAGAAATTTATCAAAGGTACCCAGATATATTGAGCAAGAGAAGATATATAGGATGCATTTTTATAAGTAAGAATACGATATAGAAAAATACTATTTTTCTTCATTTTGTGCTAAATGGTAAACAAACAAGCTGAACCTTTGGGATACATTTAAAAATACCTGAGACAGGGTAGACATTACCATTGTTTAGGGGAAATACTGTCTTACTCCTTTTGAGTCTTGGAACAACATGCAGAGGAAGGAATGCATAACTGTAGTTTTTATACAGACAATTACTATAATCTAGAAGACATTTATGTAAAAATTCATTAGTAAGATGTTTACATGAGGCACCAGAGAGGAAAATAGGAAGTTTATGCTTCTGCATTCTTTAAGAAGACTATAGTATCACTTACCCCTGATTCATAGTGATAAAGATTCCACATGTTGTATTGATACGGATTTCTTTTCCTTCCAATACAAACCTATTAAATAAAATGTATTATTCATCATTTAGAAAAAAGATAAATGTTTCTTCAAACAAATTGGATAATAATGTAATGTGTTTCAATGCTAATGTTAAAAATATAAATAAATAACAAATAAATAAATGCACCAAAATCATCAGGGTAAAACAAAGATAAAGTAATGAAGGTCAAAATCCTCCAAAATATCCTTCCAGGAAAGACTGGTAAGGGTCAGATTCTAGCATGGAAAAAAAGGAAACGTGCATCTGTTACTGATGTCAATGGCTATAGTAACTAGTGATGCTTCTGCACTCACACACACAAGCCACATAATACTTTTGGTCAGTATAACTGCACAGCCAAGGACTTGCTCACTCCCTGAATATCTCTCTACCCATGTGATCTAAACATCCCCTTCCATGCTACTACAGAAAAGACTATCACCAAGCACTGCTACGCTGAGGATATAAGGTCCTTGTACTGTAAAGGCTTTTCATAGTTTCCTCCTTCCCAATTACACACAGCATAACTAAACGCACTTATGCTATTGTAGAGAAGATTCAGGTTTGTATCCCTTTTGTGGAACCCGGGGGAACCCAAAAAGTGGCATTTTGGCTTTTTTTGTGTGCATCTATGCAAGATGTTTACTGTGCAGTTGACTAATGAACTGAGCAGTAAATGTCTCAGCATCTACATGTGCGCTCCTATTAGGGTGCACAAAACTAATAAACTCCACAGCAGGGTAGTACTGGTAGCATGTTTCTTAAAACAGGTACTACCCTGCCGCAGAGATTTTTGTGAGCAGCAGCCATAGGCAGTGGAAGGCCAGGGCTAAAGGGGCTTATCCCCCTCAAATGTGGAGCAGCAGTGGCAGCGGAGAGGGCCACAGGGCAGCCCAAGAGCAGGCTCTGTGCAACTGAAGCAGGCGGGGAGGGGCGCACACAGACACGCAGCTGCAGCCTGGCTATGTGTAGAGCACAGCCCACTACAGCAGGTAAGCCTGTCGTGGGGGGGGGCAGACCAAGGCCCCCACAGCGAGGGAGGGAGTGGGGCACAGGCAGGGGCAGGGGCAGGACAGATGATGGAACACTCAAAGGCTAGGCATGTGGAACCCTTTCAGAGCAGCCCTGGGCTAGCAGGCTGACACCCCCCTCCCCCGCAAGTCTCCTGCCAGCTCCGGCTGCTCTGACCAGGCTCCATATGCTCCTCATGAATAAACTCCGGAGCAATAATCTCCAGAGTTTATTTATGCACATTAATCACACACATAGACATGCCCTTTCATGCAACTAAAAGTATGTTTATTACAGTTGATTACCTTTTTCTAACAAACTTTTTCTTAAGAATGCTGATAAGGATTTTTACTTACCAGTACAGTACTGTTCTAGTAGTGCAAGACTTTAATCATTCCACCCCAGCTGTGATAGTCTATATAATAATTTGGTGAAAAAATTGTATCATTGTTCTTAACAAACCAAAAAAAAAAGATGCCCAACCTCTCCAAGAGAAATTATTCTGAAATCTTACTGTTAACAGTTGCATTTAAAAATATCATAGCTGTTATCACAAGTTCAACCACAGTATGGAAAAGAATTCTAATAGAAATTAAAGTACCTCTCTAGACATAAAGCATTCGGTAGGTAGTTGCATAAGGCATTATTGCTTGAAAAAGGAACCAGGAGATACAAATACCTGACTATGTGGCTATCTTTCGCTGCCTTGATTGTCTGAAGCTGTGAAGCAATTACAGAAAGAACCTCCATATCTATTCGATTGAATTCATCAAAACAACACCACGCTCCAGACTGAACTATTCCACAGAAAAGTTTTCCCATCATCTTTAAAAAAGGTACAGAAATTAGTTTTGTTAGTTAAAACAGTAGAAAAATGTCAGATGACCCTCCCCCCCACCCCCACAAGACTGGCCTTTGAAAATCTGCCATGTTCTTTAAGCACGAGAGAGAGTATGAGAGCATGTGAGAGAGAAATGATCTGATTGCAGGGAATAGGAAGGTAGAGAGAGAGAGACTGTTCTCCAATTCTTATCTAAATCAATCTGGATCCAAAACTGAATGCTTATATCTAAATATAACTCTTTTCACTTTCTCTTGGACAGATTAAATGTACTATTTCCATAATTAAGAATAGTTTTTAACACAGAAATTAATATATTTATGGTATAGATCTAAGAGAAAAATATTTCTTTTGAAGATGGGATGCAGTTCCAGGAAAACCAGATATGGTTCATAGAAAAGTTATAAATTAGTATTTATATATTCTCGTTGGTAATTTGTAACACCATTCTGCTGATTAGTTAAAAACCTGAAAGACCTAATGCAACTGGCAGTCATGTTTCAAAGAATTATGTTTATTCTGCTCTACAGTATTGACCTGTTACAATATTTGACATGAAGAACATATTATGCCTTACCTTATAATCCAAACCTTCAAAACAGTTAAAAACCACACAGAATTTTCCTAAGGCCTAAGGAAAAGAATAATGTTTTAGAGTAGATATAGCATATTTCTTAAAACATTAAGATAAGCAAATATAAATGAGTTTGTCCAGAGAGATATAAGAACTGTTGAAAGCACATCTTAGAAAAGTTATTTCCAATGAACAATTCTTTATGAAGTACTTTAAAAAAATAAGTAATTCCATTTTACTTCAGGTCTGATTCACCATTTATATTTTCAAATAAACACTCTTTACGATATTAAGGTAAGTTTCTACAAACTTTTGAAAGCCGATCCCCTCTTTAGGAAATGAAGCCATCCCTTTCCCTCTGGAACCCTATGTTAAAAGCTTCTTCATCTTCAACATTTCTTTCCTAGTAGCTTTTAGAGTAGAACGATATCGTATACCTTGGGGAATATTGGAATAAATGTTGTAGATCAACAGAGTGCAGTATTTCTTCTTCCTTCGTGTTATTAAAGTCATTGCCACCGGATGTTGTGGAATCTGACCTTTTAGTCAAATTCAAAAAGGGACTGGACAAATTCTTAGAGGAAAGATGCATCAGCAGCTATTGAGCATGGGAATTAGGGATACATGGCGCATCTACACAAGGTGCTTTACTCAAGATTAGAGCAAATTACTGTGCAGTAAGTATCACCAGGCACACATGCAGACACTTACTGCACAGTAATTTGCTCTAATTTCGAGTAAACTTGCTACCTGTAAATACAAGTAGCAAATTTCTTCAGGAGTAATTACTGTGAAGTACGGCACATGTAGACGGCTGATCGCAGTCATGGGGCTGGCACTGGGAGATTCCCGTCTCTCAGAGTCCCTCGCACTTGCAGGGTAAGTATCTCCCAGCACCGGCCTCATGACCATGGAGCTGGTGCTGAAAGATAAGAATTTCTCTGATAAGAAGATTCAGAAGGCTCCAGAGCTGCTTGAAAGCAGGGACTCTCTCTGAGCATAGCCTTTGCTAACAGGTAGTGGAGTTCACAGAGCTACCAGCACATGCAGAGGTCTGCTGAAGTGCTGGTGAGCTCTGAAAAAAACCCAGCAAGTTAGAGCCTTAATATGTCAGTAATCCCCCACCTCAGATAACAGAAAGAAGTGTCAAAAAACCTCAAGGTCATCTCCACAAGGCAAATAAAAATTGAAGTTATACAAAATGGTTAGGAGAAGCTGAAACCCCAACCTATGCTAGTGCTGAAAGTAAAAAATATGGTACTTGAACTGAAGGGTGAGGCTTAGTCCAGGAGCCTTCAACAATGCTAGTCCACTTCCAAATTTTAAAAGTGTAACGTATTATTATCAGAAAGGATGATATGGAATAGAAAAATGATTGGCTACAAGTTTTCCAGAATGAAATTAAATCACAGACCTAGTTATTTCTCTGTCATATCAATATATTGTACTTACTTTTGATAGATCTTTGACAGTCTCTGTTTTTCCTGTGCCAGCTGGACCAGCAGGACAACCTCCAAGATTCAAGTGCAGTGCTCCAGTAAGGGTTAACCAGCATCGGTCAGTGAGGGGCGTAATAACCAACCGAGAAGAACAGCCCAAGTACTCATAGCCATAAACAAAGGAGGCATTACCTTGAACTACCCTACATGTGGTATTTATTTCACTCCATTCATAACGCAATTGCCTGAAATAATATTTTTGCATCAGAATCTTGGAAAGAGTTGACTATATCTAACAAACTGCAAAGGAAAGAATATTATATCTATTCAGTACATGAAAAAATATGATTCTTTAACTGTAGGCAAAAATAGAGCTGAAAGTGCAGTAACAGTCCAACCAAAAGAGAATAACCAGAAATAGGAGAAAATTAAGACAGCAAAACCAATGATGACAGCAAAACTAAAATTAATGACAGCAAAACCTTATATTCAAATTAAGGCATCACAATACTGAATACATGAAGACAGTTCTGTCTGGCATCAAGATACCCATGAACGCAAATATTTAATCCCAGTTCTACTGCTGAAAACCATACATGCTGAATAAGACAAACCACAACACTACTGCTAATAATATGAATTTTACACTGGACACATCCCCCTCCATGGCCACTTTTAATTAACCATTTTGTATGGATGTTCAGACATTAGGTCATTATCAAATGATTTACTAATATCCATGACTTCTGTACATTTATTCTGCAATACCATTATATAAAAAAAAAAAATCCAAGTTGGTTCAGCAGCCAAATGAATTGTCCAAAAATCATGGGTGAAAGAAGTAATAACTTGTTGACATTGCACAGAAAAGAAAAGGGTTCTATATCAGAAGTTTCCATCCTGTGCTTTAACAAGCAAAACAAAACAACACCCCTACCAGTATCTTTGGTTTCCTACAGATACTCATCTCCAGTAGAGGATGGCACCATATAACTTTTTAAAAGGACTGCACTATTCAAATATGACACCTTGCTCTACCCTGTAAAAACACAGTAAAATATAGTACCAAGAATTACACTGTTTTATTCCTTTATTTGTATTACTTATGTTGACCTGACATACATTTTCCCTGACAACCAGAGAATTAAAAAACAAGGGGGGCATTACTGTGCATTAAGTTTAGTACTTGTATAACCAAGTACTAAATCAATGTACAATATCAGTAGTGCTGGCACACAGGGTTTTCAAAGACGCTAACTATGTAGTAGCATAATACTACTGCACAGTAGCGTATTAGCATGAGTTTTACCCAGCACATAACTGCACAGTGTTATTAGGCTACTGCACAGTTAGCATTTCATGTAGATGCACCCATGGTGTGCAAGTGAAAAATGAAGTATGTTTTCCTGAAACATAAATATTACACACAACAGTTCAGAATGGGATTTGAAGGGATATACAAATAAGGCATAGGGGGGCCAAGTACTGAACAAGAGGAAATAAGATATTAGATAGATGCTCATTCTTATGTGGACTCAGGGAGGGGTGGTCATGAAAGACTATATAAAAAACCACGGGTGGTCAACCCCTGGCCTGAGGGCTAGATCTGGCCTGCAGCACCATGTCATCCATGCCATGAAGCTCCCCACTGGCACCGCTCCCTGCTGCCAAATTTCTGGACCTCTGGGGAGCCCCAGGGCCCTGCATGCTGGATTGGGCACCCTGCATGTTGGATTCATCCCAGCATACAGGCTGGGTTAGGGTGGTGCCAAGGCTGCAAGGCCCAATCCTGGCACATGTGGGGCTGGGAGGGCAGTTCTGGGCCTGAATCCTGGTGCATGGGGGCATGAGGGGACAGTGTCGGCCCCCCCAGGGACCAATTCTGGTATGCGGGGACAGAAGGAAGCAGTGCCAGGCCTCATCAGGGACCAGTTCTAGCATGCTGGGGTGGAGAGGAGTGGTACCAGCCCCCCAGGAACCTTTCTGGGGGGGGCTGGGGGGGTGGATGGTTCCAGGCCTCCAGAGACCAATCCCAGCATGCAGGGGTAAGGGGGTGGCGCCAGGCCCCAAGGCCCACTCCCAGGCCCTGATCCTGGCACGTGAGGCTTAATTTGCCCTGTGGACTGGCTCTGTGCCACTCATCTTGCAAAACCAAAGAAGTGATTCTTCTGCTCTACTCAGCATTGGTGACACCGCAGATGGAGTACTGCATCCAGTTCTGGATGCTGCACTTCAACAAGGACATGAAAATGCTTGAGAAAGTCCAGAAAAGGGCCACCCATATGATCAGAGACTTGCACAGCAAGCCATATGAGGACAGGGTCCTGGGACTTTTCAGCCTGAAGAAGAGAAGGCTGAGAGGGAACTTCATAGCAGCTTACTGCTACATCGGGGCATACATCAAGGGCTCGGTGAACAACTGTTTACCAGGGCACCCTTGGGGAAAACCAGGAGCAATGGTCACAAAGTCCTGGAAGACTGTTTCAGCCTTAATATTAGGAAAAACTTCTTCACAGCTAGGCCAGACTATAAAATAAGCTCCCTCCAGAGGTGGTGCAATCACCAACCCTGGAAATCTTCAAGAGGAGACTAGACAGTCATCTTGCTGGGGTCACCTGACCCCTGGTTATCTTTCCTGGTTGGTGCAGGGGGCTGGATCTTATGATCTTCCAAGGTCCCTTCTGGCCTTATAATCTATGAGTCTACAGTCTATGAGTGCATGCCACTTAAGAGTCTAATCCTTGAGCAACAGTCCTGTTCACAGAAGTTGCAGGTCCTTCCACAGGGCAGAGTTGCCTGCAGGCTGGGATTTCTCTCCTTTTCCTGCACCATATCTTTTCTGCTTTGAGGGCAAGACGCTTTACCTCAAAATGGTCTGCCACTTGGTTGAGGTTGTGGCACCATGGGATCAGTTGGCAGCCATCTCCTCCCAACTCTTGATGTTGGCATCTGTTTTCTTAAGGTATGCCTTAAATGTGTCCTTGTAGCATTTCCCTAGGCTGTTTCTAACCAGGGAATAGAGCATATCTCAGATTCTCAATTTCTTCTCAAGAGCAGAAACCCAGAATAAATAGGATTCCAAGGAGAGAATGGTTGGCAGGGTACAGAATATGCATATGAATAATACATCTTGAAAAACTCCAGTTACTATATACATAAGTAACTTCTTTTTCCTGTTTTGAGTGATTAGCCATATGCATATTGCAAAGTAGTTCCAATTTGACATGGGGCAAAATCTCAGAGTCCTAGGAGGACCATGAATGTAAGACTGCTTTTCCAGACCCTGGATGTCAGGAGGGATGTTGTAAAAGTCCTTGCCCTTGCTGTGCAGTCATTCTTGAACAGCCTCCTCACTTTGCTGTCACAAAAGTGTCACCCTTAAAGTCTGTTCTTCATCCTCTGGGCCGTAAGGAGATTGGGCTGAACAGTCCATCCAAACAACAAGACTGTCTCTTAGTATACAAGCTGGTGAGCAGGCAAGTTTTGTCACAAAGAAGTAGCATCTTCGACACATCTCTGTTGGGACAGGTTCTTCTCATGCAATATTTCACTGTCTTCAGGGCCCTGACATACATCTCTCAGTTTACTGTGGTCCCCTTTAGGCAAGAAGTCAGGAGGAACACTGTCCATGTCCATAGCTTGCTTAGGAGGTAAAAATCAGAAGGCATTACTTTCTGACTGACTCCTGTACAACATCGAGACACATGTCTTGGTTCACCGGTGGAAAAAGGCCACTGATGGAAAGGTACAATTCTTTTATGGGGACATAGGCCTGCCAATGATATCTGCCCAGGTGTTCTGAAGACCAGGAACAAAGAATAAGAAGGGGAACACCAGTTCTATAGTCTGCACAGAAGATATGAGGTTGTGGGAAGCCAGATATAGTTTGTAGGGTCGGAAGGGACCTGAGCAGATCATCAAGTCCAACCCCCTGCCATGGCAGGAAAGAGTACTGGGTTCAAACGACCCCAGCAAGATGTTTGTCTAGCCTTGTCTTAAAGACCCCCAAGGTAGGAGCCAGCACCACTTCACTTGGAAGTTGATTCCAGATCCTAGCCGCCCTGATAGTGAAGTAGCACCTCCTGATGTCTAGTCTGAATCTACACTCTGACAGCTTATGACCATTATTTCTAGTCACTGGTAGCGCTCAGGGGAACAGGGACTCCCTCAATGCCTGCTGGTCCCCTTTGACTAGTTTGTAACAGGCCACTAGATCCCCCCTCAGCCTTCTCTTGTGGAGGCTGAACAGGTTCAGGTCCCTGAGCCTCTCCTCGTAGGGCCTGCCCTGCTCCCCCCTAAGGGGACTGCACAAGGACCACCCCCTTGGGGTGGCTGTGGTGTCCCCTGCTGGCCATATGGTTTCTGCTCCTGCTTCTTCACTCCAGCTCTTAGGTGGAGGCGTGTGGCAGGGAAGTACTCTGGTTTCTCTTCAGATCGCATAAATCTTTAGTTCTTAAGGGAGCTTCCCTTTTCTGTTCCTGCCACACCTTGATGGTACTATTATGGCATTAAGGGAGGCTGCTGCAGGGTAAGCCCTTGTTCACTTTGGCTGCTGGCACCCCTTGTACCTGGCTTGCCCCAGTTTCAGACACTAAGTTATGGCCCTCTAGCTCAAAAGAATCTCAGGGTGCCAGTTGCCTTAGGGGCTATATGTGTGGTTTCCTTCCTCCCCTGTAGCCATACTCATGCCTTGCAGATGTTACTTCATGTTCATTGGAAGGAGCCCCCTGACCCAATGCAGCTTTCAGCCTTCAGGCCTTGAATCTCTCTGGGCCTTGGCCTTCCCAACCTTGCCCCTTTTATTCCCACTGTGCCTCTCATCCCAGGTCCGCTGCCTTGGACCTTGGCTCCAGGGCCGCAGACCCATCTTGCACTCGCATTCTCTGGGCCAGCCCTCAGGCCCCAGAGTTCCTGACCCCAGGATGGAATGCCTTCACCATCTCTGCCCTGAGCCACCGGGTACCTGACCCCAGGCCATGCTGCCCTCACTGTCTCCATCCTCAGCCCTCTGGTCCCTGACCTGGGCTGAGCTGTTTGCTGCTGAATGCCCCACAGCTACCCCTCCCTGGTCTCTCCTGTAGCCACAATCTAGTCTACCAGTTTCCAGTTTAAACACAACATAAACACAAGCAAGCTGCTTTTAAACTAAACGTCTTCCCCACTTTGAGTCAATATCTCCACAAGCCATACCTCCCTTGGAGCCCTCTCATCCTGGCTCTCTTGGGTGGCTTGGGTGTCAGGCTGCCTTCTGCAGTCCTTCTCTTTTGGGAGTTCCTCCACCTCCAGCATGCACAGCCAAACTGCCCTTGTTGCTCTAAGTACTGCCCCTTCCAGTCATGTGGTTCCTCAACTATCCAAAGGTGTTTCCCCTTTGCTGAATGGCAAGCCCACACTCTCCAGCAGCCCTGAACAACAAGCCTAGCCTACTGTACTTTCCCTTTCAGTGACACAGGGAACTACCCGGTTAGCAGAGAATTAGAGTAACAGTAAGGAAATGGGGATCGTTGCCTTTAAGATGAGCTGCTGGGAGGCTGAAAAAAGCAGGCCCTGGGGATATAACTGGGCTGCAGTGGCAGAATGGGATAGTTTGATCCAGGCAGAGCTGGAGGCAGAAGATCCCTGCTGGGAATTAATGGAAGTAGTGCTAGGAACTGGATGCTGTGAATATGCCCAAAAGGACTGTGTATGGAGTTTGGGGTGGGAGCCAGAGAGAAGCCAAGGAAAGGCACCCTGGCTAGAACTAACTGGAGGGTGGTGAAGCCCAGTGAAATGGACTGAAGGAACTGGAGGTGGCAGGAATTTTATGAGCAGGCTGGAAAGGAGAGGCAGAATCAACATAACAAGGCTGAATACTCATCACAGCCTGATCCAAGCTATCTTGCTCTGGCTTAATTAAGGAACTAAATGCAGGGAGCTCAGTCTGCTAGACTGCTGACTGAGGGCCAGAGAGCCCAAAGGACCATAGAGACAAAGCAAAGGTGGCCCAGAGATGTACAGATAGAGACATGTAAAATTTGCTCCTGTCCTAATGGCCTCAGGACTTACTTCCTAAATTTCAATATCATCAAGTCCTGGCAGGTGAGAGGTATGTAGGCATTTTGGGATGAGGGGAGGGCCAACAGAAAAGTATCGATGACCGGGGGCATCAGACTACCTTGAGGTGCTCCAGGACAGTTACACCAGGACCAAGAGAAGGTCCTACTGTGTGATCTGTCAGTGACCCTGAGGGTTTTCATCTTTTCATCCAAATCCTTACAGTGGTAACTGCCTTCCTTTGGAACAATAATATGACATACTTGGATTTGGATGACTGGCTGATAAAAGGCAGGAATTCCTACTAAGTGGGGGATCTCTACACTACCCTATATTTGTTTTAGACCCTGGGGTTTCAGATAAAAGCTTAGAAGTCAAATGTACTGCCAGTAGTGACTGGAGTTTGTTAGGGCCACTCTGGATTCCTGGATCCCCAGGTCTGATGAGAGGTACTTCATACCTAAAAGCTTATCTGTATGTCTGTGTCTAAAAGCTTATCTATATGTGGTTTCAATAAAAGATATCACCCAAAAATGTTTGCCTCTTGCATCTAACAGAGTGGCTGGATGACTGCTACCCTGTTTGGGGATAAGAAAGATACAAAGTTGGGTTTGCAGTTCTGATAAGTCCTTGTTAGGAGCTGATGATGATGACAGAACAGTATTGAAGGCTAAAGAATTCGAGTAATCTCAGCCTTGAGACCAAGAGCAGGATATCAGAGTCTCTGGGTGGATGACCCATAGCCCTGTATTAGAAAGAGAGGTGAGAAAAGATGGAAGACAGTCTTCATGAACATCTGTAGGATTGATCAGAGACCTGGTCATTGCCATAATCATTGCTGGAGTTAGATTCTAAAGGCAACTCATTGGGCAACTGACTATGCACTGCCTCATGCTTTGGTCTCAATGTCAGTGACATTGAGACCAAAGGCTGGTTTCCATCTGGTATGATGCTATGACTATGAAGCCAATGGTAAAGCCTACAAACAGAGTTTAATGCCCCAAACCTCCATTTTGTAAGGACAGCAGAAATGCTCTGTATTGAGTCAGGATACCAAGGAAGCAAGTCGGAGGTACAAAGTATGATAGACATATATGCACCGCCTGGATACTGCTAAGGCAAAGTAGTGTCTGAGCTGAATGCAGAACATGCATCAAGATGCCAGGCTGCTTTGGTTTAGTCCATAACACTCTTTTTGACAAATAAAACCACAATTGCCTTGTATGTACTATAGAAGAACATCCACAAAGATGAGTGTGGTCTCCTCCAGTGACTGCTGCCCTATTTGGTGATGACTGCTCACTGGACTGTATATTTGGGCAGTCACTCAAAAAATAATCTTAGGTTCCATTCCATGGCTCTAAAGGAGATTGTACTTGACTCCTGCCCCATTCCAACCATCCTGTTCCTGTACCTTTTCCTGCACTTGCCTCTTTCCCACTCTTGGTTCCTCATCCTAACCTTGTTTTCCTTGCCTAGCCAGCCCTACTTCTACAATTCAATTTTCATCCCAGCCTGGGTAGATATGCTGTATGCAGTACCATATGCTTAAAGTTTGGCAAAGTTAAAAAAAAAAAAATCACTGGAACAATCTCGTAATAGGAAATGTCTGGCAGCCTTTATAACAGATAGTGCTACTATTCAGGGCTATAATACTTTAAAACAACTGTACCTTGTCCATTCAAAATCATCCAGTTTGAAGATTTGTTTCTCCATCAGACTACATAATATGTCTCTACAGTGGATGTACAGAGTAAGAAATGCTTCCAATGTGGTTTGCTTGTGAAGTGGCAGAATGTCAGACACCATCTCAGCAAGCTGCTTAAGACAATGCACTAATTTGTCATGAACACCCATGCATTCCTTTTTTTGGTCAGAACTCTGGAAGCTTCTTGTACAATCTTTATTAAACATGATCTGACTCTAAAAAAAAGCAGAATTATCCTAGTAGCATTAATTACAGTTTCTTTTATTACTGACAGCTCCTTTTTGAACAAATGGGCAAAAAAAAAAGACATTACAGCATGTATAAACAAGCCTTTCACAATGTAAGTAAGCTTCTCAAATGCTAAAGATTGTATTGATCTTAATCTTCCCCCCATATTCTTCTGTATTTTTTTTTAGATTTTTGAGTTCAGAAATTAGATTAATGTTTTTCACATTCTTAAATGTTACTTATATAAAATCATCATGAATCAACAATGTTTCTCTTGGGTATACAGCGAACCTCTGTCACAGCCCTCAAAATACTTTCTACCTACTTTAAGTCTATTAAATTTGAGGTCCAGTGTCAAAACTACCTTCTCTTTCATCTTATCTGCTGAACACAAAATGGTCCCTCCTCCAGAGAACTGTTAAAATGTTCCAGACTGTAGGAACAGTATTCAACTACAGAAATTAAAAGACGTAAATCAATGAATCATATTTTCATCGACTGTCAAGCATTTTACAAAGAAGTTTAGCAAAACACCTCTATATAGCATTACGAACAAGTTTGAAATATTCAAAACAATTTTTCAATGAATAAAAATTCTAAAGTGAAACGGTAATGTTATTTTCAGGTTTGAATGAGTTGTCAACAATACTTACCACAAGGAGTACCACTTGTCCTGGATGAGTCAGAAACCACTGTTTAAATTTCACTTTATTCCATTCTATGATTCCAAGGTTTACAAATCTACAAATATATCATGCCATCAGCATAAATTAAGTGATCAATCACAAAATGCCCTTCACCAGTTATGAGGCTGCTATGTGCCAAGGTTTTGAATCGCATTAAAGAATCCCTAGCTAATGTGGGGAGTATTTAAAACAAACAAATTTTGCTGTTCTGAGTATTTTTTGTGCTATACCAGATCACTGGGGCTCAACATGGCTAATGCTCGCCAACCTTAATGCCATTTGCAGATACTTAGAACCATATATCCGGTACTCTTCATCTTGTAGAAACAAGCCCTTAAGAGATGTTTCTGCGGTCTAACATTTTGTCCATGAAACAAATTGCATGATCTCTGTAAAACATTAGTCAAATGGGACTAATGGCATTCCAGAGAATAAAAGCATTCAGAATGCAAAAAACAAAATCACAGCACTTCATCCATGCCTGTTACTGGTGCTATATTATACCAATCTATTACTACTTTTACTCCCTCCACCCCTGGAATCTCCCCTACTGCCTTAGTAAAGATCGTTCTCGGTCTAATCACAAAAGTTCAGACAGTGCTTTGAAGAGCCAGGGCTAATGAATAACAATCAATCATTCAAGGTAGCTATCAATCTCAATGCTCTACCTGCCAACAACCTTATGCAACTAGGCCAACTGACAGCTTACATCCTACAACTGCAGTCATGCTCCAGAAGTAGTGGATTAATGCTCAGGTCTCTTGGAAAAGCTAAATCTAGTAATCTAAAATAACTTCTGAAGACACTTACATGCAACTGCTCCCAAACACAGCCTTAAACTTTGTATTTGATCTGTTCCCTTTTAAGGCTAGATGGCAATTGATTTTTAAAATGGTTTTAAGATCTTTGGAGGCACAGATTATCTGTACTACAAAGTTCAATAAGATTCCAGTAAAAGAGTCTCTGGGTGCTGCTGCCATAAATATAAACATAACCAAATGCCTGGCATAGCATGTTTATTAGCAAATGAAAAACATATTCTTACCTTTTTACCATATCAAACATACTGCTCTCTACATTTCCTAGCCACTGCTCAACAGCACCTCTGACACGAACACTCCTATAAAAACAGTATTTCAAAAGTTCATTTACTGTCATTACTTATTTTGAAGAGTTACAATAGCATTCCTACAATCTTACTTGAATAACTGGCATAATCACTTCTACTGGACTATACCTTCCCCCAGTTTATTAACTTTACTAACCTGTCCCCAATGCTGGAGACCCTGGACCTGTGGCACTTACACATACTCCTTGGAAAGACTTTTTTTTCCTTCTTGGGGCCTTACAAAAATAGGGGATACATATACTCAGGGGCATGTTATATGCAAGAAAATAAGACAGATGAAAGGAAAGGAATACTAGAGAGTGATTCTATTCTTATGAAATGTTATGTAAAGAGGAACCTGATTTTATGTAATAAGTATTAAAAAGTGGTGTCATATGTAAACAGTGAAGGAAACAGATTGACAACATTACCCTGAGGGAGAAACTGTTCATCCTGATAATACTACCATATTTACTTGATACCAAGATAAGGTTCTTTTCCTCCCATTTAACATGAGGGAAAAAGTCCCTTGTTTTAGAATAGAGTACAAGGAAGGTGGTGGCAAGCAGCTGCTGTGGCTCGGGCCCATAACTGTGGTTGAGGCCATAGCTGCAGGTGCTGCCAGCTGCTCCTTCCCCTCCCACTGCCTCTGCATCCTGCCGTCTCCCCACTGCAACCTCTTTCTCCCCCCACATCCCACCATCTCCTGCCCTCCACAGTCTGTCCATCTTCCTTTTTGCCTTACTCAGCTCCATAATGGTAGGCTCCATCCATGCTGCAGCCTGGGGCACTAAGCATGGCCCTGTAGCAATACTGAGCAGCCCAGTGCAAAGCAAGGGTAAGGGGCTTGGAGGGAAGCAGAGGCAAAGAAAGAAAGGGGATGGAGATAAAGCACCAGTCATCCATGTCCTCTCTACCTGAATCTGCAACTATATGTCAATAAGGCTGTTCCAAGCTTGTTCTTCTGCACCTGCTCTCAAACTTTGGTGTCTGGTGGGCATGGAAATGACCTGGAGATAATCTAAGAGAAGTCTCAATGGCAAAATTCTGAGTTTCGAGTGTACCTGGGACCTTGAATGAGCAGAGCATGTGTGGGATATGCTTGAGTCCTCAGCTGCTAGGCCCTACTGCTGGAAGCCCAAATCAGAGCTGAGCCCTAAGCAATGCCTAAGAGGGGCTAAAATCATTGAATCTGAATGTCAGGTGATACTCAACACTTTACAACCTGTGAGGATCATGTTCACATGATAGAATGTAATATGGCTACAACAGTTGAGCTGGCAAGATCTGACCGGCTCCATTCTTCAGAAATTCCCTGGGAAGTCCAAACAACATTTGAGGGCTTTCCTTTGAGAGTAGTCTTTTTCTAATTTAAAAAAATGGTGAAGCCCTTTAGATCTTTAAAGATTCTGGAACTATTCTTCTGGATCCTTATATTCAAGCCAGGGAAGAAAGCAAGTGAGATCAAAGAGTTTTCATAAAACATTCTTTGCCAGATTCTGAAAAAGAAATCTACCTCTTAGGTAAGACTGGGTGTGTCTACATGGGTGCTTTAATGCACAGTACCTTATTCTACTGTGCATTAAAGCATCATGGCAAAAACAGTGCTAATGTGAAGTAGAATTGGTTATAAAAAGGTGCTTACTTTTACTACCAAGTGTTAGGACAGCTTAGTGTATGCCTTCATGTAGTACCTCATATTAGAGCAGGGGTGGGCAAAATGCAGCCCGCGGGCCAGATGCAGCCCGCCAGGCCATTCTATCCAGCCTGTGGGGCTCCTAAACAATTTAGAAAATTAATACTTAGCTGCCCCTGGCTGCCTGTCATATGGCCTTCGATGGCTTGTCAAGCCCTCTACCCGAAATAATTGCCTGCCCCTGTATTAGAGGTACTACATGTAATACACAGTAGCAAAAGCACATTAATGAACATGTAGAAACACCCACTGTAGACTAAGTTAACCCCATCCAAAAGATCAAGGAACCATTGGTGAAGACTGAGGCCCCCTCTGCACATTACAGGTACTGTGCAATTAACCAGTTACCAGTTACCTTGAGAACAGCTACATGTGTGAAGTACCTATTACTATAAAAAGCTCCAATCAGCTATAAAGTTAGTATACATTTTCAAAGCCTAACTTTATAGCTGGTTGCTATTGAGCTTCAATCTGCATGTGTAGCAGGATCTCCCCTGCCGCTGCCCCCTCCTCCCCCACTCCTTAAACTGACAAGGCTCCCAGCTGCAGGTGTGCAGCATGCTAAGCCGGGCCTGGAAGTCCCACAACCAAGGGGATTCTTAGCCCCAGCAGCCCCTGGCAGCACCCACAGTTGCTAGGACCCAGAGTCCCGCAGCTATGTGCCTCCTGATGCTGGGACCCAGCTGCATCCTGGCAGCTGTGGGGTGTGGCTGCAATCTCCCAGCCCCAGGGGGTACATGGAGCCCCTGGGGCTAGAAGATGCAGTTGGCGTGAAGGTTTCACTCCTTCCTCTGATACTGGGTGATCATAGCAGCTGAAGTGATGAAGTCAAAGGACCAGAGTAGTGAAGGCCAATAGGATGGAGTAATAAAAATGCTGCAGGTGGTAGAACCAGCCTGGAGACCTGGAAGGTCACAGTACCCAGAAAATGAAAGGCCCCAGTAATCAGGACATAGCCTAGCCTAGGCACGATAAAAGCTTGCTGAAAAACTATTTTGTTCAGAAAGGAACAAGAGTTTGAGATAGAGACCTAGAAGGTGGAAAATGTCAGCCAGCAGGGAGGATATCCTGAAGCAGCGGATGCATTAGCACAGCTGTGCCATGGAAAAACTATGGTATGGTATGCACGATGCATGAAAAGAATTTGAGATTCCAGAGCATACTGAACTGGTAGACATGCTGCAAAGTTGTCAGGAGTATCACACTGAGTCATAAGAACTATAGGCATTTAGCCTGAAGAGTATCACACTGAGTATGACACTGAGTCCTAACAATGTAGGTGCTGAAATAAGATGCGTGTTGGAAAAGTATGGGAAGAATTATGTGCTTCATATGCTGGAGGGAGGGGTCTTCACCCCATTCAGGGAGGTGTAAGAATTCAATTCTAAGAGAGTGAGAACTAAAATGATGTATAATTGGAGACCTGAGTCCATATGCTACCAATGCCAGAAAGCAGGGTATCTAAGGAAAACCCATCCAGATAAAATGGATTTTCTATTCTATCTGAATAGATAGAAAATCCCATGCACATATCCATCCTGTGGGATAAAATCTATTTAAAAATTAAGTATGATTTTGGTGACATTAGTTTGCCAACAAAGGGCAAGTTTCTAAAAGAGGTAATTATGTTACATGAAGATAAATGTCTACGGTCAGAGGTATTATGATCAAATTCAGCAGGTTAATGTTCTCTTTCAAAAGGCTGTCATGTAACTGTTGAGGTATTAAAAAAATCTAAAACTGGACTCAAGGAAACCAAACTCAAACTCATCTGCTGGAGACCAAGCCCTATACTGAACAGCCAGTAGAGAAACACACTCAAAATAGGCCTGTGTTGCTTGAAGGATTTCCAATAGATGCAATCCCTGATGATGCCAAAGAATAGCTCAGAAGTAAGGGCCCAGTAGAAAACACTGAGCTGCGAACACAACAAAGAAAATTTAAAGGCATGATATATGTAGTCTTTGAATTTACTGAAAATTTTGTAGATACACCAAATCCAAAGTATAATAGTTAAGAACTGATGGTATTTTGCAAGGACAAGTATTATGTAAAGAAAAAGGAAAACAAAAAACAAAAAAGTAGAAATTTGGGCAAAAACAGAAACAAACTGAAGCAAATTGTCTTAGTCTTGTGGATACTGGAATAGTAAAAGACAGAAGCACTCCAGGGATCTGACTAAAGAAGAGACCCCAGGGTGTAGAAGTAACTGATACTATTTTTTGCATACCCCAAATAAAGACATACACCTTGTTTTTGGGAAGGCAGAATGAAGAATTTTCTTCCCAAAAATTATTGCTGCCTGGTTCTGACCTTGCTAGTAATATTCAGCTCACTCCACCCTCCCTCTTTCCTGCTCGGGGAAAAGAAGTCAATTCATTTCTGAAAAGGTTAAAACAGTAGCTTTGCTTGAGCATGAAAAGGAAGATGATTGAGCTGAAGATTAGGCTCTGTTACTGCTCTAATTCACCTGTGGAAAGGTTGAAATTGTAGCTGCTACTTAAGACTGGACCCCACCCCTCCTCATGCAGCTGCTGGGGGAGAGGAAAAGAAAACAGAAGCAAAAGCCATTTCACAGTGTCTCCATGCTTCTGTTCTGGGCAGAAAATCAGGTTTCCCACTCAAGACAAAGAATGTAATTCTGGAGGACTAATGCCGGGGGGGGGAGGTTTGTTATGTGGGTAAATAAGGTAATCCTGAGAGAGAGAGAACAAAAGATCCCTATAATCAATGTATTGTTTGCTATCCTTAACTAACTTTGTAGAAATTTCTGTTCAGCTATGGACCAAGGAAAAGTCTCTTGCTTCTTTTTATAACAAATGCTTTGAAACCTCTAGATACGTCTCCCTTGATGTTTTGCCCTACTGCTTCTAGGTTATGGTACCTTATTCATGCTGGGAAAAAGAGGAGGCAGACCATCATTCTCCCCCTTCAGAAAAACTATAAATGCTGCCCCATGTAAAGACTTGGCTTAGATTAACCCAGATTTGCCTGAGAAAGACTGGGGAGAGGAGTAAATGAATCCCAGCAAATAGGCATTGCAATGACAAATATGCAGACTAATGGTATAGCAAATTTAAAACACTTGATGTAGGGAAAAGGAAAAAAGTGTTATATGTTGCTTGAAACTGCCTGAAAAACATCAAAGTAAAGAAATGGCAAAGTGCAAATCAAGTCAGGCAGAAATTCTGACAGAAAACCAGAAGAGAGGGAATGGTCAGAATGGGCTCCATGATAATTTTGAACAGCCTCCACAACTGCAGAAAAGAGGGACAGGCTACAGATCCTAGTATTATGGAAGACTAGGCTATAGAATGTATTTTTTCTAACACAAAGTGTGTACTGGTTGTTATGCAACAAATCTGAGGATTTTCTGAATTCATATGGAATTATGCATGTTATAAACAGAAGATAGATGTACTTAATCCTTGTACGTAGTATTAACAGCTGTCTCAACATTCAACTTCAGGTCTGAAACTAGAAAATTCCATTCACATCAATGGAAACTGTATCTACATTCTCCAAGACTGAAATGGTCCCCTTGAGGATTTATAAAAACCTGTGGTAAGAGCTCCATGGCACAAAATGTTCAAAATATTTAAATGATACACTGTTAGGTGATAGCTAGAGCTGTAATTGTGGAAACAGTTTCCTAAATACAGCAAAATACTAAACTACCACTATCTATATTGAAATATCCTCCCAAAATTATAATGTTTATGAGAAAGATCCATCTGGGAACAAGCCCTTCCCCCACAAAACCACAACAGAAATGTCTTTCTTTTCCTGGTTCAAATTTCTATTGTATTTAGCATTCACAAATGCATATCATACTTTGGCATTTGAAGAGTCTCTTCTTCAGCAGATCTGATCATCACCACCACTGTAGGGTTCTGTTCATGCCTGCGTATATATAGCCTCCTTATATTTGCAAAACATTTTACAAGATGAGGCTATGGGGTACAGATGTAAAAGAAAATGGGATGGTAAAATATCAACAGTCTGTCACTTTCACTATCAAAACCAAAAAGAATGTTCCTAGAAAGTAGTACTGAAATGTTACCTGTATAGCATCAGGATTTTTGCTTTCAGCTAAAATGTCAAGAAGTTCGGCATTGCTGAGAAAGTAAAATCTTGGGAAAATCATTCGCTTAATTTCAAGATAATCCTGTTTCCCACCCCACAAGGGGAAAAAAAATAAAAATAATTTTAAATATCTGTCTTAAAATTTACATAAAGAAATTAGGTGCATCTTTAAATATAAAAATTTTTATTTGATGAATTGGATTCCTTAATAAAGCTAAAATAATTTTAAAGAAAAATGTAAAAATATTCGAGAGTATGATTTTAAGTTTACCACCTCCAAAATCCTGCATTGCATCTACTTATTTCTCCTGAATTCATTCTTATATTCTTACTACTCATCTCTTCCAATTTATTACCTTTTTCCCTAGTTGGCTTGAGGCTTTTTTTTTTTTTTTAACTTTACCCATTATACTTGGATCACCCTCTTTCCTAGAAAGCTAAGTTTCCTTTCCCCACCGCTTTTATATTCAAACTTCCTATTAAAGACTAATCCTACAGTAATCTACCCACTGTGGTAGACATCCAATTTTTCTGACAATTGATTTGTAATCATTTTGGTTTTGTTTTTCCCAGTATGAAATTGTAAACTAGTCTCAGCAAAGAGCTGTGGTATTATTTATGGATAGTTCAGATTAAAATACAAAATTTCAGAAGATAACATTTAAATTCATATAAGTAAAATCAAAGCAGGCCTTCAAATAGACAAGAACGTAGCTCTCTAATGTTTATTCCAGAGTAGGAAAGAAAAACTCATTCTTAGTCCACTCCCACAAATGCTCACTGGTCCTCCAATTGCCCTACTGATAGCTGAAGCAAACAATGAAGAGCAAGTTCAACACATCCAAAAATGTTCACTGTAACAAACTACCTACTGTTATAATGTATTCTAGATACATACAACAAAGAGAGTCTTTCCTGGCAGCTTCTTTTAGAAAAAGTTACTACTGTCAAACTTTATTTTTCAAGCTTTTGTCATGTTAAAGAACTTTTCACAAGAAATCTGTAGTAAATTAAAATTAGTTAGGTTAGATATCTGGTGGAAACATATTTTTCTCATTTCTAACACATTTCTCATTTACTTATAGTTACATATGGACTTCAAGCTTCTATTTTAAAATCATTCCAGTCACTTAATGGAAGACCTACAATATGCTTTAAAAAGAAACTGCTTATATTGCATGTCATGTGGGAAACAAAATCATCTTAAATAGTTAGAAAATTCAGAATTACAGTGGTTTACTGCAGAGCTTTATTACACTATTCTATCAATAATAGAATATTCAGTTACACTAATCATCTAACAAGGACTTATTAACTTAATGACAATTAGTCATTTTAAAAATATTTTGCACATGAGTGAAGGCACAATCACAGACTCCAATTGTAATTACTTGATTATAATTTATTCCCTATCAACTTCAGGGCAACCTCTTTTGGGTAGTACAGAATCCTCATGCTTTTCTTTACCGACAATGTGCCTGGCCATTGTCTCTTTCATCCTATTCACAGGACCAAATAAAACATGCATCTATTACATAAATAAGGTTTTGCCTGGCTACTGGAAACAAGCCAAATATAACCCCTGGGATCCATGCAAATAAATGTCCTGTGTCCCTAGATCACTCTCAAGTTTTTACATCATGAAGACAAACAAATAAAAGCTCCTCCTCAAGAAGCACATGCTTATGGTTTGGTTACTCCAGTCTAATGGCAGTAAAATATTCAGTGATCCACAAGAAGTCAGATCAGTTATGGTCAGTATGTATAAGAAATACATAAAAATGACAAAATGAAAAGTTAAGTTGCCCAGTATTATGTACCCTTGTCTCCTCCACCAAGTCACAAAGCTCATCATTACAGCAATCACTGCACAACAAAACCAATGTACTACAAGCCTTGACACCTGGAAAGATCATGTAGCAGATCCTCAAGAAATCTACTGTGAAGCACCTAGATATGAACAAGGGAATCAGGAACCAGCATGAACATCAAGTGCAAGTTGGGCCTGGCCAACCTGATTTCCTTCTGTAATAAAGATAATAGGTTCTGTGGGTGGAGGAAGACCAGTGGATGTGAAATACCCTGACTTTAGCACAGTTTCTGACAGTTTCCCACAACAGTCTCATTAATAAGCTACGAAAATACAGGCCAGATGAAAGTACTGTAAGTTGGATACGTAACTGGTTTGACGACTACTTGCTGAGCACAATGATCCATGGCTCAATGTCTAGCTGGGAGGTATCAAGTGGGGTTCCCCAGGGGTCTGTCCTGGGACCAGTATTCTTCAACATCTTCATTAATGACTTAGATGATGGGATCGAGTACATACTTAGCAAATCTGTGGATGATGTTAAGCTGAAGGGAACTGCACACGTTGGAGAGTAGAGCTAGGATCTAGAATGACCATGATAGACTGGAGAAACGGTCCACAATCAGGTGAGATTAAACAAGGGCAAGCGCACACTCCTGCACTTGGGACAGAATAATGACATGTATGAATAAAGACTGGAGAATGACTGGCTAAGCTGCAGTACTGCAGAAAAGGGTCTGGGGCTTAGAGTAGAACATAAACTGAATATGAGCCAACAGTGTTGCTCTTTTTATAAAATGAGATCAACAGCCTTCTGGATTGTATTAACCAAAATATCACTTGAAAAAAATCAAAGGAAGTGATTTTTCTTCAATTCAGCACTGGTGAGGCCTCACCTGGACTACTGTGTCCAGTTTTGGGCTCCACAGCTCAAGAAGAATAGAGAGAGACTGGAGAGAGTCCAGAGCAGAGGGACAAAAATCATTAAATGCCTAAGAAGCAAGACTTATGAGGAAAAAACAAAAGAACTCTAGGCATTTAGCCTGAAGAGAAGAATGAAGGGGAATTTGATAACAGTCTTCAAATACCTGAAGCATGGTTATGGAGAGGATGGAGATGGGTTTTTCTCTGTAGCTGAAAAAGACAGAACTAGGAGCAATGGTCTCAAGCTGCAGGAGAAGAAATTTAGGTTGGAGATTAGGAGGAACTTTCTGACGATGAGGGTGGTCAAGCATTAGAACCCATTATCTAGAGAAACTGTGGCATCTCCATCCTTGGAAATATTCAAGAGCAGAATGGTCAGACACTCGGCTGGGATAGTTTTGTCAGGGAAGTTTCTGCCTTGAGCAGGGGCCTGGACTGGATGAACTTATGAGGTCCCTTCCAGCCCTTCTTTTCTATGATCCTACAAATTTCATCTCAGCAGAGATGGCAGCTCTGATAATAAAAATGCTTTGCACAGAACATCAGACAACGGAAAGAGCCAAAAATGAGGATTTGACTAAAAGTATATGGACTGAAAATCTGGGGCAGATGCAGTTTCCTACAAAAACAAGAAAAAAGCTATCAGATTGAGCTGCCATTGTCAGTGCAAAAACAGATCCCTCTGTAAGTGGTTACTGCTCAGTTGTGATACAACAGAACCTCTTCTACTACTCTGGTGTACAGTAAAATCCAAAACGATTTCTTTATTAACTGACAGAAATATTATCTTATGCTACACTGGTATAAACTTAGGAGTAAACTGAAGTTTAGTTACTCTGGTAAGTGATTTATCACTTCATTAGGCCTTATCTAGAATGTTAAATGCATCTATAATAAGTGACATTGAAAAAAGTACATTAATAGGTTTGTCCTCTGAAAACAACATGTATTGTTAAGCATCTCACTCAGCCACAATTCAATAATGCTTCTTGAATATATGGACTTTTTGTCACAAAAACAAAGGTTTATAGCTTGGTCTAGTGGATAAGAAGCAGCTGGGGATATTCAAAACCCTGGTGTGGTTTTACCTCAATTGACTTCTGTATTTTCTCAAGATGTGCATTGTTGGTCTGCAGCATATCAAGGACTCCTGCAGCTGTAGCTGCCCTAAGAGCATTTGGGTCTTCCTCTGTATGTACCATGATCTCTTTCCATTTGTTATTGACCTGAGAGAAAAGAGTTGCTTCTTCTGGAAGCTGCCTATTTAAATCACAGGTAATATTAGAAATCAATTTTTAGAACAGTATCAAAATGTTTTTCATTCTGATTTGTATTTGTCAATTTACTTTAAGATCTTTTTCTTACACACTTTATATTGTTTTCCAGATTCACACTTTTGAATTTATATTCTAACATATACAGAGCCAGAGCAGCTACAAAGCAATTAACCATTCACACAGCTGAATGCTTCAGCAGAAGTCTACATACCTAGGTATTTATGCCTAGGAGTCCTCCTCCACTGAACATTAGTCGTTGTTTCTTACTGGCTTAAAACACTACCGAGGACTTGATTCCTTGTTTTGATAAAATGACTGTGACATGCATAGCATGCATTATTACCTTTGTATTTCTGCAGAATGAAAGATTGGTTCAAGATAAATCCAGTTCCTTTGACAGAGTAACCATTCCTCCAGAGTGTGAGCAAAAAGATTCAATTTACGATCCCATCCATCCACAAGATTCTACCAGATAAAATATAATATTTTATTATTATAGTAATATCTACATTTGGTGGAAGTTCTTGCCATCTGAAAGATGTTACCAAGGGACTCTGAACCTCCGTTTTTATAGAGTTTAAGTAGGCCCTAGCATTTATTAAATAAAAGGTTTCTATGCACTTCATACAATTTGAAAGCATATAATCCCTACTTCATTAGGAACTAATTATTTAAGTCTGAAAAGAATCTACTAAAGTATTGTACATGTTTACAGGTTTATGTTATATTTTCAGTTATAATAGGTACAAATATGTAAATATTTTTTTCCAGTCAAGTGAGAAGTATATGTTTCACTTCAGGGCACTGGCATAAATTAGAATGTAGCTTTACCTGTAATAATATATATTACGGAACTGGATCCTGGTCTCCTTACAAGTTATTCTCACTGAAGTCAAATACTGTAAACCTATTTCTAAATCCCATCTAACAAAAATGTCTTTGTCCATCCTTGCTTTAAAAAAAAAAAAGAGGTGACCAAGATGTTCTGTAATGCTATCCTAAGACCACCCAGCCAGCATAACTAGTTTTCTTTCAATGTATTAGTACACATACAATAAGTTCTGTATATTTTAGTAGTAGTCAATCAGTCCTAGGAACTAGAAATTAACTGTCTGCATTTGCAAACTAAATGGAGACTAAAGCAATACATATTTCACTCCTTAGAAATGAACAGAAAAGCAGGAACATTGAAAAAAAGGTTATTTACCAGTAGCTGTAGTTATTCAAGATACTTGGTCCATTCATACATACATTCCACTACTG
Source organism: Crocodylus porosus (assembly GCF_001723895.1). NCBI lineage: Eukaryota > Metazoa > Chordata > Crocodylia > Crocodylidae > Crocodylus > Crocodylus porosus. The sequence goes on along the minus strand of NW_017728943.1, from coordinate 70,493,867 downwards.
GTATACATGTGCCCCGTGCTTAAGCTCAGACCTTCTTGCCCTAGCAGTACCCATACAGTGTGTGTGCTTCCTGCCTCTCCTCAGGCTTTGGAAGATGGGCAAAAAGGGTGGAATGTGCTCCCCACGTAGTGATTGCATAACCGTCACCAACCCAAATATCATAGAATCATAGAATCAATGAGTCGGAAAGGACCTAGACAGATCATCTAGTCTGACCCCCTGCCATGGGCAGGAAGGAGCATTAGGGGTCAGAGGGGTCGTAAGACCCCAGCCAGGTGCCTATCCAGTCTCCTCTTGAAGATTTCCAGGGAAGGTGAGAGCACCACCTC
>NW_017728943.1:70363919-70493438 GCF_001723895.1 Crocodylus porosus | reverse complement strand
AAAATAGGGACCACATTGGCCCTTTTCCAGTCCTCAGGGACTTGGCCCGAGCACCAGGAGTCCTCGAACAGCTGTGCCAATGACTCCGCAATGACCCCAGCCAATTCCCTCAGCACCCGCGGATGAAGGTCATCCAGGCCCGCTGACTTGGATACATCTAAGCCCTCCAGGTAATCCTTAACTAGGTCTGAACTAACAGTTGGGGGACTCACATCCTTCCTGGGCCTCTCTACGCTATCACCCGAGAGCACCCCATTGTCAGCAGACAGGAACATGGAGGCAAAGAACTTGTTAAAGGGTTCTGCCTTCTCTTGTGCATCCGTCACCAACTGCCCTGCCCTGTCCCATAGGGGTCCAATGTTACCTAAGCTTCCACAGTGGTGTAGTTCTTAGAAGAGTGTGTGTAAGACTCCAGGTGGCTGTTTTAAAAATATTCAGAATAGACATTTCATAGTAACCAAAGTTCCCTCAACTCTGGTGGAGTGAGCTCTGATCACTTTCAATGGGTCCTCTTTAGTAACCTTGTAGCAAGCTTCGACACAGTAAAAGATTCAATTAGCCTTTGGACCAATATAATTGTGCCTTTTGATCTTTTAACAATGGAAATTAATACATAAGGAGAACTCTAGAAAGACTTAGTCCTAGACAAGGAAAAGGACATAGGTCTTCTTAAATCTAACATATATAGTTGTGCCTGAGTTGAAATGGTTTGCCCATCTAGGCTGTACATATTAGGTTTCTATCTTACTGAGGGACTGGAAATAAGTCTACAGCATGCCACTGTGAATTTACTGAGTTAGGTTGCAGTATCCTCAAAACATGCCACGCTTCTCCTTGGAGGCTGTCTCCTGAACCAGAAGCAGCATATAAATTCATATGGTGCTTCTGTGGACTAAGAGGTGCATCTACATGAGACATTTACTGAGGAGAAGACTAATTAGCTCCGCAGTAAAGTCTCAGCATCTACACATGTGGCATTATCAGGCCACACTGCCCTATTACGGTGCAGTAAACTAATAAATGCCGCTACAGATTAGTACTTGTCAACACGAATACTATCCTACGGAGAGGTTATTTAGCATGCCACAATGCACATGTAGACACTGATGGGGCTGGCTGGGTCACTTCAGTGTGGGGGATACCTGCCAGGTAACCCCACACTGGAACACCTTCGTGCCCCAGCCAGCATGTTGAGCTGGGTTGGAAAAGCCTGGGCTGGTAGGTTGATCCCATGCTCTGACCCGGCTCAACATGATGTGGTCCCAGGCACACATGTAAACGGTGCCTGGGAGCAATAAACTCCAGTGTGAGCTGCTGGAGTTTATTGCTTTGCATTAATTTCACATATAGATGTGCCTAGAGTTTGTGCCAATTAGGCTGCCCATACAATAATAAGCTCATTTGCAGAACTGCAGGAATGCAGCTACCCTGCTCCCAGTTCAAAAGGCAGGACACAGAGAGCAGCAAAACACATTTGTACATGCTTCTGCTTAGTATAGTAAGTTTGTAATGCAGACATGAAATGACTTGGTTCTCTCACTAGGGGAATACCTTGGTTAGGCCCTTTAGTACTCCCAGGTGGGAGATGAGAGAGTATTCCATGGGAGAGTGATGAGCTGAAATGCAAGAGGCATTATTGGATGCTAGAGTAGTCAGGCTCAGGGTCATTGCTCACAGGTGGTGCCCCAATCACCACCCCCTCATTACACTACTGCTGAAGGGACAGCAAAGTATTCTTTGGCAAAGATGAGGGATAAGTTGCCCTGCTTCAGTTGGTATTCCAGGATAGTTAGACTGAAAGCCTCTCAAGGGGGAAAAAAAGAACTGGCATAACATCAGGCTAAAAATATAGTGCACTTAGCCAGCAAGTTAATCTAGCTAAGTCTTTCTTTCTATAGATAAGAATATCCAAGCAAGCAAATCTACTCTACTGCTGATATTAATGGGCGTGTGCACCTAGATGGCTAATGCAAGGAGATGTACCTACTGAAGTTGTTCAGTTAGATATCCTAGGACTCCTATAGACACACAAGGAGCCTGTTCTGACACACTAGAAATCCAGCATATTGGAGCAGACTCGATTAATTGAGTCTGCTGGAGCATGAAAATTGAAATGCTCTGGCAGCTTTCTGCATCGCATGTATCCTTGTGCATCCCCATGCTGAAAAAATGGCGGCAGAGTGCTCTATATCTAAATAAAAGATGTTTAATAACCTTTAGTTCAAAGTGCCCCACCACCATTTTTTCAGCACAAAGATGCTGATACAGGTAATGCACAGGCACTTTTAATTAGTATGGCTTGCTAACTGAAGCACCTGGCACTGTATCCCAGAGCACATGTAAAAATGCCTGGGAAGTACAGTACTTAGTACTCTATCTGGCAACTGAAATACCTATTTTAGAAGCTCCTTTGAGGAGGGAGAGAAAGGGGTTTGGCAGAGGTGTTCTTGCCATTGATGTAAGTCATCATCAGTCACACTCTGGAAATTGACTTGAGATAATATAAGACAATAATATGAAGCCTCATTCTCACATAAGAGTAGATGCCTTAGCCCTGAAGATCAGTTGTACTCATCATACCTCCCACTGTAGCAGAAAGATGTTTGTTGCCATTGTCACTAATGGATGTGAAGAAGTAAGTTCTGACTATTGCTGTCTAATTGACCTTCACCAGGAGACGAGAAGGCCATGATGACTCAGTCTTAAGGAACGTAAGTTCTTATTGACAGAGAGCCTGAAGTGGACCCTATAAACTTAAGTCTCTGAACTGGAACTGGGTTTGATTTTGAAGTATTCACATTTCGGTCTAGAACAGGGGTCAGCAACCCCCAGCACATGTGCCGAGCACAGCACGTGAGGCCATTTTGCTCAGCACACCACTACCAGTAGCTGCTGCCAGCCACGAAACCTGGGCTGCTCCCAGTAGGCAGCTGGGAAACTTCAAGCCCTGCTGCAAGCAGACCAGGCTCTGTAGTTGGCAGGAGCTACCCAGAGCTTGGGCCAGTTGCAGCCAGGAGGCTGCAAACATCTGCTCTGGACTCCGGCATCAGCTCCATACCGGCAGGTGTGCATGCGCTGTGGAGTGGACGGTGTGGGAGGGGCCTGAGGCAGTAAAACCCTGGCATCTTCCCCACTGCTGGCATAGAGCTAATAACTGGGCTCCAGAGCTTGGCACAGCTGTTTGTAGCCAGCCTGGCAGCAGGCAGGCTGCAAACAGCTGCACTGGGCTCCACAGTCCTGGCATCAGCTCCATGCTGGCAGTGACTGCACGTGCACCTCAGAGCAGACAGCAGGAGGGCTATGCTGCCTCAGGCCCTAACCCCACCATCCACACTGAAGAGCACGTGCATCTGCTGGTATGGAGCTAATGCCAGAGCCCGGACCAGCTGTTTGCAGCCTCCTGGCTGCATCCAGCTCAGGCTCTGGTAGCTGCTGCCAACCACAGAGCCCAGGCTGCTTGCAGCAGGCTTTGCAGCTGAACCTGCCTGACTCCCATCTGTTCCGAGCCCAGCCTGCTACCAGGATGAGGCTAGCACTGCCCCTTGCCAGGAACATTTCAACTTTTGTGGGCTTAGCTGTGCAGGGTGGATGAGTTGTTGGGCTGATGGGTAGGCTGGGTCTTCAGCCAGCTGTGCTGCAGCCTGGGGGCTGACTCCCCAGGGAAGTACAGGGGCTCTGGCGGGACCAGGGCATTGTTAGGTTGGACTTTGCCCAGTGGCCCAGAAGCTTGGCTCCATGCGCCTGCGCATCTGGTTCTGCGTGACTGTCTGCCTCTGTCTGGTTCTGTGTGTCTGTACGTGCACGTCTGATTCTGGATGTGTGTGCACATGTGTCTGTTCCGAGTGTATTCTGGCTCTCTGTGTTTGTCCACATGGTTCTCTGTGTGTGTGTCTGTGTGTGTGTGTCGGGTTTGCTCTCTGCTCTTCCTTTTCTTTCTCTTTCTCTCTCTCTCCTTTTTCTCTTATTTGTCTCTTTTCTCTCTCTCATTGCAACATGCTCACCAAAAGAGGAATACACAACAACAAAGGCAACATTTATGATTATTAAATATACTAATATGCAGTATGTCCAGCCATGTACCCTCCCCCCACCCCAGGCTCCCACCCTCATTTTGTTTTTCTGGCATGCTGGCACTCCAGCACCTTCCAAGGTAGACATTATGGTTTTTTTGGCACTTGGGCCAAAAAACATTGTCTACCCTGGTCTAGAATATGAAACTGTGTAATGGAGGTTTCCTGCCATGTCTTAGGAAGAACTAGTTGTTTAGGAAAAGGTAAGTTGTGATATTCTTCTTGAAGACAGCCACAGCTGCAAGCCTCAGTGAAAGCTCTTGAGGCGGTCAAGAGACAGGGTAGTAAGACACTATTTTAGTAATGGTCTTGCTCTACCACAAAGTGGAGGTACTTCCTGTGGGAAACGCATGATGGTGCTGTGAAAATAAGGATCCTGTAGGTCAAGAGATGCAAACAAATGTCTTGGCTGCAAGAATGAAATAATAATACCTAACAATAATTCTAAACATAAGCTTCCAAATAAAGGAGTTTAGCTTTAAGTCCAAGATGATATGCTGTCCTCCTTTTCTTTCAGGGACCAAAATCCAGTCACCGTAAAATCTATTTCCTCAGAGAAAGAACAGAGCTTCTAGAGTGGTTTCTAGCTAGTGTATGGGTGACATTTATGCTTCTTCTTTAGGGCAGGTGGGTTAATCTCTAAGAAGCAGAAGGTATCCTTGAAATCTTTGATGGTATGCAGTATGAAGTGGCTACTATTTGCTTCAGATTTGGCCAATTTTGGGTACAATGATTTAAATCACTCCCCCAAATCGATTTGGCCAAATCCAATTCTGAGATTTGGCTGCTGCTGAATTGGCTAAATCTCCAAATCACACAGGCCCCATTTCCCACCTGCTCTCAATGGCTGCCTCGCCCACCCAGCCCAGCTCCCGACTCTTTGAAAAAAAAATCCCCCACTCACCGACCACTGCCAGGCAGGGGGCAATCCCTGCTGCCCCCCACTGCCCCATGCCACATGGGGGGCTCTGCCACGACCCCCCTGATCTGCACCTGCTCTCCCAGCCCTGCCCTCCATGGCTGCCCCACCCACCCCAGCTCCCAGCCCTTAAAAAAAAAAGCTCTGACTCACCAGCTCCTGACCAGTGGGGGGGAGGGGCAATCTCTGCTGCCCCCCACTACCTCACACCACATGGGGGGCTCTGCACAAGCCCCCCAGAAGCCCCGAGGCTGCTGCAGCAGCCAGTGAGTCTGGGGGTTATTTTGGAGCTTTTTTCTTAAAAGGCCAGGAGCTGGGCCTCGCAGGACAGTCATGGGGGGCTTGTGGCAGAGCACCCATGCAGCATGGGGCAGTGGGGGGCAGCTGAGATCATCCCCTGGCTGGGCAGCACCCAGTGAGTAGGGGCTTTTTTTTTTTTTTAAAGGGCCAGAAGCTGGGGCTGGTGGGGCAGCCATGGGTGTGGCTGGGGGAGCGGGCAGGGGATGAGTCCTGGCAGGGGTCCCCCATGGACTCCTCCCTCCTCCCCTAGCCCCTTCCCCCACCCGCTACTTATCAGCTCAGAGACCAGGTCCAGCTCCCTGTTACAGCAGGCAGGGGCTGCCTGAAATCGCCAAAGCTCTCCAAATTGATTTGAAGAGCTTTGAATTGATTTGGACCTTTTAATTGATCTCCTGATTTGATTTGGATTTGGAGATTCAACCACTGAACTGGGTTGAATTTCCTCCAAATCAAATCAGCACTTAAAGCTTCACACTGCCCTAGTGTGCAGAGCGTCATCTATTTACAGTAGAATATCTCTGCCCCTTCAAAAAGAAGCCCTTCAGAATATCCTGTATTTTCACAGAGCCAGAATAAATGTCTCTAGGTCATAACTGTGCCAAATCTCAAATACCTTGATGAGAGCTGCTTGAAGTGAGGTTTTCATCACCAAATGTCTTTCTTCAAGCAGGGTAGCAATTAATTTTCTGGAGCCTGGCAAAAGTTTGACAGAAAAAAAAATGCCAGGCACTCACAGAATATAAAGCTATGTTGAGCCAACACATTTTGAAGGTTGGCTTGGAACCCGTTAGTACTACCAAGTGTGTAGTATCAAATCCAGGGTCTTCAGCTGTTTGTCTTTTGAGCTGTTAAAAAACAAATGTTCCTTTTTGTCTCTTACAATGACCAACCTGTAAGCTGTAGGTGGAGTACAGAAAAATCGCACATCCTTGGAAGGCACTTAACAATGTTCGTCAACATTATATATGATCAGGGCAGGGGTGACAGGCATTTACCATATAATTCTTGCAGGGTTTATTATGGTCTCATTTGACAGGAAAGGCTAAGTTATTTGGTAAAGAAAGGATGCAAGATATCTGCAAAACTATGCATAAAAAAGTCTTCAATTTTCTCCACAAGAATTTGGAAGGCCTACGCCACCAATCTCTTAAGGTCCTGGAAGCATAAGAAGTCATTCATCTGTGATGTTGAAGGAGGAAGAACTGCCTCATCAAGACAAGAGGAGAAAGACAGTGGTTAGGGTCAGGCAACGCCTCTAAGTTTCATAGTTGTTAGGGGCTGGAAGGGACCTTACAGTTAACCAGGTCCAGCCTCCCCTGCACTTGGGTGGGAAACTGGCAGAGTGTTCTTTACATTCAAGAGAGATCAGACCCAAAAATAAGTAGGAGGGCTCTGCACTGTTGAAAAAAGACTAACGGGACCGTAGGTAACTAGTCTGTTTCTGGCTTCATCTCCAAGTAGAAGGTCTGTGGCAGAAAAAGAACACCAAGACCATGAACTTGCAAATCAGGAGACATGAGGTGGTAGCCTAGAGCTACATCTCTTCTCCCTTAGAACAGTTTCCATAGAACTAGTAAAAGGCAAAATGATAAGTGTAATCCCAAATCACAGTGATTCTCAGGATTTGGAGAAAGTGTTTGGTGAGGAGACCTCCACCTCCCACTGGCAGCACAAAAGGGCCTCAAATTGGAGATGGTTCTACAACTGGAATCAGAGCTGGTGCTACTGAAGGATCTACAATCAGAGTCCACAGAGAGTCCAGTTCTGTCTGGATCACCAAGCTGTTCAATACTGTGAATTGAACCATCTGGAGGTCATGAGACTAGCAGGAGCCCATTGTAGTGCACTATCCCTCAGTGGAGGAACAAGTTTCACTGCAAAAGTTCTCAATCAGATCCATGATGACTAGGTAGCAAAAGGGAAGCTAAGAAGTACCTTGGGCCCTTACCCTTGCATTTACAAGATACCATAGAAGTGGACAGTGCCAATCCTTGTCAGGACCCACACTGGGACACAAACAGGAGGATAAGGAACTAGTGAAGAGTTTCCTTAAGGAACCGTGGAGCAGGAATTTCTCTCTAGGGCCACTGACAGACATTAAAAAAGACAGAATTTTGCATGGCAAGAGGTGTGAGTCTGATATTGAGCATCAGATCCCATAATGCCATTTTGCTGGTGCAGGGGGAATCTGGGATCACAATCTCAGGCTCCCCCTGCATCAGCAATTTTCACTCCTGTGGTTGGGAGACTTATCATGAGTTGATCAGAGTTCCCTGCCCTGGGGATGCACTGTGCATTCCTATGGTGAAAGCTCCAATCAGCTAACAGAACTCCCATTGTGCTCCCCCAGCTAGGAGCCCCATCAGCTTCCAGTCTTTGAAGTACATGGAAGCCATTCCCCAGAGACTACGAGCACTGTCCACATGTTCAATTAAAGGCACAATAGGAACCAGCTACAAAGTTATTATACATATTTTGTGTAATAACTTTGTCGGGTCTTCCTGGTTTTATCACACCATTAACTGAATAAACCTGTGGCCAGGTCACTAAAGATGACTTAACCAGTAAATTGCATCTTAGGTATAATGTGTCAAGAGTCAGCACAGCAGCTAGGTTAATTAGCCCCTAGCTAGCTCCGGTTACCCAAGTGGGCTTGGCTGCCAGCAACCTATTTCCAGATGGTTCTAACTACCTGTACGGGCAAGGCAACCTGCTTAGAAGCAGCAGCCCTTTCAGCACCCAGAAGGCTAAACAGGCTGGCTCTTGCTCATTGGTTCCTAGTTCCTGCCTTCTGCCCAGGTCCCTACTTCCTCACTGATGGCTTGCGACCCCCCCACCCCCCTCACTACCTCATGGCTGCAGTCTGAATCCCTCTTTCTGGCTCCTGACCTGTAGCTTGTAACTCTCCAGTGCCAAGCTGCAGATGCCAGGTAATTTACTTGACATTAGATCTGTGCTCACTGGAGTAGAACTTCTGTACTATTGATGACAAGGATGTGTTGCAGAAACTGCCTAGGGAGAGAGCCCTAGCAGTCAGGCAGGAACCCCACAGGTGCAGGTTACTGTGGAGGCAGGCCTAAAGAGGGAATCAGCCTTTACCTGCAGCTGGTTAGCTGACTGGAAGAGGCAGGGCCCTGGACACATATAAATCGCAGGGCTGGGATTAGAGAGGCAGTTCCCTTCCAGCAGTCAAAGGGGACGGAGCATCTAGGGAAGAATTGCCCAGAGATGCTGCACCTGGGGCTAATGGGGCTCCAGCAGCTCCCCAGGTACCCTTGCCTACAAGGTACATAGTGCCGGGGTAGAAGTTTAATTCTTTTAAAGGGGCAGAGCGCACCCTGAACCTTTTGTATTATGTTATAGCCCAGGGGCTTATATTGTGGTTGCTGTCTTATAAGACCAGAGGATCAGGCTTAGGCTATTGGGGAAGGAGAAGGCCTCACTGGGGGCCCACTATAGTGTGGGGACCCCAGCACCAGTGTGGGCACTGTATTTGGGGTGCACAGACCCCCAGTGCCAAGGGGCGCTGAGAGAGACAGGACTGTGGAGAGCCTGGTAATGATTGTAGGCCAAGGTGAACTAAGGCCTTGGAGAGACAACATGTGAATGCCATCTGTGAGGCCTGGGGCATGGTAAAGGGGTGGCTTGGAGCCACGCAACTAGCCCATAAGGCTGAGGGTGTCCTGGGAGGCATTCATTTTGGAGCGGAACCCAAAAGGGGTCAAGGAACTCACAGGGTTCAGTGGGGCCCATCAGGACCGTGCCCAAAATACAACTTGAGGGCATCTTCCCTATTTAGTATAGCACACCAAAATGTGGCAGACAAGAAAGAGGGTGCCTGTTGGACAACAGTGACATGGTCAAGGAGCTCTAGGGGTATCATGGCCATCCCTGAGGACCCCATTCCGCAACAGAATGGTCTTCTCAAGAGGACCATGCAGCCCTGTATCATTAGCATCCAACTTAGTCCTACACTCCAGATATTAGAGGGTGACCATATAGTTTACCTAGAAGATAACCTGGAAACTAGCTTTGCCCTCCTTCCTGGTGAACAACTTAAAACGCTACATTTCCCAAGGATAGGGATTCCCTAATAAAAAGAAGCACTTAGAAAGTTTGCCTGAAGCAGGCATAGCCTTGCTGCAGGAGGAACATAGCTACATAGCTTAAATCCAGGTGGCCTGGAAGAAACTCTGGCAAGTCAAAGGAAAGGTGTGGCCAAAGTGTGGTGGAGGGAAGGGGAAGAAAATAAAACTTCAAATATTATCTTGCTGGGATCCTATTAATCTTGCTGGGATCCTATGATCCCAGCTGACCTTCTGCCCCTGAGGCAGGGGGTTAGACTCAGTGATCCTCTGGGGTCCTTTCCAGCCCGGAAGTCTGTGAAACTCACTTAGCTATAAGAGCCACATAGGAGACTTAATGTCTCACTAAAATAAATATTGAAGACCAGGAAAAAGGAAGAACAACAACTACCACTACCCCGCTTCCTACTCCTTGCAGAAATGAGAAGAAAAAGTAGTAAAAAGGTGTGGGGAAGGTACTGAGAACAGCTTCATGTAAAATGCTGTCTGGGTTAGCCAAGAGAATATCTCATCTCACCCCAAGACAGATGAGAGGAACAGAGAAACTAGAATCACATATTGCCCTTTATACGCTAGATCCATTCTGTATGGATATTTGAAGGACTCCAGACTTGAGCATTTGAGACATGTGAACACCCAAAGTAAAAATGAGTATGAACAAGCATTTAAAAATAAAAACTTAGGTTACATAACCCAATAATACCAAAGTAAAGTTAGAAAATATGCATCCTGATTTACTTCACACACAGGATTAATTATTTCACAAAGAAAAATTACAATCAGATAAACACCCTATGCAATTGATAGTCTCTCTACAATTCAAGCATACTGCATAATATTAGAGAATGGGAAGACTCAGTAAAGAAACTCATGTATCTGATATCATGACTGAATTAAGGACTTCATAACTTACTTTGTATTCAGTACTTTTTTCCATTTTAGCACCTGTGATTTCTGTAAGATTCCTTTTTCTCTCTACCCCTTTCTGAGTGTCACAAAGCTTTCACTTTTTCTTTTATCCTTTTCTGTTTTTCCTGTGTGATTTTGGTGACTTCATCTACTCATAGAACTTCAGTTAACATCTCTACCTTGATGATTAACAGATAATGTTCTCCAGACTTGATATTTCCCCTTTTTCTCTAGTTCTGCATCACAACTGCTCTCCCTGACATCTTTCTGGAGGTCTTGATAAAACTTGTGTTTAGCATACCTAAAATTAATCTTTTTTCTTTCTGCATACACCCAAACATTGTTCCCTGCAACATTTATGGTTTGTTTCTACACTATACAATAAAAATCAGTCCTTTCCTTCAATCTGTCTGGGCCAGTAAAATGCTCATTCACGCCCATCACCGTTTATCTTTACTACTACAACTATGCTACATCACACACACACTTTCACTCTCTCTTAGTGCCATCATTCTGACTAGACAAATTCAGGCATAAAAAGTCATGCAAACAAGAACAGAAAGCTAAAGAAAAGACAGGTGCTTTAGAAGCTAAATTAGTTTTCCCTAAATCTTTTTTCTGTTTAATTCCTGCCCTGAAAGGACATAGCTTCTTTTATCTTTTGACAGAATTGAACATAAAAAATATGCAAAGTTCTATCAAAATAAAATAACTCCCCCCCACACAAAACCTTATTACTAACTAAATAAACTTAAACATGAGTTCTCAAATGCTGAACAAAACATTTAGCACAAAGGTAATCAAATACAATCACAACACTGCATAGTATTACATAATACTGTGTTGATGTAGAACTTCTGAGATCTTTGAAAATACTTGTAACTAGTCACAACTCCTTACAGCATCACACACATAGGAATGAAAACTTTTACAAGGGATTTCCAGGTAGGTTTTCAATGTAATTTAAAAAAAGCAATAAAGTATTCTATTAATTCAATTGTACACACCACTTGCAAATTTTATTTCAGAAAACACATTCAAGTTTTCAATTAAAACTCCCTTTCTATTACAAATATGTATCTTGCTACTATGCATATGGAGGGGTGTCATCTGAAATGAATTCCAATGAATAAAAAAATTAACATAATCCTTAACAAAAAAATCACCTATTACTTCGGCAACACTTAAAATATTCTACAGACATTTGCAAATGATGAGTAACCTTTACCTTAATTGGTCCAACATAGCAGGAGCCCTTAATTGTTGAAATTGTTACTTGAGAGTCTTCTAACTGAGCTATTATATCTTCAGCTGATGAAATAATCATGATAGTTGAAGCTTCAAAATAGTGAGGAGATAAATGGAAATCAGTTTTGTTCCAAAGATCTATTATTTTATTCAGCATTATTTCAAGGGTAGCTTCATTTGTAGCAGTTATCGATATTTCATTTATTTCTTTCTTGTACTGAATCATCTAGAGTGAGAAAAAAACTTACTTAATATCTAGCAAGGTATTACCTTACCTGTATTTGTACATTACCTATACAGATGTTTTGGTAACTATACAGATGTTTTGGTAAATAGCTGAAATATACATATTTCTGCAAAATATATGAAATTCATATTTAATTTTCAGAAATGGAGCCTGATTGAACCTGTTTAAAGGTCAACTGTAAACAGCCGTATTTATGTATTGTATTTTAAGAAGTTACGAGTGGAATTCTATTTTCCTTTGTGTCCATATGGCAGCTTTCTAGCCACATAAGTGGCATTTTTGCTACTTAGACCCAGGCAACAATTTTACTTCACCTGAACTATTGCCACATAAGACTAAGCTTGCACAGGTAGGTTACTCATTGGCCATGCACATATGAATATGAAATGGAAATGACTGCAGGTGTTAGATGGAGGATAAGGCCAGAAGCAGCCATTTATCATCCAGATTTGAGGCCCGGTTTGCCTGGAGCCCAGATTCAAGACATGGCCAGAGAGACTGGCAGAGTTCATCTGTTCCTCAGACCAATACCTTTTCCTGCATATCCACACAGGATTCCAATATTGCTCGGAATTATACTGAGTAAAGTAGGCCTGAAGCTCTAGGTGGGAGGATTAATATATTTGGAGCACTGAAAATGTTCTCATAAATCCTGCCTGTTCATGATAAAGGCCAAGGTAGAAACCATCACATCATGGAGGTAAACATGGCTAAGGTGCTGTCAACATGAAGGCTTTGGATGTTGTGGTTCCACGGCTAAATAGCCAGGATGACCACTTTACAGAAGATGGAAAGAAGGAAGACATGCTCAACAACTATTTGCCTCAGTCTCCCCCCACTAAAAATAAGCTTCAAACCAGACAATTAATTAAAAAAATTATATAAGCAAGGCTGGGGGGTCATGATAAACAAAAAAAATGCAGAGTTTTTGACTGGTCTGAATGTGAGAGAGAGAAGGAGCCAACGTGCTCCAAAGCACACGGGCTAAACAAAGGCTCAGTGACCCTAGGTCCACAGCCCCAAGAAGCCCGGCAGAAATCTCCCTTACCCAGGTGTTTTGGGAGGGGAGGGGCAGAGAACTCCCATGCTGGTATAAAGAAGAGCCCAGGACAGGAAAGATGGAGGAGCGCAGAACCAGGAGGAGCAGGAGCGCGTCAATACACGCTGCAGGGAACTCTGAAAGCGACGTGGAGAGCTGGTAGGAGACTCTTGCAGAGAATAAGCCGCACAGCGGGGACTTAGAGCCAAGACTACTACTGACCCGGCGGAGCTCAGAACTGTTTGTTTACATGCCGGGAGCTGGCGGGGCCTGGCAGAGAGAATTGTACCATAATACCCCTAATAGAGAACCACTGTAGATTTGGCGGTACCGTAAAGCATGTAAAAGTGGCACATGCCAAAAAGATGGTGGCACAGGTGGACTTAATGCACTAAAAGGAATTGTGGCAACCTCAAGAAGAGGCCCAGAAAAAGAGAGAGAGAGAGCCACCAAAGAGGGACTGACCTCCCAAAGGTCAATTTGTTTTGATCTTGGCTAAAACAGCAGGAACAATAACACAGGCCAGGAGTGCCTCTTTGTTTTCTTGTTTTCCTGTCTGTTTTTTTTATTGGAACTGAGGTCACGTTGCAAGACCAACTGGCTGGTCAGAACCCAGTGGAATGGGTGAGGTTGTAGGGGTAGTGGAGCCCTCAGGAACGTAGGACCCTGCAGGATGACAGTGAGACTACTAATGGGACTACAAATACAGGTAATGAACCAACTCCTTTAACATCAAGTCATGGCAGGCAAAATGTGGGCGTGTAGATCACCAATTGGAAACAGTAATACCCTAGTTGATTGGCAGGCGGTGTCCTACAGGTCTGCAAGTGACGGAGATACTTGACACTGAATGAATCAAAAGTCAGCAGGGCCTGATGAATTTCATCCTAGAATACTGAAGGAACTGGTAGACAGGGTCTCAAAGCACTTGGCAACAATTTTTTTTTTTTTTACCAAGTTATGGAAGACAAGCAAAGTACTGGAGGACTAAAAAGGAGCCATCATAGTGCCAACCTTTCAAAAAGGGCAAAAAGACCAAGGAAGTATAGACCAGTTAATCAGACTTCAATACTCAGAAGTTACTGAAGAATATTATAAAGTCCATTTGTAACCATGTGAAGGAAGAAAATCTGATCACAACCAGCCCACATAAATTTGTTAAGAACAAATCATGCCAAACAAGTTTGATTTCTTTCTTCAACAAGACAGCTGGTTGGGTGGATGAAGAGAATGCAGTGGATAAATGGTACTTGGATTTCAGTAAGGCTTTTGATAAAGTTTCACATGCATCTTTTCATAAAGAAATTGGAGAAACATAGACCAGACAGAGCTACTATGAGCTGGATAAACAACTGGCTTCATAGCCATAAGCAACAATTAATTATATATGGATCCATGTTGGAATGGCAGGAAGTCTCCAGTTCAGTCCCTCAGAGGTTTGTCTCGGATCCAGTGCTGTTCAACATGTTTATTAATTATTTGAATATTGGAATAGACAAGTTTCTGCCCAAATATGCAGATGAAATTGGGAAGACAGGAATAGAATTCATGAAGAGCTTAACACACTGGAAAACTGAGTTTCAGACAACAGGATGAAGTTTAATAAAGGCAAATGCAAGGTGATAAACCTTAGGAAGAATAATCAAAAGGACTAATGCAGAATGGATGATAACTGGCTGGGTAGCAGCACTTGGGGTTCTGGGATTGCAGACTCAGCAATCTGATGCAACTTCAAAAAAGGTGAACAATTTTGGGCTGAATTAACAAGACTATAAAGTGTATAACATGGGAGGTAACTAGTACTAATCTACTCAGTCCTGGTTAAGTATTGTGTGCAGTTCTGGGTTCCACATTTTAAAAAGAGCATGCAAAGAAATTAAAGAGGATCTGAAAGGGGGCAAAATATAGTGATAAAAGATTTGGAAAAAAGCCATAAAAGACAAGAGGTTGAAAGAAAAGAACATGTTTATCTTACAGCAAAGGCAATTGAAAGGGCACACGATAGCAGCCTTTAAATATCTGAAGTGCTGCCAAAAGAAAAGGAAGAACAACTTTTCTCCCTTGCTGCAGAGAGCTGGACATCTATCAGTGGTTTGAAGTATTTAATAGCTCCTTCCTATAGATCCAGGGCATGGACAGTGCCCCTCACCCCTTTGCTTTACCTGTGGCAAGTTAGAGTGTTTTTGATGTTTTAAGCATTGTGCCCATTGGTTTGCAAGAGGGCTGTATGTGAAGCTTAAGTACAGATTATATTACAAGTGTCAAATTCATCCAGCTGCCTGGGATTGGGATGCAAGCCCCATATCAGACCCACATATAGGCCCCATGCACCAGTCACAGCACAGGGCTGGTCCAGCATGGGCAACTAATGTAGCACATATCCTGGACCAGCCCTGTGCACTGCAGTCAGTGTGTGCCGGCATTGGCCTTCAGCTTGCATGTGGAGCTGCCATGGAATATGCACTGCATGAGCTGTGCATACCAGACCAGTATGGCATGCTGGCTCCAGTGGTTGGGACTGGTATGTGGGCCCGATCAGGACTGGCCCTGGAGCCAGCGAGCAGGAGTTGTCTGGTGGCGCACTGCATGCAGCATATACCCCACACTGGCCCACTTTGGTGTGTGTAGCACATGTGCTAGGACTAGCCAGGCATGCCACATGCAACACAGCAGTCCCATGCTGCAAGACCCACAGATGAGATCCTAGGAATTCACAGGCCAGATATACCACACAGGGGATATGTCTACACATGCATTTGATATGAGACCAGTTTACTTGTGAATAAACTACTTGCACATAAATGCTCCCAAGCAGGCACCTACATGTGCAGGGTTGCGGCTGTTCCTGCTTCCTGAGGCCCCCAGGCCCTTCCTGGGGCCCCGCTTACCGCTGCCACACTCCCACCACTGCTAGCACTGCCATGCCCCACCAGCTGCCAGGGGCATGTGTCGTACATGGTGGTCCTGCTCCTCCTCGAATTGGGGACCCTGCCTTTCTGCTCTTCCCCTACCTCATGTAGGCCTACACTGACCACTTGGACCCCTTCCAGGCACACTTCAACTGGTGCCTGGGCCAGAACTGTGCCCAGGTGGAGTGCACCTTCAGGTGCCTCAAGGGATACTGGAGCACTCTCACTGCCCACGTTGAGCTTAGCAGATAACATCCCCTGGGTCATTGTCACAGTCTGTGTGCTGCATAACATCTGTGAGGCTTGAGGAGAGCTCTTTTGTGAGGCCTGGACGGAGAAGTTGCACCAGGGGGAGGATGCCTGACAGTGGGAGCACCAGCTGTGGCAGCAGTGACAACAGTGGGACCACCCACTGAGGCCCCTGGCAAACTGCACACCCACCCCTGGGGGCCAGGGCACTGGCTGCAAGAGGCACAGGCCACAGGTTCACATGCTGCAGCAAGTCCAGCAGCCAGCGGGTTTGTCCAGGACAACAGCAGCCACTGGTCCTGGCACTGGTGGCTCTGCCTCTGGCAGCTGGTGACTGGCTACTGCACAGTAAAATGTCTCGTTTAGATGCAACCAGGCTGTATCTTTGATATGACTCGGTTAGAGAAACATTTGTCTAAGATGGTTTAGATAAGGATGATCCTTCCTTGAGCAGAGGGTTGCACTGGATGACCCTTTGAGGTCCCTTCCAACTATCCAAAGTAGGGATAGAAAAGTGCCTATGTTTTGTGATTCTATGAACATACCGATCCTTTAGACCCAGTGGTTGAACAGTCAGAGAACTGGCCCAGGAAGCTAGGGATCTGCATTCTAGCCTTCCCTAGGGGAAGGGGTTTTTGTCTGCATGTCTCCGACACATCACACCACAGGTTAGATTTTATGTAGTCCCCTCTCCAGCACTCCTTATGAAGTTAAACCACTGCACTTTGCATTGGATAAAATGGATGGATAGCAATGCAGTGGAGAAGAGCAAGGATCCAAATTAAAAGCTATGGCCTGCTCCCTTCCACAGCAACATAAGATACTATTGAGCTACAAACCATCTAGCTTGATTTTTATCTCCTGGCCTCACTTATCTCCCTCTCCTGGCTGCCTGGGGGAGGTAGGGGGTAGCTTCAACAGAAACACTAGAGAGGGTTTTTAATAGAAGATGAGACATTAGGACTATATTTTGCAGCACAAGTATATGAATCAGACACTGATTTTAATATAAATTAATGCATCATATACTTACATTGAGTTCCAAAACATTATCCAAGGTAATCTTTTTATCCCAAGAAATTGATTGTCCAGTAATACGTTGTATAATTTCCCAATGCCTTTGTTGAAGATGTGGACTTTTTAAAAACATAATGACAGACAAGACTTCTTTAAAATTAATTAATGACTGCTTCAGATCTGTTATTATATTATTTTCTGGTAAACCTTGAAAAATAATATGAAACATTTATAGAACACCAGACTATGAATTCCATTTGCATAAATTAATATTGTCAGTAATGTAACTGAGAGGGAGAGTCCAAGACAGCACCCCCAGTTGCTATCTCTGCAGGTGGGAAAGGGACTCTAGATCCTGCTTGCCATCAAACAACTTCAAGGGAAACAGACTATTCCAACTTTTCTCTGAGCCTAATCTGCATAAAACAAACTGTTCCAAACAGGAGATTTTACCACACCTTCAACTCTCCTATGAAATATGAACTTTCATTTCTACCTAGGAGAACTTTTACAATCTTTTCGCCTATGCCTGAAGAAGAGTGCTTGGGCCTGAAAGCCTGCAATTTTTTTAAATTTTTTTTTTTTGCAAAAATCTAGTTTAATAAAAGATACCACCTCTACCATGCATTCTGGTTCCTTTTGCCTCTAGACCAATATGGCTACAACCTGGTACCTTACCTAGTCAATGGCTTGTATCTCATAAAAATTTGATTTTGAAGAATAAGAAAACAGCAAAGACATATTAAAATAAACAGAATAATTCTCTTTGAATTGGATAAACTGGAGAAACGATCAAAAAAATTAGTCAGATGAAGTCAACAAGGACTAGTGTGAAGTCCTGCACTTCGGATGGAATAATTGCATCCAAAAATACAGACTGGGTGATGATGGCTATGCTGCAGTACTCCTGAGAACTATCTGGGGGTTTACAGTAGAGCATAACATGAATATGAGCCAACAGTGTGCTCTTGTTGCAAAATAATCAACATTAGACTGGGTTGCATTAATAGAAATGTCTCTTGCAAACCAAGGGAAGTGATTCTTCTGCTTTTTTCAGCACTAGTGAGGCCCCACCTGGGACTAGTATGTCCATTTTTTGGTCCCACACTTCAAAAGATTTTTGGACAGATTGGCAGGAGTCCAATAGAAAGTAATAAAAATGATTAAAGGTCTGAGAAACATGATTTATGAGGAAAGGCTAAAATAACTAAGATTATTTAGTCTGGAGAAGAGAAGGCCAAGGGGGAATTTGTCTTCAAATTACTGAGGGGCAATTCTAAAGAGGATTCAGATAGAATTTTCTGCATGGCTCTTGGGGAAAGAACTAGGAACAATGGCCTCAAGCTGCAGCAGAGGAAATCTAGGGTATTAAGAACAACTTTTTGACTATGAGATTGGTCAAGCACTGAAATAGGATACCTAGGGAACTTGTGGAATCTTCATCCCTGGAAATTTTCAACAGTAGGTTAGGCAGACATTTGACTAGGATGGTTTAGTCAGGGACAACCCTGCTTGAGCACAGAGTTGGACTAGATGACCATGTAAGGTTTCTTCCAGCCCTATTGTCCTGTGATTCCAATTTATACCCACTGTGGATGCGGCTCTGAATTTCTGTACATTCGTTTTGCTTACCTAATTATATCTATGGATGTCTACAAGTCTGAAGCTATGTTTTTGGTAATATCTTTTACTGGACCACAGCATAACTGGGAGAGATGTTATACACATTTTCAGGAACTGAATGCCCCATCTCAGGCCCAGGAGTTTAGGAACACGGCGGGGCACCTGGGGCAAAGTGAAGCAGCAACTTCCAGTTCAAGATCACAAATGTGCAACACCAGAGCAGCTGCATTTTTTTGCCTGCTCCTTGCTACATCACTGCTCAGGCCATCCCACACTGGAACTGACAGAAAAGATCAAATAGCTACCTGAGGAGGATCAGACCTTTGACAGCAAGGTAATAGTTTTTCTTTTCTTGGATACTTGGAATGGCCAATAAAAATGATACTTTATATTTTGATTATTTTTGGTGTATGCATGGGTTATATAACAAAAACCCCTTGTATTCATGATCATTCAGAAAATCTGAGACACAACACTCGAACCATATTACAAATCTGAAGCAACTAGCAATTTTCATGTTTTTACCTTTTTCTAGTATCTGTATTATCTGCATAAATCTGCTAACTTCCATTTGTATTAAATCTACATCAAGGTTCTCAAAAAGGGTGCATTTCCACCTAAAAGAAAGCTTTCCCCATTCCTCAAGTGAATCCCACAATAGTTTTCGCAAAGTTAATTCATCTTCAATCTCTGAAAGCTCTGTGGTGACTCTTTGAGCACTTGAATCACCAGCTTGACTCTTCTGTGACATCTTTTCCAAGGATGCTGTTCTCATGTCAGCAATTGCACTGTAGAAGAAATCCTGGTACCTAACATAACTTCGGGTTTTGTTATAAATGACTGCAGCTTCTTCCACAAGATTTTGGATAATTTCTTTAGCTGTCTTAGGCAGTGTTTCACTGAGGAGGAGGACTGGGTTTCTAACCTAGGCAGCATAAAAATGGGACAGAATAAGTTCCGAAACTATCGAAGAACCAAGACTTGCACTGCTAATAATTTTTTTTACATTAAAACAATTGGTTAAAACAATTTGTAAGAGGGGCACATAGGCAAGTATCTGAAAAGATATATTATTTATGACTCCCAGGCTTTTTACCATATTGTTCTGTTATAGCTTCTTCTACTATGCACATGTGCTTTAAATTTACAATTTTAGGCTTCTTAGGAAGACAATGATACAAAAAAAAGGTTTTTTTAATTCTCTAGATACTAAAGATGTATGAGATTCTTGATTTTTCAGAAGAGGTTTCCATTTTCCAGAGAAATTAGGAATATTAATAAATTACATGCATTAGTAACAGCTTTACATTTTCAAAGTGCTTTGTTCTCTGTTCAGGAAAAGACTTACTCACATGCTTAAAATAGGGCATATGGTTAAGTCAAATTATATTTGGCAACTGAAAATAATCACTTAAAGCAGAATGCAAAATTCCATTAACCTCTATTTGTGCCATGAAGCATACGAAAAATCAAGCAATTCTCAGGCAGTTGGTGTGCCATGACAGCCATTTAATATGCTGGAAATATAGTCTTCTCTTGTTACAGAAGAAAAAGAAATGGGAGAGAGCCTGACATTCATATCCATGTCAGAAAGAACAGAGTCAATGTTTGATACAAAGAACCAAGAGATCAGTCACTGGAGGAGAAAAAGTGTGCACTATTAGAACACAGAACACAAGATATAGACTTGAGGTTGAAAATAATCTCAAGAGAAGCTGAGAAAAATCCACCAATTATCCTTCATTTTGATATAAGTAGCACTGCCGGATTCCTGCTTCAACAGATCAGTAAGAATTACACAAAAGTGGGGGTGATGCTCAGAAAAGGGGAGGTTCTGGTGATCTTCTAGGCAAGTCTTCCAATTTTACAAATCAGGAGAGAGGAGTGACCCAATAATGAAAAACAACAGATGGCTCAAGGATTGGTGCTAGGAAGAAGGTTTTGGAGTGTTCAACTCACTGGAAGGCACTCATATAAAAAGAATACTCTTCTTGATGGATGGACTCCATCTAAATACCTGGGATACTAAACTTCTAGAATTAAGTACACAAAAAATAAGAGTTATTTTTACTCTCTAGATACTAACAATGTATGAACATCTTGATTTTTCAAGAGAGGTTTAAATTTTCCAGAGGAGTTAAGAATATTAATGATCACATGCATTAGTTATAGCTTTACATTTTCGAAGTGCTAAATTAGGAAAAAAAGATTTAGAAATTAGGATATTAAAATCAGGCACAGGCATTAAATAGGAAAAAAATCAGCTAAACAAGACTATAGTACAGGATAAAGAAACATCAGATGGCAGGAATATGAAAGAGGCGGAGATGAGAACAAGTTAGAACATGTATTGGAAACTGTAAGCAGGTCACTCACCCAGCTTCCTTTTCAAAGCCAGTCAGCTCTCTACTCTGGGTTTCCAGCCAGTTTATTTTTCCTGGGGCAAACTTGTCCCCACAGAAACAAAATGAACAATAAAACATAAGTATGAAAAATAACAAATAGACAGATAAACCAAACCTTCAGTCCTTCCTAAGACCCTGAGAGGGCAACTAGGCTCTGTGCCTCAGTACCAGTCATCTCTCCTCTGCACTCTGGCTCCTGGAGCTTTTAGTAACTCCTAATTCACTTATTAGCTGCAGCTACTGCCAGTCTTTCAGCCAGGCAGACTCTTAAATGCTGACTACAGGCAGCTAGATCTCAGCTGAGCACCTCCTTAACAGTGCCACAGTCTGATAATACAATCAATTAAAAGATCAATTCTAATGTCTAATCTGGTTAGGAAACTGGATAAGATCAGAAAGAAACAACTGAGAAGTCTGTACATTGACAAAAGGAATCTGGGCAAGAAAATGAAACAACAAAAACTGGTATAGAACAAAAAACAAGTATCACAGACATATTAGAAACAAGGCAGAATAGCAAGTGTGACCAACACAGGTATTGAAGGCCACACACTTCATAAGACAAAACTAGATGTAAAGGTTGAGGATACCATTGGGCACTGATATATTTATTTCATTGTAATTGTGAAGGGGTCAAGGCCCCGGGGGGCCAGGGTCGGGCGGAGAACAACGGAATTCCGCCCAACTTCTGGGTGCTGACCCAGAAGTGTGGTCGGAAGCTTGTCCTTTCCCGGAACTCGGACAGGGCCGGGCCGGGACTGACCCGGAAGAATAAAAGGAGCCCACCTACCCCAAACAGGAGAGGGGAGAGGCTCCAGCCGGAGCCTATGCCGGCGTCTGCGGAGCCGGGAGCTGCCGAGCCGGGAGCCGCGCAGCTGGAGCCTACACTGGCGTCTGCGGAGCTGGGAGCCGCGCAACAGGATGACCATGGAGCTGGCGGCTGCGGAGCCAGGAGCCGCACAACAGGAGCCAGCGGAGCCGGGAGCTGCGGAGCCGGAGGTGGCGGAGATCAGAGATGCGGAGCCGGTAACAGCGGAACCGGTGGCAGCCGCTCCGGAGGGGCCCGGGGAGAGGGGCCCTGAAGGAAGGACCCTTCGCCGGCGGCTGCAGGCCATTTGGCCGCTTAAGAGGACCCGCGAGCGGGGAGGTAAGCCCTGCGCACCCCCCGGGTCTCGAGAGACAGGCAGTGGGGGTCCAGAGACCCCAGACCAGCCGGAGCTAGCGGCACCTGGCCGGGGCCAGGTACCATGAGGATTCCTATAGGGTCCTGCAGTGCGAGGGCAGAACCCCACGGCAGGACTGGTGAACGGACAAAGGGGCCAGGTGTCCCTGCCTGACGGGGCCGGAGGTTATTGGGAGTGGGAGGAATCTCCTCTGCCCCAGAGAAGCGGGCGCCGACATTGTACGGCCATTATACTACTTCATTTGCTGTATATTTGTTACCTAGCAGGGGTTAACCCCCTGCATGGGAGCCACCCTGACGGAGGCTATCCCGGAGGACCGGGCGAGGGTGTAGGGGAGGAGGAGCCCTCAGGACCCCTGGACTTTGGAGACGAGGGACCGCATCCGGACTGCCAGCTTCCCCGCACGGGTGAACCCCTAAATTACATCAAGTCGTGGCAGGCGAGACCGGTGGAAGCGAGAACGGACAGCCGAGTACCCCCTCCTCTCCAGGGGCCGTCGAGGGGACACAGGGACTCACATCAGGTGACACACCCCATCCCTTCACAGTAATCTACCATGTAGCATGGATAAAACAGAATCAGGCCAAGTCAAAAATCACTTCGAGAAAGATTGCAGAAGAAGTCCTATTGGTATGGTTTTAGACGTCTGCTATCAGAGCTGTAGCCAGGCATTTTGGCAGCTGGTGCCAGCCGTGGGCAGTGTATCCCCCTACACACTATTAAGATTACTTCCATTTGATTTGGCACCACTGGCAGCAGAAGAAAATATTATTGGTGGGGGGGCGAGTAAATATTACTTGGGAGGGTTAGCCCCCAACCCTCCCTCCTGCAAGGCTGTTAGTGAGAGCTGGTGTTGTGTACGGCCATGGAGGAGAAGCACTGGGCACTATGGGATGGCGGCACTATGGTGCTGCTGCCGTCACCAGCTGCCATGAAATTAGTTTGGGGAGCTAAGCCCTATTAGCCCCGGCCTTCCACCGCCTATGTTTGGCACCCCTTGTGTGAGAGCTTCAAGTGCCAATGTATCGCTGGCACTGCCCTTCCTACAGTATTGTCTACTATAGACCTCCGTGGCTAGAGCTAGATATGAATAGCAGCAACTGTATATTCAAGGACAACTAACTTCACAAATACAAACTGGAGTACAAATGCTACAAATAATGATATCCAGGAATATCAAAGCCTTAATACAGTCACAACAAATGCATTCCCCAAATAATCACTAAACTAGTAGGACTATTTTTGTTACATTTTGGTAAGCAGTGAGGATATTTACAGAAAAGCTGGTGTAGAAAATAACTTTGGAATGAGTACACAAGTTGATTTGATTTAAAGTAAATAGAAAGCTAACCAAAGAGTTCTGTAACAAAGGATTTTCATTTCAAAGGGACTAAATTTGAAAAACAAATGGAACTAGATAGTGAAGAAAGCTCAAGATTTAAGTGAAAGATGCAAAAGCTATCATAAATTTGCATCCCAAGAAAGAAGAAAACCCTATTCAGAAAGGAACCAGAGCCAGCTGAATAAAAAATCACCTCATAAATGACTTTTCCACTCTTGAGGAAGGGCTTTTTGTGCCCGAAAGCTTGTCTAACATCTCTCCCAACTGTACTGTTGGTCCACTGGAAACCCTGATTCTTACCTATCCCCTGAGTTATCATGGTTACAACACCACCATTTCATAAAGGACATTTGGAGTAAGCAGAGAGTCTACAAAGAAGCAGATAAAGAGAGACTGACCATTTAGGAGCACTGTCTTCACTAGCAGAAGGTGTAGGGATCGAGTGAGACTTGCCAAGAGTCAAGTGAAGCTAGACTCGGCAAAAGAAATTAAAGAGTAACAGGTTCTCTCACCATATAAAAAGAGAGCAAGACAAGAAATTGTGGAATACCTATTCAGTGAAGACTTGATGGAAATTTTAAAAAATATCACATAGAAAGACATGGGAGTTGGTGTTACAGACAGTGAACAATATTGGGTGTATCTACATTTGTGCTTTACTGCACTTGACTAATTTCTCCACAGCAAAGTGTCACAGTCTACACGTGCACTGGTATTAGGGTGCACTAAATTAATTAACTCCCTTCTAGGTTAGTACTGTCACCAGCAGTACTATCCTACAGCGGAGTAATTATGTGCAATCAAACGCGTATCTATACTGTGACAGGGGCTGACTGGGGCATGAAGGAAATAAAATGTGGGGGCTGCTTGCTGCCTAGCCTTGCACTTTAGCACTCTTGTACCCCAGACAGCCCCTCTGCTGCCCAACGGTGCCACCCACACCCTGAGGCTGACTGCTGTAAGCCCCCTGCCAACCCAAGGCTGTTCCACCCCAGCTCAAATGGCATATGTAACGCATCCATTTAATAGCGCAAACTACAAAGTCATGCACCTAAAGGCCTGTAAGAATTTTGGTATATGCAGCAGAAGAGATGAATCAAAAATACTGATCTCAAGTACCAGAAGATCACAGTATGACATATGGAATTTTATGTATAATTCTGGCACCGATATTTAGGAAAGATTCACTCAAACTGGAACAAGAGCAGAGAATGGATAGGAGGATGCTCATGGGAATCAAGGAATTATAAGGTTAGAAAAAACCTCAAGGGTCATCTGGTTCAGTGCCTAGTAGAATGGAAAACTGATCCGACAGGAATGAGTAAATGAACTTGGCTTGCCTGATTTTGCAAAACAAAGGCTAAGAAAGGATACTCCTGCTCTCTGTAAATATATCAGGGAGTAAACAGCAGAAAGGAAAAAGACCTATTCAAGTTTAAGAATAATGTTGGTACAAGAACAAATAGCTGTAACATGGCGTGAATATAGGCTGAAAATTAGACAACAGCTTATAACAATTGAAGAAGGGAGATTCCTGACCTTTCCATTATGAGTAGAAAAGGTAAGTAATCTACCTAGTTTTGTGGAATTTACTAAATGTGTATCCTTATGGCACATCCCAATGAATTTGAAAATTTTGCTAAGTACCTTGTCACAAGGACACAAAAAAGGAAAAGACAGATTATATTTATTAACAGGTCTTAAATGATGCATTTCCCTGCCTTTACCTAAGACTGAATAAACTCTTTTTGCCAGAAGCAGTGTTTTTATTTATGTTTGTACAGAGCTTAGTACATTGGGTTCCTTAAAAGGGTTAGTACTTGTTATTAATGTAATAAAAAGTAAATTAATGTCAGTGTGAGTTAAGTGCTTGCGTAAGTGCTTTGTTGAATTGGGATATTTACTACAATTTTACATAATTAGCCCATGTTAATTTATTATGTTTGCTATATAAGTATTATTATACATACTTTAAAGATGGGAGAGATGAGATGCAGAAATATTAGGGACTTGCCCAAAGCCATAAGAGGAGTTCCTGTCCAAGTAAGGAAGAGAATTCAGTATTTTCTGGTTCTTAAAAGAGGCAAGGATTTCTTAGAGTGACGTATCTTTGGGCTCAAACCTGGTGAAGAACGGCTTGCATTCAAAAGCTTGTCTAATAGGGCTGTGTGAAGCTTTGGTCCCTGATTCAATTCAGTGGCTGAATCTCTGAATCTGAATGGAATCAGAGGACGCTTTAATCTCTCCAAATTGAACTGGAACCCTCCGAATTGATTCAGAGAGATTTGATTTGGAAAGTTTTGGACATAGACACAGCTTTAAATGTTTTGTCTACATACTTCTAGGTAGCAGGCAGCTCATGAATGCTGTGATGCTGGGGTGCATGAAGTGTCCCACAGAAGCACGGGGGGGTTCCCCAGCACACTTGGCAGCAGACTGGGAAGTGGACCAGAAGCACTTCCAGTCCACTTCCAGGTCCACTGGAGAGTGTGCTGGGCAACCCCCCATGCCTCCCTGGCTCAGTGACTGGTGCCTCCTAGGTCTGGGGTTGCCGAGCCATGAGCGTGTGGGGAGGGGGGCCCTGTACACACCCCATTGGACCTGGAAGTGTACTGGAAGTACTTCTTGTCCACTTCCAGTTTCACCACCAAGCACATGGCGGGGGGGCCCTGCACTCCTGTGGGGATGCTCCATCTGTCCCAGCAGCGCAGTGTTCACAAGCCATGCTAGTATCCTGAGGTATGTAGAAAAAACATTTAAAGCTGTATCTATGTCCGAATTGCTGATTCTCTGAATCAGCATCCAATCTTCAGGTTCAGCCAAATCAAATCAGGGACAGTCATCTGAATCAACAAACTGAATCACCATCCCCAATTTGGGCTGAAACCAAATAGAATAGGGCCTGCTCTGCACACCCCTATTGTCTAACTCTATCCCAACTATGCAGTTGGTCCAATAAAAGATATCACCCTAAAAAATCCTTGCCTCTTGCATAATTCCTGGGCCATCACAGGTACAACGTCACTCTAACACTACCTGGTTCTTAAACTCATTTTCAGACCACTAAACTGGACTACTTTGAAAGATAAAAACAAGTTTTCCTAATCTATCAGTAACTTACTTTGTTTTTAAATTTCTTAAGTTCAAACTGTAGACTGTCAATATATCCATCCAAATCTCCACTGAATTTTATAATATTATCATTCTTCTTTTTTTCACAAATTAAGAGAGTTGATTTAAGATCATGCAAGCTGCAAGAAAGGGTCTGATATAGGGCAAACTGCTCAGCTGGAATATAGATAGCATATAATCTTGCAATACAACAGAGTTGGGAGAGATTGTTATATTGAGCCTCCAGTACTGGTAGTGATTCAGAAGTTTGGTTCAACAAAGTCAAATGCTCAATAAAATCTTCTGCTGTTGTTAGCTCTTTGTTCAGCTTTGTAAATGCTGAATGGATCACCTAAGATAATTGAAATATTAATTAGAATTTTTTCCATTATAACACGTTACAACACACTATAAAACAGGACCCTAACTTTCAAAATCTCTACAGTTTTTATAGTTTCCCTGGGCGTGTCTACATGTGCATTTGATGTGGGAGCAGTTTACTTACAAATAAACACTCCCAGGCAGGCAGCTATACTTGCAGGCAAGCAGGAGCAGGTTTGCTGTTAATGGTAGCAATCTGCTCCCACTTCCTGGGGCCCTGCAATGGGCACCTGCTGCCACCAGGGTGAGCTCTAGGTTCCCCCTGGGTGCTAGCCCAGGGGCTGGCAGGGAACACTGAGCCAGGAGACAGCTGTCTCCTGGTTGGGTTGGGACACTGCATCTCCCAACCCCTGCTCCCTGATAATTATCTCTGAGTGGAGGACTTGAAGCTCTGCATTGCCGGGGCAGGGGAATGTAGTCCCCACCTGGGCTTCGGTGGTGGAGCCCACCCTGGCAGCAGGCAGCTCCCAAGGACAGGAAGCAATCTCCCACCCCCTGGTAGTCAGCCAAAGGGAAGAGGATTTGATCCCAGTCAGGTGTCTACATGAGAGCTACCGCGCAGTAAGTAATTGCAAGTAAATATGCTACTTGTATCTGCAGGTAGGAAATTTACTCACAATTAGTGAGGTTTACTGTTCAGTAAAGCGTGCACGTGTAGACGCACATGTTTACTACATAGTAAACTTAGCTACTGCACAGTAAATCATCTCGTGTAGACACATCCTCTGTTTTACGATCATAAGATTTAAAGAAAGATTAGAACAATATAGTTAATAAAATAACAACATAAAATTTATTTTGGATGAAGATGGAGGGCCAGCTACTTCACATTTTTCTGACAATATAAAGTAATCCATTTTAAATACCTACTCAACCATGGTACAGAAAAGCACATACTTGTGTATACAAAAAAGAATTAAGGCCAAAGCTTTTTTACCTTGAGAGAGAAGGGGAAAGCTGGACTATGGAATGAGTTGCCAAATAAAATTATAAAATAAATTCAGTAGTTCTCAGTCTTTTCACATTGTGACTGACCCTGGTTTACAACAATAACAGCAAATTTAGCTTCTATAGAAACAGGGTATTATAATAAAAGATGGTGCTGCCTATCCTCCTCAAGACCACTTTGTAACTCAGACACTCAGGTTAACATGTGACATGGATTAACTCAAAGTCTGACTGATTTAAGAATTGGTTGCCAAGCCCTCCCCTTTATAAAGTTACAATTACTGTTATAAAAACAATTTTCAAGATGCCTCATGTACACCAAGCACATCTTCCTAAAATTTGGGAAGAAGAGAGAATACAACACAACATACAGCCTGCCATGAATCTTGCAATCAAGAATTCATTTATCAGTGCAAAACTTATAAAACATGAGGATGGATTCTGTAAAATAAACTGCTACAGTTACCAAAGATAATAGGAAAAGTAGCAATGGGCTTCAACTACAGCAAACAAGAATTATTCCAAATCTCAGGGAAAACTTCCTAACCATAAAAATAGGAGAATGGAACAAGTTATTTATGGAAGTTTCAGCATCATATTTGCTAGAGATTTTCAAGAGGCCTGAGGGATGCCTATCTGAGATGGTCATAGACGGGGGTGGCCATCCTGCAGCAATTTACCCCAAGTGGCACAGGCAGTTTCTGTGTGTGGGGGATGCAGTAGACCAGGGAAGGGACAGGCAGCACAGTGGCAGATAGAGCAGGAAGCGGAAAGCAAAGCAGCAAACCAGACAGGGAGCACAGGGTAGGAAGCAGAAAGCAGAGCAGCAGATCAGGCAAGAGAACAGGATTAGAGTGGCACTTGGGGAGGATGCAAGGTTAATTTGTGGCCTGCTTGCCAAAAGGGTTGGCCTGCAATGATTTAGGAACAGCAAGTCCTGAATCTGCAGAGGGGTTGCACTAGGTGATCCTTGAGGTCCCTTCTAACCTCATGATTTTTAGATTGGTAAATAAAAACACAAAGCTGGAAATCAGAAAAGAAAGCAAATTAATCAATTTCCAAGAAAAATGTGATAAATATGGAAACAAAAAAATGCAGAATCCCATATGACATTTTCAAAAAAACTATACTTAAGGTTTTCATTCAGAACTCCAACAATTAGTACTCCATAATTGTCCAATAACCTTATTGCCATAAAACAGTATTTGATCACAGGATATTGCTGATTTATAAATATATGGAATAAAATCATGCAGTATATTTTCATTTATTTACCCCTACATATCTGTTTAATAAAATTTATCAAAGCCACTTACATCTAAAAGATATGTACTCCTTGCTTCAATTAGAGTATTCAAAGATGAACGTATTATATTAAGTAGGCCTTCAAAATATGGCAGACAGTCTGTCTGATAGTTAAAACTTTTGACCTTAATCATATGGATTCGTCTTTCGGTAGTCATGCATATTATTTCTTTTATATCACATGTATACTTATCTAGAATATTCCTAAAATCATCAGAAGACAATTCTCTTTGTAGTTTTGAGATTCTGATATTCATAATTTTAGCTTCATCCACTATCTTACAATACTGCATAAAGTTTCTGCTGTAAGATTCAACTTGTGCCATTGAGCTACTAAGAACAGACAGAAGAGTGGCAATCTGTGGATTAAATATTGTAAAATAAAGTTAGATATTGTAAGAAAAAGTTACAAAATATCATTGACACCGTTAAAATTATGTTCAATTTTCTCTGTGATTAAGGTATCCAGTGATATTTTTGTAAGTGTATATCATTTTCCAAGGTATTATCATCGAAGTATATAAGCTGAACTTTTGCAGAAAACCATGGAATTATACTTTCTAATATTTAAATGTGTATGGTGTATATCTCATTTGTACCTTCCTCCTCAGATTCCTGACTAAAAAATTAATTCCTATATGACAGCCACAAAAAGTAAGTTAATTACATTTTTTCCAGGTGTTTCCAGTTCTGGGTTTCCCAGAGTATTCAGTGCGTCTCTTACTAGAAGGTTAATTTTTCAGGACAGGAACTTCCTCATTTTCTGTTTTGGCACTACTGAACACACTATTAGCACTTAACTATAGATTGATGTATATAATACTTTTATGACTAAAGTATGTTACTTAGCTACTTTTCCTGAATTGCAGCACGCACATTGTTTTCATAGCATGGATCTGTCCCTAGAATGAGTTCCCAATTTGGCCATGGAACTGGGTACTGCTTTTGGCACAACTCAGTACAACTTTCAGGTGACTGCATCTTTTTATGTAAACACTGAGTGAAGACCAACAGATGAGGATCCTGATTAAATGGAATAACCTGAGCTAAAAAGAAATTATTAAAAAGTTAATTGTATAAGAAGATTCCCAGAATTAAAATATAAAGAGATATATGACAAAAGAGCTATATAATATGCAGTCTCCACTGACGCAAGTTCTACATCAATACCTTCTTTTCTCCATACAACTGATTGTGACAGTCTCTTAATTCTAATATAATAAAAGCCTTAGTCTGTCTGTCTGTCTGTAATGCTTTAGTCACACTCTGATTGGTTGTCTTGGCAGCCAATCACAATGCTGACTGAAACAACCAATCAGATGGCTCCAAGAGCATTCCAGACAGGAGGCAATGGTAGTGGTGCGGCGAAGTGCTGCCATGACAGTGGGAACAGAGGGGATGGAGCGGGGGTGCTGGCTTCACTGCCCCCAGCCCTGCTCCTTGGAGGCAACGGAGGTGCAGAGTGCTGGCCTTGCCCTGCAAGGAGGGGGAGGCAGCAGGGAAGAGGGGAGGAAAAGAGGGAGAGAGGGGGGCAGGATGGGGAATGTGGGGGTTTCCGGTGGCAATATCAGCTTGCCACTTCTGTGCCCTCCCCCCTCTGCTGCCACCACTGCTACCAGGCCCCAACAACAGCTGGCAGACAGGGAGAGGCAGCAGTGTAGATGGGAAGAGAGAGGGAGGAGAGACAGGGTGGGGGAATGTTGCATGTGGCCAGACATGAACCAGTGGCAGTGTGGAGCATGGGTTGTCAGCAGCTGCTGCTGTATGCAAGCCGCCCCCCACCCCCAATTCCTGGGACCCAGGTGTGGCACAGGGTGGAGCAGTGGAGATGCGTATGGGGATGCACATGCACCCTCTGAGAGTGCTGGTGCACCCTCTGACTGGCTGCACTCGCCACTTAAGTAATGGGTGGGGGGGAACGCAAGACCACCAGTGCCTGCCCTGCAGGTGCTGGCCGATCACTGCAGCCACTCCCAGAAGTGGCTGCAGTCACTCCCAGAAGCAGCTGCAGCAATTCGCCATAGCGGGATTGGCCGTGGGGTTCCCCCCTGGCCTACAAGACTGCCCATGGGGGGACCCCTCCCAGTCCAGGCAGCAAGATCAGTTGGTGGGGCTGGTCGCAGGTGGGGCACATGTCCCCCACGATTAAGATGGCACCAGTCAAACATGGGGTGGAGTGGCAGGGGGGCACATGGGGCCAGAGGCAGAGCGGTGGCACTGAGTGATGGTGCTCCATTCCCCCCATCCACCCATCATTCATGATGAGCAATTTGCTAAAAGAATACATAATGTAAAAATCCCACAACCCACAGAATACATTTAAATATGAATTCTTAGGTTCTTATTTTCATAGATTTCATAGACATTTGGGCTGGAAGGGACCCTGGAGGATCATCGAGTCCAATCCCCTGCCCCAGGAGCAGGAAGTCAGCAGGGATCATAGGATCCCAGCAAGATAAGCATCCAAATGTGTCTTGAAGGCATTCAAAGTGGGTGCTTGAACCGCCTCCGGTGGCAGTCTATTCCAAAACTTGGGGGCTTGGACAGTGAAGAAGTTCTTTCTTATGTCCATCCTGAATCGGTTATGGTGAAGTTTGTGACTGTTCGACCTTGTCATCCCTTGGGGCGCTCTGGTGAACAGACGTTCCCCCAGATCCTGATGAGCACCCCTGATAAACTTATAGGTGGCCACCAGATCAACCCTGAGGCTGCGCTTTTCCAGGCTGAAGAGCCTCATAGCCCTCAGCCTCTCATCATAAGGTCTGTTTTCCTGACCTCTCATCATGCACGTGGCTCTCCTCTGCACCCTCTCAAGCTTCTCCACATCCTTTTTGAATTGCAGAGCCCAAAACTGGATGCAGTACTCCAGTTGCGGCCTCACCAAGGCTGAGTACAATGGGAGAATGAAGTCCCGGGATTTACTTGAGAAGCATCTATGGTTGCAAGCCAGCATTTTGCTCACTTTACTAGCCGCAGCATCATGCTGAAGGCTCATGTTCATTTTGTAGTTAATCATGACCCCCAAGTCCCTTTCATCTGTAGTGCTAACCAGCGACGCACTGCCGAGCCTATAAGCATGCTGCAGGTTTTTCCTCCCAAGGTAGAGAACCTTGCATTTTTCAGTGTTGAACACCATCAGGTTCTTGTCCACCCATTTTCTGAGCCTGTCAAGATCCGCCTGGATCACCCTCCTGTCCCCAGGTGTGGATGCTTTATCCCAGAGTTTGGTGTCATCAGCAAACTTGGCCAGTCCAGTTCTAACACCAATGTCTGCACCATTGATGAAGATGTTAAATAGTATAGGCCCTAGGACAGAGCCTTGAGGGACCCCACTGATCACAGCACACCAAGACGATTGGCTCCCATCGACCACCACCCTCTAGGTCCTACCACGAGCCAATTCCCCAGCCAGCGGATCATGGTGAGGTCACGGCGGCAGTTAGCCAGTTTAGCCAACAGGTGAACGTGGGATACCAGGTCGAAGGCTTTTTTAAAGTCAAGATATGCAACATCGATCTCTTCCCCCTTGTCCAGGTGATAAGTCACCTGGTCATAAAAGGAAATGAGATTGGTCAGGCAAGACCTATCCACAATAAACCCATGTTGGGTATCCCTCAGGATATTGCCTTCAGCTAGTCTGTTAAGGACAGCCTCTTTGATAATCTTTTCCAGGACCTTCCTCAGGATAGAGGTCAGGCTGATGGGCCTGTAGTTAGCCGGATCTACTTTCCTCCCTTTCTTGAAGATAGGCATGACATTGGCCCTCTTCCAATCATCAGGCACTTCACCAGAGCGCTAAGAGCTCTTGAAGATCCATGCCAGGGGCTGTGATGTTTGCCAGCTTCCTGAGTACCCTTGGGTATAACCCATCAGGGCCGGCTGACTTGAATTCTCTGGTGAATTCCTCATCAAGGTCTTGACTCCGGGTAGGGGGTCTGTAGTAGACCCCGACCATAGTATCCCCTGTACTGTGTTCCCCACGGATTTCAACCCAGAGGGTTTCTATGTACTCTAAAATTTACCATTATTTCAAAGTGATCTGTTTTATTTCACATATAAAACCTGGCACTCTACCTAGTTATGGGTGGATTCCAACAGTTGAAAGATTAATTTGTTGCTTATAAATAAGAATAATATTAGTATAAAGAAGCAACAAATTAGCATGGCATAAAAATATAAACTTAATATGCAGGAGTTAAGAATAATGTACATTTATTTCTTTGCCTACAACTGTCACTAAAAGCTGGTTTGTATCAGTGATTGCAATAACAGAACAGAACAGAACGTCCACAAGTATGGTTACCAAATTCTGCTGACATGATAAATACAAAGAAGATATTCAATAGGGCTCCATCCATCACAGCAATGTTCTGAAGTCAACAATATAGCCAGCTTTATGCCAAGGGTGAATTTGTCCCTTAGTATCTAAATATGCTCAAATATTAAATCTGCAAACAAGTGTAATAGTTTTTAACAAGCTGTAACAGGGAACCCTAATCCTGTTACTCTGCTGAGAGCAAGGGAGAGAGAGACAGAGATTAGAGCAGAAGGCCTAAGACAGAAAGAACTGCATCAGGAGAACAGGGATCCTGTCCCTTTAAGGGAATAGAACAGCAGGAACAGGGACTATCAATTGGGAGATCAAAAATTCCTGGCAGGAGAGGAGGCTTGCAATTGGCAGGGAGAAGGTGGTCTCCTATACATAAGGCCTGCCCCAAGGCTGGAGGGGGCAGAGGTGTTAAGAGAGAGAGATGGAGAGAGAAAGGAACTTGGCCAGTGACGAAGGAATATAAGTTTTCTGCCTATAAGTTTATAAAGGGTGCTCACCAGGATCTGGGGGAACGTCTGTTCACCAGAGCACCCCAAGGGATGACAAGGTTGAAGAGTCACATGACTGTTTCATACTGGACAAAAGGAAGAATTTCTTTACTGTCTGAGTCCCCAAGGTCTGGAATAGATTGCTGCCGGAGGTAGTTCAAGCATCTACTTTGAACGCCTTCAAGAGACATTTGGATGTTTATCTTACTGGGATCCTATGACCCCTGCCCCTGGGGCAGGGGTCTGGACTAAAAGATGTTCCAAGGTCCCTTCCAGCCCTCATGTCTATGAATGTGTTCACTGGGGGGAAAGGCAGAGACTCAGAAGCTTTTGTATTACAGGCACAGGGAGACTCTGTGACCCAGATGCTGAGACCTCAGGAGGTGCTATCAACCAGGGCAGCTCAGACCGTTCAGTGGAGTGAAGTTTTTTTTCATGTGGAGAGTGGAATCCTGTTAAAGCAGTAGTGCCTGCGATTTTTTTTCATGTTTCCTTTAGAAGTATTGTACCTTGGGTGGGGAAGAAATCATATCAAAGCTTCAGCTAACCTTTTTTTGGTTAAGATTGCTTGGTGGACTAGGGTGGTTGTATAAGTGTGGGAGGAGGCCATAGCAGAGTGGCAGGGAGACCACACCAAGGCTTTGTACCCTGCTGGGGCAGGGTGTAAGCCGGAGATGGCTGGAAGCTGGGAGGACCAGGTTTATAGGCCACAAGGGCAAAACTGGGGCCAGGAACCTAGAATCTGAGAAGGCTGCAGCTCATAAGCTGGGCTCTGGTGTGGTGGGCCTAGCTAAGTGAGCTTAGCAAGGAAAAGGGGGCAAAAACCTGGGAAGACCAAGACCCTGACAAGTGCTTGGAGGCCCGATTGTGGCCAGATTGTGTATGGAGGCAAGGTGCCTCTCAAGAACAGTTGACAACATCTACAAGGCATGGATATGCTTATGGGGGCAGCTGGAGATAATGATTATTACCTTTAACATTGGACTGGGAAGGTTTTAAAAGGTGAGATTCACCCCAAAGAGTTTATGCAGAGAAGCCTTGAAGGATAGCGTACCAGACAAAGGAAACAAGGAAGAGGCTACCTTGTCTTTGCCATCAGCCTCTCCAACTAAGAAAACTGTAAAGATCAAATCATGGCAGGAAAGAGGTAGGAGGAAAAGTAGAGAAAGCAGGAGCTGAAAGCAGGCCAGTCCAACCACTAGGCAATGTCTGACACCAAACAGATTGTCTTGAGCCCGCTACACATGCATATATGTAAATGTTTAAATAATACATTCCTGGTTTTTTAAACAGACAGGAAAACGTACATCCATCTGTGTTTGGCATGAGGAATGTAAGGTTGTTGCATATAACTAAATTTCCAAATTAGTTGTTATCTGCTATAACTAAAATCAATGTTTTTCAACTTCATAATGCTGTACAACAATATGCAAAATAATCTACCTCATGTTCTTTCCAGATATACATGAGGTTTGATCAAAAAGTTCTAAGACTTGATGTTTGGGGTATTGTTCATCAGGAATTTGTACCGAGAGGTCAAACAATAGGCCTTTTACAAAGAGGTTTTGATTCGATTGAGGGATAAAGTTAGAAGAGACTGCTGCTTGCTGTGTGAAAATGGTTGACGGTTTCTGCACCATGACAACGCTCCTTCACACACTGCTGTCTCCATTCAAGAATTTTTGGCTGAAAAAAACATTCCTGTGATACCACACCCTCCATATTCACCTGACTTTGCCTCATGTGATTTTTTTCTGTTCCCAAAAATCAAAATGAAGCTGAAAGGAAGGAGATTTGATGACATTCCAACCATCCATAAGAATGTAAAAGCAGAACTCAAGAAACTCACAGTTGAAGACTTCCAGCATCGCTTCTGAAAGTGGCAGGAACGCTGGGACAAGTGCATATCACCTGGGGGAGATTACTTTGAAGGGGACAGCTCATAAAAATGTTGTTTGTACACTATTCTTTAAAATAAATGCTAAGTCTTATAACTTTTTGATCACCCCTCATAAATGCAGTGATATATGGCTTATGTGAGCACTCAAGGGACCATTAAAAATCAGTTGCTTAACACTAAAAGTTTCGTAATGAACTGCACAAAATGGCAACCCAAAGCATATGACTAAGTCTCCTATAAAAACTTCTGTTACTGGCCATCGTTGTCAAAATGTTCATAGAGTGGAAAACAATTGAGTTAGGCTGCAAAGGAGGCTGCTATGGAAGGGGTGGGCAGCTCAATATAGCTGTGTATTGTCTGATCCCCTGTGCTGCCCTGGACTGGCTCTGACCTTCCTGGGCTCAATCAGGCCCGCAGGAAGTAGGTTGCCAACTTTGTTCTTGGGCGTTATGTTAAGACAAAGACACATCCACATCCCATCTCACCTCTGACTGGACCTTTCAAGCCACTGTAAACCAATAGGAGACCCAGTCTACCAAGCAAGGATATAGGTTATTGAAGTTTGTACATGCCAGTCAAATTACAAAATGAGGAAAATGAGACCTCTCTGCCAAGGATAACTTCATAACTGAAGTACTCCTATAACGCTTTACTTTTTGAATTCCCACTCAAATTATTTCTATCTACCGCATTTAAATAAACAAAGTCCTGAAATTACACAATGTGAAAAGAAATAAGCTGTTTATGGCATAATAGTTCAATGAACTTCCAAAGGGAACATATGATCAGCTGCCTCTAGAATTCAGTAGTGTATACAAGTGTCAGTGCAAGAATTATGCAAAGAAACAGGATTGGTAGAGACAGAGTTGGACCACCACCAATGTTAGGCCCACTCCCATTCTTCCTCTACTTTTTGCATCTGCCACCTTCCTTCCTTTTTTTATGCTCCCTCTTATGCTCTATTTTTTCTCTCTTCTTTTGTGTCCATTTTCCCTCCCATGTTTTTTTAATTACTCTCTTCTTTCCACTCTACAGAATTCTGCCAGCCTCTCCTTTTCTTGTTCTGTGCTTCATATTATGTGTTCTTTAATATACAGTTTACAGAAATTATATCAAAAGTTATACCTACCAGTAGTGTTTTCTAATCCATCCACAATTCTTTGTAACTGTTTTGAAAACTCTCTTCTATTGGGAATTAAAACTATATCTGTACAGAATGATGAAGTACTAGAATGAAAACAATCAACATATTCCGTAATTTAGGAAAAGTTCTCAATAGTATTTTTGCAGTAATACAGCATTTTCAATGAAAAATTTCACCATGAAGCTATCAGATCTTAAACACAAAAATCAGGTTTGACATCAGTTTCTAAGATTATATTTACCATGCAGATGTTAATTCCTCCTCATTATCTGATTCAGAATTGACCTTCATGCCTGTTATAGAGGAATAAAAAAGAAACAAAGGTATTGTAGAAAATAGTAATGAGACCAGCGGACAGAATTGGGGATCAATCTGGCAACACGATTAGCAATGAACAGACAAATGTATTGAGATCTGATTTATTATGCCATAAACCTTTGAGTCAAGATTGTTTGAATAATCAATCACCATCATCATCTCCTCTCAACATGTCAATCAACCCAAACAGTATCCACACCTCCTAGCAGATGAGGATAGGAAAAACAGATTCTTATGACATCACTGTCTTTTTATAGGGACAATAATACGAATGAGTTGAATGAGTTCAGCTAGAAACATCCTAAGCAATAACAACAAAATCTAAACCAAAATTCCAGTAAAAATCCTGATGGACTAATAATAATACAATAACATAGAGGGTTACTTTAATAGTGATTTTTGTTCCTCAAGATACATTGTACAAATATATAGTCCATTTTCAGATGAATATGGGTCTAGTGCACTTAGGTCAAAACCACACAGAGGTGGCACATATTCTGGGAGTTCACCCAGAATCCCTCAGTCATTCCTTCTTTCAATCTGTCACATATGATTAGTGTGGCTCTGCCCCCCCACAAAGTGGAGTTGGACCAGGTTGATCTGTGCCTCATTCGCAAATAAAATTTTGGAGGAACCCAGGCCTCTTGACAAGAACACCCAGGTCCAGTCATGAAAGCAGGGATAATTAGCACACAGATCCTTTGTGGTGGGTATGTAGATGTGAAGGGAGAAGAGGGGTTCCAGAGAAAAGCCCAGTGAAGGCTGCAGGCTCCCCATACTTACCCACAGTGACAGTAGCAGTGGCAGAACTGTGGGGAAAGCAAGAGCCCCATTTTATGAGCTTCTGCTCACTCCAGATTAGAGGATGCCCAGAAGCCAGCAGGATTCCCAGTGGTCCCGCATGATTTGGAGGAAAGAAGGGACCGTAGATAAGTGGCCAGATGGAGCTGCACCACAGTGGGAGTGCTATCTATCAGCTCAGTCTGGACAGAGGAGGAGAAAAGCTCCATAGTCTGGGTGCTCAGAGGAGCACCCAGAATATCGTGTCACAGCACTGAAAAAGCTGCATCAAAAGATAGCCTTAAGAAGCACCCCTTTGAACCAGGTAGTCAGTGGGAAGGCTTACTGTTGAAAGAACTGGATCTTTCTCCTGCCGAGGGGAAATACCAGTAAGGCCAGTGAATGGGGACTGGATAGCTTAGTTTAAAACAAACAAACAAACAAACAAACAAAACAACTTTTCAGGAAATTTATTGGCTTATTTAATTAGCCTGAAACTTAGATGGATTCAATTGACTGATAGACTGTGTTGATTTATTTAAGCATGAGACTTTGATGAAGTTAATTGATTTATTCAGGGAAGCCAGGCAGATCTAATTAATCTATCTGAGAGAAGCCGATTGGTTGAATTGGTTCATCTTGAGGAACTGCCAAATAATTCATGGTCTTAATGGTTTTGGTGGAAGAAGCACCTGGGAAGAAATTGGCTTAATTGATTCATTTAGTTGGGTCACTAGCAAGGGGACTGGACTCACTAATTTAGTTGTTGAACTGCAGGGGCACTGCCCATTTTCTTGGACATACCATAAAAGAACCCTGGAAGCTAGGGGACTGGGCCTGAATGGAGTGACTTTGATTTTTGATAAAGCCAATCTTAGACCAAAGGTGGACTGTGGTAGTTATTTTTTTTCCACTTTTTCCACACTGATATGGAAACTATACAAACATGACATCCAGAGTGGGCAATGACTTACTGACCCTAGTGAACACAGGATGAGGTGAGGGTGGGGTGTCAGGGAAGGAAGGAGCATGACTAAGAGGAGTTGGCCTGGGTGGGCACAGAAGATTGTCGTTCAGCCTTCGATCCACCTCCCTACAAATTTTATCAACATCAAGGCGTGGCAAACGAGAAGCAGGCAGTCCAGGTCAGGTGACTGTAAGATATTCTTACTTTCCTAACAGTTCACCCTAGCAGTGCTCCCAGTTGACAAAGACCAAGGCCATATAGCATCCCCATTCGACAATGGAGTATACATACATACTGAGCAGTACTGAGCTTTGGCGTCATTGTGGCTTGAATGCTATTGATTCTGCTGGGGCCCAGCCCAATGAACTATATGGAAAATCATGAGCTTTTTGGCTTTGGACTAATATTATGCATAGTTTGTAGGGCTGTGCAAAGCTTTGGTCCCCGATTCAATTTGGCCCAATTTGGTGGCTGAATCTCTAACTGAATTGAATCAGAGGACCCTTTAATCTCTCTGAATCCATTCAGAGAGATTCAGAAAGATTCGGCAATTTGGATATAGAAACAGCTTTAAATGTTTTTTCTACATACCTCTAGGTAGGAGGGGCTCGTGAGTGCTGTGATGTTGGGGTGCATGGAGACTCCTACAGAAATGCAGGGGCTCCCCCAGCATGCTCAGCAGCAGACCCAGTGCTTCCGGTCCACTTCCAGGTCTGCCAGGGAGCATGCAGGAGCCCCCAGTGCGCTCCCCCAGGTGTCTCCTGGGTCTGGGGGGGGCACCTGGGGTTCCCCCACAGCCGATAGGTCCACTTCTGGGTCTGCTGCCCAGTGTGCTGGGGAGCCCCTTGCACTTCTGTGGGATACACCATGTGCCCCAGTACTGCAGCACTCACATGCTGCTGCTACCTAGAGGTATGTACAGAAAACATTTAAAGCTGTTTCTATGTCTTAACCACTGCTTCTCTGAATCAGCATCAAATCTTCAGATCTGGATTCAGCCAAATCGAAACAGGAACAGTGATACTGTGGCAGGACGCGACCTAGGGGTGCCGTGAACTCCCCTAGTGCCCTGCTACTGTGCCAAATCAGTCTTAAATGCACCTCTTTATCTCGCCCGCCACATCTTTGATGTTGATATAGTAAAGGGGAGGCTGCCTTTCTACCCTTTATGGCACGGTGCCTTGATGTATCTTGGCTCGGTCTAGTCACCCAGTGCACTCCCACCTCTGGGCTGCACGTGATTCCCATCGTCACCCATGCCCTCACGGGTTCCCGGACTCGTCTCCGTTGCCCGCCTGTGCCCTCGCGGGTGCCTCCTGGCTTCTCCTGTGGCTCTCGCAGCCCGCACCGGGGCCTGTCTCCCCGTGGCTCTCGCAGCCCGCGCCAGGGCCTTGCCTCGCGATTCCCCGCCCGCACTGGGGCCTCTCTCCTGCACCCACACTGGGCTCCTCCTGACGCTGCCCACACTGGGGCCGGGGTCGGGAAACCCCAAAACGCAGCACCCTTTCCAGCGCCAGGAACCCCCCCACTACTGGGGAGCTCCTATGAGGCCTCCTCCACCCCTACAGCCTCACCCGGTCCTCCGGTGTAACAACAAACAAAAACAGCAAACTCCTGGGTTACAAAATAAATTCCAAGCCAAACTGGCTAACCTTCATCCATATCCCTACTACGGTTTCCTCCCCCCAGTATCATCACCCCGCAACTGCTCAGGCCATCTGGCTTCCCTGCTCTGCTTACTCTGGCAGAGCTCCCGCTTCCTCAGCTGCCAGAAGGGAACCAACTCTGGCCTCAGCCTCGCTGTTTATATAGGCCAGCTCTGCCCCTTCCAGTCAGCTGACCAGACTATGCTGCTCTGGTGACTGACAGCTGAGCTCATATTACTGTTGTCAGTAGCAGGCACCTTAGTGCCCTGCTACAGATACGAATCAACAAATTGAATCACTGTCCCTGAATACGGGCCAAATCCAAATCCAAATCGAATAGGGCCCGCTTCGCACACATCTAATAGTTTTGTATATACTTATATATAGTACAAAGTGCTGCTTAAAAGTGTGTTTGTGAAGTACCTGTGCTAAAATTTGCAGTAGTTTTAAAAACATAAAAATGCAGCAATTCTAGATGAACTAAATTACAACATGTTTATTTCAAAGTCAGTGTTTAAAATTTGTCCCTCACTTCCATGTACACTAGGAGAGCAGGGTCTGATAGTAAGCAAGGGAAATGGGCTGCAAGGAAAAGAAGCTGGGGGACCAGAGGGCAAGGGGCTACCTGACCCCCACCCCCAATTTATTTCCCTGACTGTAGCAGTAGGAGGCGGAGAAATTCAAGGCAAGCCTCCAACAATTAGATTCTATACTGGAAAACTATAACAAATTTTTAAATTTTCCATATATATAATTAAATTATTAGGGGGATGCCTTATATTCAGGGCCGTCTTATGTTTGAGTAAATATAGTCTTTCAGTAACAGTAATTTACCTGTGAGTTTCACATATGAAACTCTGTTTCTAAGGACTCTTTTTCTCTTACCTTGCCGGTTAGATTGAAGTGTATCTTGTTGCTTTGTATTTTCTGATAGTTCCTCATGTGTTCTTTTGCTGCTACCCCATATACAATTTCTCAAATACCCATCTGTACCTAGCTTTTGCTTCAGAGGCTCTAGTGAGGTAACTGAACAATTATTTTCCTTCTCAGTTGACTCTACATCCTCCTCCTGAATGCCATCTTTCTCATTAAATTTTTCAAAGGGAGTTCTTAGATGTATGTTCACTTCAAATATTGCTGCATATTCTTGCACTTCTTCCAGATGGATTTTTACGTCTTCCAATACCTGCATCAACACACCGCTATTACTAAATTGCAAAGACACACTAAAACTCTATTTTAATGTAGAAGCTTTCTTTCACACTACATCCCAAAACAAAAATAAACATTAAAGAAAAGTGGACAGTACATAATAAAATACAAATATCAGTTGTTGCAGACAGAGCTGATAATAGGGGTGCATGGGGTCTAGGGCATATCGACCTATGTGATGGCGGGGAGTGAGCAGCCAGAGTGGGGGTGTGGCGATGAGCAAAGCTGGTGGCACATGGCAGCCACACGGAGTGGTGGCTCCTTCAGCACTTGCCAATGATGCTGGATGTGGGGCCTGTAAGGCACTGTCCATGGGACCCCCACAAAGCACGGGGCCCTGGGTGGTTGCCCCATTTCACTCTCCCCCACAAAAGGGACAGCTCTGGTTGTAGATACTTCATAATTTAAAAAATGAAGTATTCTGTCTCATGACCAAAAACATAGGTAGCATGCTACATATTGCAAATGTTATAAGGGTGCTAAATATTAAGGATTCAGAGTAAAAGTATTCAATGTAAAACATACAACTATTAGAAATACTTATTCTGGATGGGGGGGTAGGGAACACCAGAATTTCTGACCTTGGAGATGACATATTGAAATGATTAAACCATTACAGGGGGGGACTTGTAGTCCTCCAGGTAATGCAGAATTTATTCCCAATTCTGCCACAGACTCAAAAAGTCATAAAACAGTCTGCACCTCATTTTAATAACTGCAAAATGGGAACAATACATATCCAATTTCATGAAGTACTTTTGTATCCCCCAGTGGATATTTTATGAATCGAAAGCTTTTTTATTTTTGTCTATTTTAAAAGGTTTAATAGTAAACTTGAGGAAGCCTTCATATTTTCAAGTATTCTTATTGTTGTTATATTCTGATAACTTTAATGCATGTCTTTAAAAAGTCCTGAAGATATTCTTATACATTTTAAAGATCAGATCTTAAATATCGTTTATTATCATGTTATATGCTAGAATAACAGTAAATTAAAAATCCTGTCTATTTACATTATTCATCTTTTGCCAAATTCTAAGATCCTATTAAGCTTTTCACTTATTCAAAATGCCAGTAAAGTCAATAGTGGATTTAGCAAAAACTATGAACTTCATTTTATTTTTCAAGCATTGATTCATATTGGTGTAGAGCAAGAGCTGGATGGACTACCTCCATGGGCTAGATCCAGCTCATTGTGTTTGTCATTGGAGCTGCTGCATCAGTATGTGCTGCTGTGGCTCCCAGAGATACTGCATTAGTGTGCCTCCAGAACC
The DNA here is from genome assembly GCF_001723895.1 of Crocodylus porosus. Taxonomy (NCBI): domain Eukaryota; kingdom Metazoa; phylum Chordata; order Crocodylia; family Crocodylidae; genus Crocodylus; species Crocodylus porosus. The sequence continues at coordinate 70,450,088 of NW_017728943.1, read as the reverse complement.
CAGGGGATTAACACTGGCACTCTCCCTCTGCTAAAAATTGGGCTCTTTAATCACTGTTGGAGATTAAAATTGGTGGTAGGCAAAAAGAGAGGGGGAGCAGAGCACCCCTAGGTTCTCAAACTGTACCAATGCTGCCAAGGGGTTTAATGCTGCTCCCACTAGCAGGCATCCAGCCCTCAAGAAGCCCCACAGTCCAAATCTGATCTGTGGGGTCAAATGAGTTTGACACCTCCACAGGTATTTCAATACTTCCCAGACACTTGTGCTGTACAGAAAGCATCTGCCTACCACCTCACCCCACTAGCAACATTAATTCTGTTCAGTACTTACAGCCAGAAACAGCAAAATGCATTGTGCATCTGTGGCAAGCCATGAACTGAGAAGGGAGCAGGATGTCACAAGAGAAAAGCTAACCTGTTGCTCTTCCTCCCTTTTGTGCATTGTTGCACAGAGACCAGCCAAATTCTAGCACTGAGTAAGGACCTCAGATTTGGTCTCATGGTTCTACTGCATTAAATAAGCATTCCTGTCTTTCAGGGTAGGATTGTTTTACCTTGTCAATGTCAGCTACAGTAATGATTTCAGGTTGTGAAATCTGGTTCTTTCTTGAATGGCAAGACAGTTCTTGAGATGCTTTAATAGAACCACAAACGAATTCTCCATATCCTGCTAAATAGTCTTCAGCTTTGAAAAGGCTAGCTGATTGTTCAAGAGTGTTCTTATATATTCTGGAGAATTAGGAAGATAAACCACCAAAAATTGTGTTTCTTACCAAACAAGGAAAAAAGAATTATCATCTACTTGGAACATTTATCACTAAACCAGTCTTACTTTGAAAGTTTGTAACATTTTTTTCTGTAGATATGTCTTGTGTATAGTTACTAGACATAAATTTTTACCATGCATTTCAGTTTGCCCTGGTTTCACATCATGGGTTTGTTATCTTTACATTCACTAGCTATGCATAAAAATAATAAACAGACTTTTATTTGTAATGTAATCTTGAAGGAACATGGACATTTAGAGTGCCATGGAGTGGTAAAGGAATATGAAGATCTTCAATCAGAAACTGCTTAGGTCAACAGCGACAGAATATTGTCACAGTTTGACAGTTCAGTTCCCCTACATTATGAAAATGGGTATCATAACCAGCAATTTGACAGATGTCCTCTCAGCCGAGGTGACAAGTATCACATGGAAATGGAAACAGATGCCATGTTTAGACTGCAAACTTACTGTGACTGAAACACATTCTTCAAACAAAGAACCCCAAGCAGCAAGCTGCCTCCTGAATCAGAAGCAGTATAGGTGTGTCCATGGTGTGCTACATATGGGTGAACTGATACTGCTGAGTAGCAATGTCAACTGGTGTACCTCTGTGCTACCTCACAGCACAGTGCAGATGGACCTATCCTACTACCTGTGCAGAGAAGCTTGGCATGTTTGAGTGCGTCAGTGTCAGGCACAAGTTTGCAGTGTAGACATTATCTGAATTATTCTGTTATTCCTATGGGTGGTCTCTGTAGATTAGAGAAGAAGACACAGTAGTTACATGGTACACAGAACTCTGAGTTTCTGCCTCTGCTATTTAGCATTTTTATGGATAAACTGGACACTTTAGGTGCCATGTTGGTAATTCCCAAAGATCAGCAGAGCTACTGGGCTTTGAGTGGACAACTCCCAGACCTTATAGGGTTTTTTCTTTTTTTAAATAGAAATGGTCAACCGATTTATGGCAGTGGTGAGCAATTACTTTGACTAGAGAGCCATTTAATGAGTTTTGGTGAGCATGTGGGGAACTCCCCAAGGCTCCCCCACCCTCCCTCACACCCCACAAACCTACACCCTGTCCATCTAAGCTCTGCAGTCCCACTGTCCTGCTGGGTGTGGGCCCCAGGCCTTGGGCTCCACACTCCCACCAACCTCACACTCTGCACTCCCACCCATCTACAGTTTCCCCCACCTGCCTCCACTTCCCTACCTGCTGCCCAGAACAAGCACTGCAGCAACAACACAAAAAGGAGCTGCTGGAGGCTGGGGAAACTGAGCAGGTCCCGTGGTAGCTGCAGCAGTGGCAGCAGCAGCCCCACCCAGAAGCTGTGCATGCTGGCCAGGGCTGGGGCCAGGGCTGAGGCTGAGGCCCTCCCACACAAAAGGGTGGGAGTGAAGCACGCAGGCTGGGCAAGGTACAATTAATTGGTGGGTTCCTGTGGGCCAGATGAAATCACCTGGAAGGCCGGATCTGGCCCATGGTCCATATTTTTCCCACCCCTGGCTTAGAGGCACCCTCAAATGAATGCCAAGTAGCAGAACTGACATACCCTTAAGTTTCCATCACAAGCAATACCAAGAGTCAAATTTACCAAATCCTTATCACATGATTTATTTAAGGGTAAACATTTAGGCTGCTGACAGAAGTTCCATTTAAAGGTGCAATGGGATCTGATCCCTGACCCCAACAATCATATCTCATGCCATGCCACATGTGTATGGCAGAACATGTAAATTTTGGTGTTGTGGTCAGATGCCAATGGTGCCCTACTTGCCCATACAGGGGAATCCTGGGATCATAATCCTGGACTCCTCCTACACCAACAATTTGAAAGTGGGTGGCCAATGATCATCTGATTGTCAACTTGCTCCAGGACCACACTAGGCTTGAACAGGACCTAGTGTTGTCCCTGGAACCAAATGATGATCAGCTGATCATCTGCTGTCTCTGGGAACCTCACTGAAGCTGGCTGAAACTCATCTGGTCCTCAAGATAGGCAATCAGCTGAAGGTCAGCCAATAGAGACTGCACTGGGACTGATTAGATCCCCAGTATAGTCCCAAATCCAGCAGACAATCAGCTGATTCTTGATCAGCATGGATTGCACCAAGTCCAGTTGGAGACCCCAGTACAGTCCTAATTTAAGGTATGATGAAAACTAGCCATAAAAATATTACATATTTTTGGCATAATATTTTTGTGGCTGATTTCCCTTTTTCTGGTGCCATTAATTCCCTAAATATGTGACCAGATTACTATTTAAGAAAGATTAACAGACGAATCATGTCTTAAGTGTAACATTTGCCAGGGGCTTTAGACAACTGAAAGTAAACTTCCCAATAAAATCAGGACAAAATAAGAAGAATTCCAAATATTTTAGGAAAACAATATAATGAAGCAAAATTCTGTTTTAAACCAGTGTTTGCAATCTAGACGGCTAGAAATAACCTCATAAGGTTTTCATTCTTCTTTTCATCTAGTGCAGTCACATTGCTGGAACGTTTAAAAAACTCCAAAAGCAGATGGACAGCATTGTGCACCAATTTACGAAGAAGTTCCTGGAAAATCTTGTCAACTAGTTGAAGGAATCTTGAAAAGCATTTAGTCATCTGACACCATTCCCCTATTTCTGTACATTTTGGTTTCTCTTTACTGTCAGTGGGCACAAGCTGAAAAAGTTTTTGAACTCCCTTCATTTCTGCCACCTACAGAGATAGTGATAATAAATTTAGAAAATAAATTAGTGTGCTTTGAATCCCTTATACATCATATTCAGCACTTTGAAACAGCCACTTTTCATTGCAAACATTTTCTATATTTTTCAGAAATGTTTATGTTTAAAGTTCCAGTGAACACACCCCATGAAAATTCAGGACTGTGATGCTAATTTAGATTCCATACTTCTGAGAAAAATAATGCTTTTATTTTGAATGTGCTAATCATAAGGTAACTATAAAGATAAAATATTACAAAATGGTCAAAGGTATACTTTAGTAATAAAAACTAAAATAAAACCAAGGCTCTATCCAGACGCTGTTTGTGCCTATATTTAAGCTTTAATTTTAGAACTGAAAAGAAAAGAAAAAATCTATCAAACCAAATAAAGCTTCCCAAGGTATTTTCAGTCACGAGAGCAAGTTTTGGGAGAGGTATTTTTCTGGATCTCATGGATGAAAACCCAGGTCAGGAAGGAACAGAGCTTTTTTATGTCAGTTGGGAATTAATGGAGTAATTGTGGGAAGCAGGTCATGATTAGCCAACTCCTGGTGTCCTACTAAAAGGAAAAGCTTTATTTTCTGTTCACTATGATCTTAGTAATCATCTGGCTACAGTCAGAACATGGGATAGTTCTGGAAGCTTGAGGGTTTGAGGCTTCAAATGGCTCTCACAGTGTTATTTCTGTTTTTTAATCAATGGCCATCTAATATATAATGCATAAAATAGTCCAGGGAGCAAATAAGAAGGAATGCAACTGAAGCCCTGTGGGGATGGCATACAGATGTTTGCAGGGCAAAGGGAAGAAAATTCTGGGTCCTAACTCCTATTCTTAATACCAGTTATCATTTTCATCAAATGACTATTTAATGCAAAATACATAAACAGTCTTAGCACCAGGGACCAGAACCTAGGATTACCCTCTTACAAACTGAATTTTCTCCTCACTGGACCACACAGTCACACTCCCTCTTACCCTCTTTCTCATGCCATGACTTGCATTCCTTTCCAACCAGAAGCCCAGCTTCAAAAGGAGGGCTGAAGGATTTCTTTCACCCCTGGCCAGCACTGGTTGTTAGCCCCTATCCTGGGATGTAGGTGATGTGGGTTAAAATCCATTTAGGCTAGGGACAGACATTCAAAAAGAAATCCCAGAAATGCAGGTACATGCCTGCAGTGGCTCAGGCTAGAAGCCAGGGTGCACTAGAGCAGCCCTTCTTTCCCCTCCACACTGCTGAGCTGAGTGGGGGCATGGCCAGACCCTGGCAGGTTGCTCTAATGCTCTAATTAGGGAAGGCTCCCCCCCGCACCATCCTGACTAGCTCAGGAGGGAATTGATAACAAACACAGTGTTTATAACCCCTAACTTAGTGTTTATCACCCCATTAAGAAAACAACAGAGCATGGGAGAATGGTGCCTCCTGAGTCGGGGGGGCACTTGCCTCCCCCCCCAGTAGACAGTCTGCGAGCAGAGGAATGGGTCCCCCTGCAGCCAATCCCACAGACCTGGGGGCGTGGGGGAGATACCCATGGCCAATCCTGGTGACCTGCAACTGGCAGCGGGGGGTGGGGGACTGCTTCTCCTGGCGCACTCCCTGGCCAGCGCTCTCAGCGGGGGCACCAGCACTCTCATCTGCTTCCCCTGCCCAGGAACACTGCTCTCAGGGGGTGCACGTGTACCGCCTATGCATCACCACTGCAACAAAGGGACATTACCAGCTACCTGTTGATTCTGCCTTTGTCCCATCTGCCACTGCATAGACCATAGCCAGCATGTGGTCTGCTCGCTAATGCTGAGAAGTGTCTGTGTAAGGTAGAGGAGACTGGGGAATCCCTGCTTAGCAAGGAATAGGGAGGGGAGGGGACAGGGGGAGCAGGGGAAAGCCAAGCAGACACTTGCAGTCTCTGCCAAGCTCCAGCCAGGGAGCAGAGGGGAGGGGCCAGCTCTGCTGTGGAGCAGAAAGCCCCACCCAGCCCAGCCCAGAGAGCATGCCAGGATGTTGAGGGAGTCTGGTTTAACTTAAACCAGCAAGGGATCTGGTTTGCATAAACTGGTTTGACCCAAATCAGTTAAGTCTGATACTACATTCAACCAGGTTTATCTCAAACCAGTTTCAGCCATTTTCAAACTGGTTTATGTGCACTGAACATCTGTTCTGTTACAGGTTTAAACCAGTTTCTGACCACTTAAACTGGTTTATGTGTAATGTCTGTCCCTAGCCTTAGGGAAAGATAGCCTAGTACTCGAAACCTTCTTCTTGGGCAAGTACCTGGGCTACTAGGCAACAGTGGGCACCAGCATCAACTCCCCTTATGCTACTTGAAATTCAAGGCTGCTATCAGTTACACAAACACTAGTAGCCTTCTTCTCTGAGACATTTCCCAAAAAGGAACCTCCCCCCTTAGCTGGTCAGATAGGGCATCTATATATGTGATCTGGGGTGGAGGGGGAGTGGAGCGCTTTAATTACAGCGGTTCTGAAAGCCGGTCTAATTAAAGTCCTTGCAGTGTCACGTATTGAGCATCCCACATTTCAAAGTGGCGGCAGGGGCGTTTTAACTAAAGCTCATTTGACGAGCTTTAGTTAAAACACTCCCACCACCATTTTGAAATATAGGGACACTGAATATATGTGATGCGGAGGCTGCTGGAGTGCACTAATTAGCACACTGCAGCAGACTCATAACTGATTCAATTAAGTCTGTTCCGACGTGCTAATTAGCAAGCATTGGAGCAGAGGTCCATCACACATGTAGGTGCCCACTGAGCTGAACGCTGACACGATGGAAGCAAGTCAGGCTACCTATAACTCTGTTCAGTAACAGTATAGTAGAGCTATAAGTGCATTTTCCAGGGCAGGTTAGGTGACTAGGCTGCCCAGTGAAAGAATGGGAAACCTAGGCAAATTAAATGTGGAATAGAATCAGCTCTCCTGAAAGAGACACATACAAGTTTAAGAGAGAGGCAATTAAGTCTTAGTTACCTTTCAAGCAAAATAAGATCTAGGCCGATAGAGAAATGAATAGGAATAAAAGATACAGGATAAAACCATAAAATAAAAAAAGACAAATGAACTTAAATAATTACCCTTATGAAAGTATTTTTAATGGATTTAATTACTGTCTCCCTGAAAGTCTGTAGTTGATTAAGAGCTTGTTTGTTTTGTTCATACTGCTCCTCATAAAACGCATCCAAGGAATATGTGTGGGACCTGTCTACCTGAAGCAATAGATAAAAATTAAGAGATAAGAATACCACAGACAATCAAAGGAAACTGGTTACTCAGATATGAATTTATCTTTGACCCAGAACTCAGCACTCTATATATCAACATTACAAGAACCAGCCCCCTAAATGCAAAGTGAACACAAAGACAACCAGAATTGTCCCAGTGCAAGCCCTGCATAGAAAAGTGGTTTGAAATGAAAGTGCAATATAGACAGCGCAAAATTACACACAGCACTGAAGATAGGGATAAGATGAGACTTGGTGGGATCGCATGCATGACTAGAACACTGTCATGGATGGCTACAAACTGTTCAGGAAAGACACATGGGGAGAAGAGAAGGAGGAGTTATGCTGTAGGTAAAAGAGCTGTATGACTGCTCAGAGCTCCAGTATGAAACTGGAGATAGGCCACTTGAAAGTCAGGTTAAGTTTAGAGGGGAGAGCAACAAGGGTGATGATGTGACGGGTGTGAACTACAGACCACCAGACGAGGAGGATTAGGTAGATGAGGCTTTCTTCAGACAACCTGTCGAAGTTTCCAGATCACAGGCCCTGGTTTTCATGGGGAACTTCAATCACCTTGACATCTTCAGGGAGGCCAATACGGCAGTGCACAGGAAAAACACAAGGATTTTGGAGACCATTGGAGACAACTTTCTGGTGGAAGTGCTGGAGAGACCAACAAGAGGCCATGCTCTTCCTGACCTGCTGCTCACAAACAGGAAAGAATTGGTGGGGGATGTAGAAGTGGATGGCAACTTGGGCAACAGTGACCAAGAGATGACCAAGTTCAGGATCCTGACAAAAGGTAGGAAAGCAGCGTATGGACCCTGGACTTCAGAAAAGAATACTTTGACTCCCTTAGGGGGAAAGCAGTAGGACAAAGTAGTGTGCAAAGCTTCAGTCACTGATTTGATTCAGTGGAGATTCGGCCCAATTTGGCAGCTGAAACTCCAAATCCAAATCAAATCAGAATGACGCTTTAATCTCTCAGAATCAAATCGGAACCCTCCGAATTGATTTGGAGAGATTCAGAGAGATTCGATGATTTGGACATGGACACAGCTTTAAATGCTTTTTCTACATACCTCAAGATAGCAGGCGGTTCGTGAATGCTGAGATGCTGGGGCAGATAGACCGTCCCACAGGAGCATGGGGGGCCCCCAGCATGCTTGGCAGCAGACCTGGAAGTGGACTAGAATTATTTCTGGTCCACTTCTGGGTCCATCGGGGAACGTGCGGGGGACACCCCTCCCACCCCAGGGACTGGTGCCTTCTGGGTCTGGAAGGGCATCCAGGGTCCCCCCACAGCCAATCGCTGAGCTGGCAGAGCATGGAAGGGGTCCCCAGCGTGCTTGGCTGTAGACCCAGAAGTGGAAAGGAAGTACCTCCAGTTCACTTCCGTGTCTGTCACTGAGCATGCAGAGGGCCACCGCACACTCCCGTGTGAGGGTCCATCCACCCCAGCATCACAGCATTCATAAGCTGAACCTGATATCTCGAGATATGTAAAAAACAAAAAACAAAACATTTAAAATTGTGTCTATGGCTGAATCGCTGATTCTCCAAATCTTCAGATTCGGATTCGGCCAAATCAAATTGGAAGAGTGATCCAAATCAATTAGTTGAATCACTGTCCCTAATTCGGGCTGAATCTGAATCCAAATCAAATACGGCCTGTTTCACACATCCCTAGGAAGCAAGCCAGCAGAGCTGGTTGTGTTTTAAAGAAACGTTACTGAGGGTGCAGGAACAAACCATCCCAATGTGCAGGAAGAATAGCAAATATGGCAGGTGACCAGCTTGGCTTAGCAGAGATCTCTTCAGTAAGCTTAATCACAAAAGGAAGCTAAACAGAAGTAGGAGCTTGGACAGATGACTAGGGAGGAATATAAGAATATTGCTCGGGCATGCAAGGATGAAATTTCATAGATTTCTTAGACATTTGAGCTGGAAGGGACCTCGGAAGATCGAGTCCAGCCCCTTGCCCAAAGGGCAGGAGGTCAGCTGGGGTCATAGGATCCCAGCAAGATAAGCATCCAGTTTGCTCTTGAAGGTGTTCAATGTAAGTCCTTGAACCACCTCTGATGGCAGGCTGTTCCAGACCTTGGGGGCACGGACAGTAAAGAAATTCTTCCTTATGTCCAGCCTGAAACGGTCTTGCAGTAGTTTATGACCATTCGACTTCGTCATCCCTTGGGGCACTCTGGTGAACAAACGTTCCCCCAGATCCTGGTGGTCACCCCTGATAAACATATAGGTGGCCATCAGATCACCCCTGAGCCTGCGCTTTTCCAGGCTAAAGAGTCCCATGGCTCTCAGCCTGTCATCATAAGGTCTGTTTTCCTGACCTCTGATCATGTGTGTGGCTCTTCTCTGGACTCTCTCAAGCTTCTCCACATCCTTTTTGAATTGTGAAGCCCAAAACTGGACGCAGTACTCCAGCTGCGGCCTCACCAAGGCCGAGTACAAGGGGAGAATGATGTCCCGGGATTTGCTTGAGAAGCATCTATGGATGCAAGCCAGCGTTTTGGTCGCTTTAGTAGCCGCAGCATCGCATTGCAGGCTCATGTTCATTTTGTGGTCAATGATGACCCCCAAGTCTCTTTCAAGAAGGACAAAGTGCAACTGGAGTTACAGCTAGCAAAGGACATGAAGGGTAACAAAAAGGGTTTCTACAAGTGCGTTAACAAGAGGAAGGTTAGGGAAAGTGTGGGTCCCTTACTAAATAGGGGAGGCAACCTAGTAACAGATGGGGAAAAAGTTGAAGTATTTAATGCCCTTTTTACCTCAGTCTTCACAGGCAAGGTCAGCTCCTAGACTACTGCACCAGGCAGCACAGTTTGGGGAGAAGGTGAGAAGCCCTCAATGGTGAAAGAACAGATTAGGGACTATTTAGAAAAGCTGGATATATACAAATCCATAGGGCCAAGTGCAATGCATCCAAGGGTGCTGAGGGAGTTGACTGATATGACTACAGGGCCCCTGGCCATTATCTTTGAAAACTTGTGCTGATTGGGGGAGGTCCCAGACACCTGGAAAAGGCAAATATATTGCCCATCTTTAAGAAACTGAAGATGGAGGATCCAGGGAACTACAGACCAGTCAGCCCCACCTTGGATCCTGGAAAAATCATGGAGCAGGTCTGCAAGGAGTTCTTTTCTAAGCACTTGGAAAAGAGTTATACCTGACCAACCTGATTGCTTACTATGATGCGGTAACTGGTTCTGTAGATGTCGGAAAAGCAGTGAACATGATATACCTTGACTTTAGCAATACAAAAAACTAGAACTCTTGGTCCCAAAATGATACCTTGTATTAGACCAACTGGAAAATGGCAAGAAAATTGTCCTTTTCTAAAAGCTTATAGGATCAAAGTCCCTTCATCAGCCTCTGGGAAAAGTGTAGATGGTACAAGATGGTAAATGACCCCATACGTAGGAAACAAACTTCATTTTTGCACAGAGGGAGCTGAAGATGGAAGGCTGTCCCTCTGGGTCCATGACAGTGTCGTTGTGAACTGTGTTGAGTAGCTCTTTGATTTGTTGTTCAGGTAGAATTCCTTCCCTGGAGGTGCCAGATGAAGGCAGGGCAATGTAAATAGTAAGGATGCTGGGATCCGTGACTTCTGAGGACAGGCTGAGGGAACTGGGCATATTTAGTCTGCAGAAGAGAAAACTAAGGGGGAATTTGATAGTAGCCTTTAACTACCTGAAGGGTGGCCCCAAATAGGATGGAGCTCAACTGTGTTCAGTGGTGACAGATGATAGAACAAGGAGCAAGTTGCAGCAGGGGAGATTTATGTTGGATATTAGGAAAAACTCTCTCACTAGGAGGGTGGTGAAGCACTGGAATGGATTACCTAGAGAGACAGTGGAATCTCCATCCTTAGAGGATTTAAGGCCTGGCTTGTCAAAACCCCAACTGGAATGACCTAGTTGGGTATGGTCCTGCTTTGAGCAGGGAGATGGACTACATGACTTCCTGAAGTCCCTTCCAACCCTAATTTTCTAAGATTATATGACAAGGAGTTGAAATTGAGTGCAGAATGACATGCAGCACCAATAAATAGGGACCTGCTCAATTTGCAATTTTGTGGACATCATGAAATTGGGCAATATTTGTGAAATCTGTGGGGGGAAAAACTGACTAAAAATCAAATGCTAGTTCCCCAGTGGAAGGCAGCACTCCTCATGGCTGCTGTGGCCTGGTTGCTTACACCCCAAGGGGATGTGGAGGGGGGAGTGGGACTGCTGGCATGAAGGGGGCAGACAAGGGTGGCCACTCTGCCCCTGGCCACTGCTTGACTAAGAAGGCTGCTTGTCATGCAGCTCTACCCCTCTCCACCAATTAGCAATGAGGGGCAGGGCTGCATGACAGACAACCCTCTCAGGCAATCAGCAGCGAGGGGCAGAGCTGTATGAGGGATAATCCTCTCCACCAACAGTGGTGGGGGGCAGGGCCACTGGGAGGCCCCTCAGCCAGACATTTTGGGGAGGCTTGCTGCAATAAGCCCTCAAAAATGGAAGTCAGTCCCACAATCTTCCTGTGATATTGGCTGCCTTCCTTGAATTGGGTGGGTCCCTACCAATAAAACAACTTGGAAGAGTGCCTGTATGTGTAAGACAGTGTACACTTACAAGAGAAAGATACATATTCCAACAGTGGGCCAGAAAAACTAATTTAATAGTGACATTTACAGAGATTCATGGGTGCCAGAAAAAAAGAAAAGAAGATTTCAGTAGATATAAAGATATTGTGAAAATTATATTTCCACTGCATAATATTCAGCTGAATTAAAAGTGGACAAACATAGGGAAAACTATCTAGGATTCTACTGCAATGAGAAATTATTTTTTATACAGAATATCATGTTGCTTTGTGCCAAATCCCACAATTAGTAAACATACAGATTACTGTTTATACTGTAGTACGATTTAAGTCACATAGAGTACATGAATGTGGCAGCCCAGAAATTCCCTAACATCTATAGAGGTTGACTAATCCTGTAAGCATTAAAGCTACGCGCTCATCTTTTTTTCAGCTAATCTGCTACCACAGACATTACACATGCACTGCTGTACAGGAGGGACGTGGGGGTAAGTAGCTTGATTGACTAACAGCATCTGCTGACACACTGAATAACAAGGTAGCTAGTCTTAATGAGGTGTGAGTACGCACAAAGGCCTTGTACAAGAGTTCATTTCTAGCAGTGGACAATTTGTACAGTTAGAAATGAGTCCATGAGAGAGAGTAGTACAGGCATTCAGCCTGCAACCAGGCCCTCTCCCTTGCTTCTTCCCAACACCAGGATGCATGAGGTTTGGGGAGCAGATGGAGAAAAGCAAGGGGCTGCTCCTCCATGCTGCTCCCAGTGCCTCTGTGAGATACCTTTCTGCCTCTAGCTGGATGAGTAAGCAGCAGTGGGAAGCTAGCAGGGCAGGAACCACGCTTGGAGACAGCCTCTCTGAGCCCAATTTCTGGTCCCTGAGCTTTGCAATCCCTTCTCACGCTGTACAAGTAGGGTGGTGGGGATGGCAATGGGAACCCAGCAAGGACCAGGAACCAGGCTTGGTGACAGTTTTCCCAACCCCATTCCCAACCTATACAATCCTGTGCCTGCCATCAGGTGGGTGGCAGAAGCAGCAAGAGAAAGTCAGAGGGAGCCAGGACAGCGCCTCCCCCCCCCCCACTTCAACCTATACTCCAAATCTAGGACAGCCTCTTTTGGGGAGGAGGCAAGGAATAGTGTTTCCAGTCTGGAAGGTGAAGGAAGCAGGGCAGCAAAGCCCTCTGCATGCTTCTCCTATTCTGGGGACTCCTGGGAGTCACTTCTACCTGGTTCAAGGTAGATTATTTTTCTCCTGGAAGTGGGAGAAACTTCATGGATGCTTATATACCTGTGGTTTCTACCAGATGAACAGTGACTCTCTTAGTAGAAATGTAATGCCTGTATGTGAACTAAGAGAATCTCATTAAGTACACACTAAGGGTGACTACAGATGTTTAGCACCCCCCCCCTCAATCATGGCACTTTACAAAAAGCAGTATGAGCTCTCCCCACCCCATAGAAGTTCACCTGCTGGGTCTAGGGGGGATCAAGCCTGCCTGCACCAGCCCTCTTGGTCAGCAGGAAGAGGCACTTCAGCAGTCTCTAAGAAAGTTGCTAAACTGCCCCTCTCTTCAGCCCCCCCCCTCCACCTGACCCAGCTTCAGGGCTGTCAGGAGGGAGGGGCAACCTGCTGGCTTACCCAGCCTGACCTGGTGGGAGAGTTGGAACAGAGCCATTTTGCCTCATGGACCCCGCCAACTACCCCATCTGGGGTACTGGGGGAGCTATATCAGGCCCATCAGATGAGAAGCCGCTGCACTGCCCCTCACCCAGCTCTGGCCAGGCCTCTTGAAAGCAGCAGCAACAGCTGCCAGCTTCTTTGCCCAGTCTGAGCTGGACTGTGTATGGGGAGGGAGGGTGGTGAAATAGAATCCCCTCACCTTGCACAGAAGCTGGGGGGTGGGGGGGAGAAGGGGAGGTCCCACAAGGAAAGATGGCTCTGTACCAGCCACACCCCTCCCACTCTCAGCTCAGGCCAGGCAAGCCAGCAACTCCATGCTGCTCACTTCCCCCTCCCTCCTAGGTGACAGCCCTGATACTATGTGAAAAATTAACCCTTGAGGGAACACAAGTTTCCTAAAGCACTCTAAAGCATAGAACCTTAATCTAATACCTGATTTGATGAGGATTAATTTTTCACACAATGGGCCATTTTAAAATCACTCTGGAGCCATGCACATCTGTTAGGTCATGACTGTAGAGTGCTTTCAGGGGCCAGATCACACAAAAAAATGCCACTTCTGTCTGCACCCTAAGAGAATCCCATTAAGTGACAAAGAAAGGAGCTTAGAGGTACAAACAGTTCAGCCCCATTGCTGCTGTACAAATTAGCCAGAATACTTAGGTCAACAGAATTGGTAACTGGTGCATGTCATTTGCATGATTTAAATGATTGCCTTTACTGCTCACAATTAAGGGCTCCAAGCCTTACTATACAACAAACACCAAGGCAAGGCTGTGTCCACAATAGTAGGAGTGTGTTTGCAGCAGCACAAATAGCACAGATCTGTGCCACTACTTTGTGCTACAGTGTATGCCTCTGCCCAGGCGCTTTGCAGCAGGACACACTGTCCCACTGCCCCATATGCTGCAGGAGAGGGAGGCTGGCTGGGGTACAGCAGCACATAGACATGGGGGAGCAGGCACCCCTGAGCATGCTGTGCCTCAGCCAGCTGCTTCGTAGCTGGCTGGGGTGTAGTGTACCTCAGCACGGGGACTCCGCATTCCTCAGCACATAGGTTCTACAGCAGAGCCCCTGCACTGAGGCACACAGAGACAGGGGAGCAGTCAGCCCATGGCATCCTGTTCCCCTAGCTTCATAGATTTCATAGACATTAGGGCTGGAAGGGACCTTGGAAGATTGAGTCCAGCCCCCTACCCGAAGGGCAGGAAGTCAGCTGGGGTCACAGGATCCCAGCAAGATAAGCATTCAATTTGTTCTTGAAGGTGTTCAATGTAGGTGCTTGAACCACCTCTGATGGCAGACTGTTCCAGATCTTGGGGGCTCGGACAGTAAAGAAATTCTTCATTATGTCCAGCCTGAAACAGTCTTGTAGTAGTTTATGACCATTCGACCTCGTCATCTCTTGGGCAGCTCTGGTGAACAAACATTCCCCCAGATCCTGGTGGTCACCCCTTATAAACTTATAGGTGGCCATCAGATCACCCCTGAGCCTGCGCTTTTCCAAGCTAAAGAGCCCCATGGCTCTCAGCCTGTCGTTGTAAGGTCTGTTTTCCTGACCTCTGATCATGCGCGTGGCTCTTCTCTGGACTCTTGAGACATACTGTACCCAGTTAAGGAGCAGCACATGGAGACAGATGATCACCTAGTCCAGGGCAACCTACTCCCCCATCTCAAGGCACACTGCACCCTAGCCAGCTGGGGAGTGGCTGGCTGGGGTGCAGGGTGCAGCACACAGAGACAGGGGAGCAGGCAGCCCAGGGGAGCAGGCATCTCCATGTTTGTCTCGGCAAACTCCACCTTGGGATGTTTTGCGCTGCTTTTTTTCCCCCAAGGTTTTGTTTTGCTACCAAAAAAACCTGGTAGCAAATTTCACCTCAGCACTGCAAATTAGTAGCACTGCACATTATTTTACAGATAAAGTAACAAAATGCATGAATATGGAAAAATCACTTGCCCAAGAACACCAGTTAAACAGTCCCTGCCTCCAAATTTTTACAATCAGTCCTACTAAATATAAATAATTTCATGTCACAATATCCCATTACATACAGCAGTGTGTTGGTGACACATTATACAACTATTTTCATACTTAATGCATGGAACAGGTTCCTAAACTAGTACTTCTAAACTGTTACTTATCATTTGGAACCCAGACATCCAATACCCGTTCCCTGATTTTTCTGGAAACAGAAACTCTGTAACCTGTCCTATGCTCAAATTAGCTATAACTAAAGCAGCCTTCCTACTGACTTCCAAAATTCAAGACTAGCTTAACACATCTTATTAACCAGATCATTTTTAATAAAACAGGACATGCGATACAATTTATATCCATATAGGTAAAAGTGTTAGTTTGCTCACCTTTATCAAATAAATTACATTATTTTTTGACCCTCTGTAGCTATTAATGTTACTTGCATTTTCACACAGTCCTCTAATATAAAGTAAGCATTGTAAAAGTACTTCATCAGCAAAAAATAGTTGTTTGTACATCATTGTTCTAGAAATAAGAGAAACATTACAGGTGTAAAATGCATACAAATACTTTTCATTTTGAGACACTGACTTACTCATACATTTATGAAATATCAAATGCTTAAAAATCAGGGATATAATGAATCAGAACTCTGTGGTATTGCCTTTCGCATCTTCAGCCTAGTTCTCAGATGTTACTAAAATCAAACATTTACTTAATTTTTCTTTGTGATCATATGGTTCTCTTTATATTATTAATTCAACTTTATTTTTAAACCAAATATCCTTATAACATACTAAAGATCAGATTCAAATGCATTAAAAACAGTGGAAAGACATTCATTGACATTAGCAAGCTTTCGATAAAAACAAAAAAAGTATCATAGAATGGACCTGGATAATAGGTCCATTTGGCTTAGTATCCTGTATGTCAGAGTAGCACAGAATGGATACTAAAGGAAAGAGCATATACAAAGGGCTCTGATACAAAGGGGCCTGATCTGTCCCCTGCTCTTCTTTCCTTTCAAGGCTTAAAACCATGGAAAGCTTAATATATATAGTCATAAATAACCAGAATATAATTGAACATAATATAAACCTCAGCCACAGTTATGATACTCTAGGATGATCTCAAATTATTTTAACTGGGAGGGAAGAGTATCACTTACTGAATAATTAACCCTGGCTACTAAATGCCAAAAGTGTAACTTATAGAAAACTGGTTCTCAACCTTTTCAGACTAAAGGTACCCCTCCATAACTTTTCTGAATTTAGAGGCATCCCATTTTCGAAGCTAAAATAATAATAATAATAATAATAATAATAATAATAAAGTATGCCTTCTGTTATAAAGAACTTAGAAAGACCACAATAGGTCAGAATATTTTTGACACTATGGATTCCTATCTGAAATCTCTGATTCTGCCTTTTGAATCACGTATACATGACTGCACATTTAAACAGTGTTAATACTGCATGGCACTGTACCACACCTGGTTGAGAATCACTGCTCTGGAGTTCTCTGAAGACTTTCTACCCAAAAATGACTTTACCTCACCTGTCTTAAAACAAGATCCTGCAAACACTTCCATGTGAGCAACTTTATATAAGGAAGTAAAAACAAATATTATTATAGATCTGGAGAACAAGTTTGAAAATATGCTGCTTTCAAGTTATCCAAGATCAAATTTGATTGCTTAACTATGAGGACAGAAATAAAGTGTTTGTGGATGCTAATTCCATCCTCTTAGTCTCTCTACACTCCATCTGCAAAGAATCCAACTACTCTTGGTGTATGATGAGTTCTAAACGGACACATAATAAAGTACTGATATTTTACTTTACAAGTAACAAAAACTTTCATTACAGCATTTTTTGCCATACAGATATCAATCCAATAAAGATACTGTAATGTTTTTGTAACTGTTCACTGCACAGCACTAACAGGTTAATTTACATTTTTCTGTTTCTTTTTCAGTTTTTCCACAGAAATAGTTTTTATTCAGACTTACTTGCTCCTGTTCATCTTAACTCTTCTAACAATACTTTTCCAGGTGAAAAAATACTTTTTCATGCTAGAAGCAAGGAAAACAATTACTTATGTATAGTAAATCCATAACCCCAGTTTCTTATTCTTCTTATATAGGTTTTTATAGAATGGGCTTAAACTTTTTAACATATTGTCACTTTCTGTAGTCCTGACAGTTCATTAAATCTTGCCCGTGGTGGAACTATGAAGGATACAAAGCAAACCTGATTAATCCTATCTCTGCCATGAAACCTCTCTGGCTTCTCTGCATACCCTCTTAAGGATAAAGACCTGACTTCCGAACTTCGAGGAACAGAGTTAGGAAACAAGGACACATCTACAAGAGACATTTTACTGTGCAGTAGAGCTAATTACCGTGCAGTAAATGTCACCACATACACGTGCTGACCCTTACTACACAGTAATTTCTTCTACTCAGCAGTTAATTTGCTATCTGCAAATGCAAGTAGCAAATTAACTGCTGAGTAATTACTGAGCAATAGTGCATGTGTAGATGGCTGATTGAGAGAAAATTTGCTCTTGGTCAACCAAATGACAGGGGGCAGGAGATTACCCCCTGTCCTCAGGTGCTGCCCACTGTCAGGGCAGGCTCTGCCACTGGAGTCCTGGTAGGGACAATGCCCCCCAGCCCTGGCAGCAGGGAGCTCCCAGCCCCCACTCTGCTATTGTGAAGCAGTGGCTGAAACTGGGGTTGGGAACAAGCTCTCAGCCTGTTACTCATCCCCAATCCACGATCGTAGAGCAGGGGCCAGGAGCCCCCTGCACAGGAAGAGTTCCCCACCCAGCCTGGAGCTGGCTGGAGCCTACCCAACTGGGACAGTTCCTGGACAGCCCCAGGCTGCGCAGAGAAGTCTGCACATGCAGCCTGGAGGTGGCTGGGGACTGTCCTGAGAAACCAGGTGTTGAGGTGACATGGTATCAAGGAATGGGACAATGCTATCTCAAAGACTTGGTGCCAAGGTTGAAGGACAGTCTGAATGATTTGTCAAAAAAGAATATGCAGTTTTATCTCACATACTTTTCTTGTTGGGGGCTTGAAGGATCAAGAAATGTTGCACTTTTTGGGCATGTGGGACTCACGGAAGACTCAATGGGAAATAGCTTTGAAATTCCAGTGAGTTAAGTGAAGGAATGACAGCAGCAATGAGAGGCAAACGTTGCAAAACAGAAGCTCAAAATGAGAAGGACAAAGTTCTGCATAAAGGCAACAGGCTACAAAAAATGGTGGTTTCACATTACCTAGTCACAAAGGAAAATGGGGGAATGAGGCCAGAGCCTTCCAAAGCACGAATAGAAACAAAAAGAGAAATAAAAGGACCAATATTAAGAAAATGATTGAAAAAACAAAAAGAACGAGCTGAAAAAGGTAAATATGGGTCAAACACACAGGCCACAAAAACTAGTTGATGAGGAGCTAATATAACTGAGCAAAGAAGTTTTATCCCCTCAGTGTGACGGGAGGAGAGAGTCAAGGATGAGGCATGGAGCACTCACACAGAGGTACTGCTAAGCTAAAAAAGGTCTCCATCGAAGGCTCAGGGGCTGAGCATATATCAAAATGTGTGTGTGGACAACTATTTAAAGAAGTAAAATACTACTTTGTGAAATAAAAAATTATTGGAAAACTGGTAGGCATGTTGCATCATGAAGGTACAGGCAGTCCTCAACTTGCAACGTTTTGAGTTACAACAAACAGCACTTACAACGTTTATAAATAGACACCCTGCTTCGACTTTGACATTAGTTTCAACTTTACAATGCTTGATCCAACACGATGCTATGTCAGCGAACAAGTTTGCTGCATCAACCATCTCCCTGGAGACCATCTGTCCAAACTTCCTTGGACACTTCCTTTAAGAAAGCAGACAAGACTCCAGAAAACCCCACAGTCAAGACTCCTGGGAAGACTCCAGCCAAAAACCCTTCAAAAAGTCCAGCAAATTCACTTCAAAGAAATCCTTCCAAATAAATGATTGCTATTTACAATATAAATTATGTAGCTATATTACTCATCTATAATTGATTGATGAGCCCATCTCCTCTCGATTGTTTGCTCTCGCACCACCTTTGCCCGAGCCACTGACCTTGCTCGCTACAGACCTTCGTGTAGACCCCAAAGGGTTCCTCGGCTACTTTCAAGGTGACCCCCAAACTCGCCTGCCATGACTTTGAATGGTCCTTCAGTGATCCCTTTGAGGATGCCTCCAGAGCTGTCATGCAACCCAGCGGACGTTCACGGGGCTCCAGCTTCCCCTATACCCTAGCCACGCACCACCCTTTGAGACGAGCCTGCAAATCTTTTGCGGCTACCCCTAATGATGTCTTCCCCAGTCCCCACGTCCCCTCTTGCAGATGAGCAACCTGTGCCTTGGCCAGACCCGGAGGGTGACTCTTGGCCTTCGGGCTTGTCCTCTTCGATGCCCTGAGCATTCTATGTCTGATGCTGTTGGCCCTCACTGCGTCTTCACGTGGTTCCTTTCTCACCCTTGGACGAAGTCCCGACTCCCCTAGCCTGGTGCTAAGAGCTCTGCTAATCTGCTCTTGCCAGGGAACTGAAATAGATAATCCCTAAAAGTGGAACACAATGGATACCCTCACCATAAACCCTTTTCCCTGAAATGACCCAGCGTGAAACAAGTTACTGAAACTAACAACGCAACTACCAGGGAAGCATGATAAAAGGAAGAAGAAAAGGAAGAGAAGCACCCACGGGGAGAGTCCCGTGCTCCCCTAGCCCCTAGGCTAGCACACCTTCTGGGTTGAGGTCCATGCCTTCACCCCAGCCAGAGTCCCTTTCCCCTTCCCTCCAAGATCCACCTCCACCCTGGAGGAACGGCGCCCGTTGCCTTTGATGGGAGCTCCCAAGCTGGCTTTCACTGTAGCTGCTGCTGACTTCTCAGGTGGTTCCTTTGATTCTCTGCTGGTCTTCTCCGGCACGTGGATCTCTCGCAGCTCCTGCTGCCACAGCCTCTGCCAGCCTTCCTGCCAGCTCCTTTGATCCCTGCCAGCCCTCCCCGGCTCGGGGATCTCCTGCAGCTCCAGCTGCCGCTGCTGCCAGTCTCCCTGCTGGCTCCTTTGATCCCTGCCAGTCTTCCCTGGCTCGAGGATCTCCTACAGCTTTGGCTGCTGCTGCCATCACTGCCAATCGCAGCGGCTGGATGCTCTCCACCCCGCAGTTTCCCGCCACTCCTCTGGTCCTCGGCATCCTCCCTTCCGCACTGCCAGGGCTGATTTTTATCTTTACTGAGTGGCATCTCTCCATGATGTCACCCAGCCCCAGCTGTAGATGGGCACAGCTGATAAACCGTGCAGGTGGTTTTCCACTGCATGCTTCCTAGCTCCTCCAGACCCTTGCAATAGGTATGTTTTCTTCTTTTACTTTGGTTTGGGGTTTGCCTCTGAATGAGGTTTCCCCCTTATCTGGTTCTGTGCCCCTGGGACAATTGAATACAAAATTCTGGGTTACTTTTGGTGAAAACAGGGTATTGGGCCTTGGTTCAGGAACCAATCCCCCATTTATAACATTGTACCTTATGGGAAAATTGGTTCCAAGTTACAACATTTTGACTTAAGATGCAGTTTTCAGGAACCAATCATGTCAAAAGTCCGAAGACTGCCTGTATTAGCAAATTACTCAATTTTAACACGTTAATTTTAAAATAATATTTTCTCTCTTACCGGGCATTGGAAAATATATTAAAACTATGTAACATATAATAAATCTGTCTTTCACAGAGCCATTCTGCTACAGGTATCATTTGTGTTTCTTCTGTTCTATCTCTTGCAATAAACTAGAAAAAATGAAATGAGAAGAAATAATATGGCTCTTCTATAACAGGAACTGAAGAAGCATTTCTGAGATAATATGCAGTTTTTACTATTGCAGTTCATGTTGTAGAAACACTATGTAAACTGGCAGCTTACCATTTCATTAGCCTCTTGCTCTAATAAAAAAATCTGGTTAATAATCTGAAATCCACAAATTGCGAGACATGCAGCAGTACAGCCCAGATAAGTACCAGGGGGCCTTTAGGCATCAGAACTTGGAGGTAGGGGGGGCACCAAAGGCACCATTCAGAGGTCTCAAGTGCCTCTATACTAATGCTAGGAGCATGGGAAACAAGCAGGAAGAACTCACGCTCCTGCTTGCAAACAGTAACTTTGATTTAGTGGGGCTAACGGAAACCTGGTGAGACCCTACCCATGACTAGGTGGTACACTTTGGGGGCTATGGGTTGTACAGATGCAGTACCTTGCTCTTGTCTGCAATGAACTCGATCCTATTCTCATCGGCCCACCTCTGTAACCTGTCTAGATCTAGCTGGATTCTGTCCCTCCCCTCCAGTGTGTCCACCTTGCCCCACATCTTAGTGTTGTCAGTGAATTTGGACAGTGTACATTCCACATCCACATCCAGTTCGCTGATAAAGATGTTGAACAGTACACGCCCCAGGACTGAGCCCTGGGGGACTTCACTGCCCACATCCCTCCAGGTCAAAAATGACCCATCCACCACCACTCTCTGGGTGCAACCATCTAGTCAATTTGTCACCCATCTGACTGTGTAGGCATCAATGCCACAGTCACCTAGTTTTTTTTTTTTAAGAGAATGTGGTTGGAAACCATGTCAAAGGCCTTCCTCAAGTCCAGAAAGATGACATCCACACTGACACCCTCGTCCCAGGACTTTGTGACCTGATCATAAAAAGAAATCAGGTTCGTCAGGCAGGACCTGCCCTCAGTGAACCCATTACCTCCCCTGATGGGCCCTTGCAGATGTGTTCCTTAATAATTTTCTCAAAGGTCTTCCCAAGGACCAAGGTAAGGTTGACTGGTCTATAATTGCCGGGGTCCTCCTTTCTTCCCTTGTTGTAAATGGGGACCACATTGGTCCTTTTCTAATCCTCTGGTACCTCTGATTCATAGAGCTGTGCCAGGGAACTGGCAGGGTCCACTATGACCCCTGCCAATTCCCTCAGCACCCTCAGGTGAAGACCATCTGGACCTACTGATTTAAACACATCCAGCCCCTCCAAAAGTTCCCCATCTAGGTTGTCCCTGACCCTAGGCATGGCGGTGCCTCCCCTGGGTCTGTCCACAATTGTAGTGGGGGAGATGTCCCGGTCACTGTTCAGGAATACAAAGGCAAAGAATTTGTTAAAGTGGCCAGCTTTTCTGTTTGCTGCAATCACCAGATTGCCAAGCCTATCCTGTAGGGGTCCCACATTACCCAGTGCCGCCTTCTTACTTCATATGCATTGAGAAAGGACTTTTTATTATCCTTAATTCTGGTCGCTAGCCCTAGCTCCATCTCTGCCTAGGCCTTCCTAACAGCCTCCCTGCAGTCCTGAGCAATGGAGGTATAATCCTCCTTCATGATAGCCCTTTGCTTCCACTGCTTGTACCTCCTTGTTTTGCCCTCAGGTATACCTGGATGCCTTTGTTGAGCCATGGGGGCTCCTTAGCACTCTTGCCCCCCTTGGTGCGCATTGGGACTGACTCCCTTTGAGCTCAAAGGATCGTCTCCTTCAGGAACAATCATCCGTCTTGGACTCCCATCTCATTGAAGCTCCGAGACCCCAATGCCTCTCCTACTAACCTTCTTAGCTGACAGAAGTCAACCCTCCTGAAGTCAAGGACCTCTGCCTTGCTACTTGCTTTCACCACCCTGCGCTGGATAGTAAATTCCAGCAGGCAATGATCACTGTCACGCAGGAGGTCGAATACCTGCAGACCCCTCACCAGGTCATTGCCTGTGGCAAGGACCAAATCCAGCAAGACATTTCCCCTGGTGGGACTAGGCACCTCCTGGGTTAGGTGGAGGTCCTGTATCCCAGCTAGGAACCTATGTGACCAGTTGGACATGCTCCTTCCAGCGGATGTCTGGGTAGTTTAGGTCACCCACGATAACCACATCCCTTGACTTTACAGCCTCCGTGAGCTGACCTGAGAATTCCAGGTCCAGCTCATCCCCCTGGTGAGGCAATCTGTAGTAGACATCCACTATCAAGTCCCTTTCCCCACACCCCCCTTGCATTCTTACCCAAAGTGCCTCATTTTGCCCCTCCTCTGACTCCATTCTGATCACTGAGGATGTGTATTGCTTTTTGACGTATAGCGCTACACCCCCATCTTTTTTCTGCTCTGTCTCGCCTGTACAGCCTGTATCCCCTGATGTCAACTGCCCAGTCATGGGTAGAATCCCACCAGGTTTCCATGAGCCCCACTAGGTCTGCGTTTTTGCTAGCTAGCAGAAAGGTGAGTTCCTCCTGCTTTTTCCCCATGCTTCGAGCATTTGTGGAGGCATTTGAGGCCTCCTGTAGGTGCCCGTGCCACCCTCCTTGTTCCTAAGCCTGCCCTGGTTAACAGAAGTTAACAGAAGGATCTAAGTTAATTTGTTTTCTGTTATATCTACTGCACTAGAGGTCCAGGGCTCTGGATCCAAACAAACAAGGCTACTTCCACAGCAAAAGAGACCCAGCTTTATTAGGTCAAAGCCAGTAGGAGTCTCATCACTTTATATGTCTAGTCCCAGCATCAGATAGATTGTACAGCATTGGTGCAAGTTACATAAATAGTCTTTCCGCTTTCACATATACAACTGTAATTGTACAAGGGATACAATGAGATCATAAATAGAAGGCAAGGTGGTACTTCAGTGAAAATCTATGGTCCATGCAATGAAAAACTTTCAGAAGATCTGAGTTACAATTACCACTAAATGTTGCTGATGAAAGATCTGTTACCTTGGAAACAAATGAAGCTGTAACAGTCCAGTATTCTTTAGAATGCCTAGCTGTGTTTGCAGAAACAACCTGTAGATCATACGGATTATAAGGAGCTTCAGGGTTATCCCTTCCTCTGCGGAGACAATATACATATTCTCCAGAATCTTTCAGCAATAAAGGTCTCTGACAATAGAGGAAATACATAATTAATATGTTACTGTATAATTCATATCCTAAATCATCATTTTTCAAAATATCATATATATTAATTATATACCTTGCCATAAAAATAAAAGAGATAAAAATAAAAGAGATAAAATAAATACAAGTATCAAGCTGTTCTAATAAACAAACTGGTGAACAATAATATCAGGATTACTTAGAAGATTAAATTTACCTGATCTTCTACCATGAAACTCTTCTCATAAACTCAGTCCAAACAGTCATTTTTCTACTTCACCAAAGGAAAGTTTTTAAATATAAAAAATGTCTTCCTTAATGAGGAAATGGTCTTGAAATTAGGACACAGTGGGCGTATCTACATGAAAGATTTTACTCAAGATTAGAGCAAATTACTGCACAGTAAGCACCACTGTTTACCCATGTAGATGCTTACTGCACAGTAATTTGCTCTAATCAACAGCAAACTTGCTACCTGTCAATACAAGTAGCAAAGTTACTCACGATTACTTACTGCACTGTATGGCACGTGTAGACAACCAGTCGGGAGCAAACTTGCTCCCAGTCAGCCAGGCAGCAGGGGGTGCAAGACCTGTCCCCCAGAGCTGCCTGCTGCCAGGACACTGGAGCCCAGAAGGAGACAATGTCCCCATGCCCCAGCAGCAGGGAGCTCCCACCCCCGCTCAATTGTGGAGCAGGGGCGGGGGAGATTGTTCCCAGCTACAGCTCTGTAATTGCAAAGCAGGGGCTGGGAACAGACTACCCAGCCCCCACCCCAGGATCACAGGGTAGAGGCTGGAAACAACTCCCTAGCTCCTGCTCCGAAATCATGGAGCAGGGGCTGGAAGCTGTCCAGGTCAGGGGCAGGTCCCAGCCCCATGCCCTGATCAGGTGATTGAGGTGCAGGGCTTGGAAAGAGTTGCAGGGAAGGGATAGGTCTCAGGCCCCTGTCATGATCTGCCAGTGCAGCTAGCATTGAGCCCCCAGCTGGGCCCCTGGGGGGGGAGGGGGCGTCACAGCTAGCTCTCCCACCAGTGGATTAGGGCAGGGGGCTGACACCTACCCCTCCCCTGCAGCTCTTTCAAAGTCCCCTGCATCGGGGAGCAAAGTCCCCTGGATCAAGAAGCCAGGGCCAGGAGCTCCCTGCTGCCAGGGCAGGGGGACATTGTCCCCACCTGGACTCCACTGGTGGAGCCCACCCCAGCAGCAGGCAATCCCCTGGGGGCAGGGAGAAATCTCCCAGCCCCTGCCAGAACATAGCTGTCTCCTGGCCCCATGCTCCCTGCCAGCCCTTGAGCTAGCACCCAGGGGGAACCTAGAGCACTCACTGCCCACTGCACGGGGCCAGTCCAGGACCAGAGAGGTTGGGAGCAGACTGCTGCCAAAGCTGCAGATCTGCTCCCACATCCCTGCATATGTAGACACCTGCCTGGGGTGGGTTTACTTTAAAGTAATTTATTGTAGAGTAAACCCACTTCAGTGTACTCAATGATTGCCAGTCAGGAAACCTGTTCCTAACTGTAATTCCTAACCTGTTCCTATTTCTATTTCCAACTGCAATTTCTTGAGAATGTTGATAAAGTGACTAATTTTTCAGTGCCTCAATGTCCTCATCTGTAAAATAACAGTAACAATCCATATTAACTCCACTGAAGCTGAAGAACAGAAGAATGTCACAGGTGTTATTTAGATTCTAAATATCTCTAATATTAAGTTGTTTATTATAAAGAATTAAAGGTTGGGGTTGGTACTCTATGGTCTGCAGGCTAGATCTGGCCTACAAAGAGGTCTGAGGTCCAGCACAGGGGCTCAGTAGCACAGAGCTGCACCATGCTACCTATTCCCTTCATAGCACTCTCCTCTCCCATGGAGCCTGCTGTTCTGCCACTTCTGGGCCAACCCCTGTTGCAGAGAGGCTGGAAATCTGCAGAGAGGCTCAGAATGTGTAAATGCTTACTGTGCAGTAATTTGCTCTAATCAAGAGTAAATCTGCCAGCTGTAAATACAAGTAGCAAATTTACTCACAGTTATTTACTGCGCTGTATGGCACATGTAGACAGCTAAACGAGAGCAAACTTTTAGTCAAATGTCCCTTTCACAGTGCAAAGTTCAACTTAAAAAAAAAAGAAAAAAAGAATTACCCCAAGTGCAAGCTTCTGAATTTTAGTCATCTTAGCCTCTTTAGATGAAAATCGACGTGGCAATAATTCTGTCTGCCAGCCAAGTTTGCTTCTCAGCCACAAAATATGCTTTATCACATCATCATCAACTGGTTCTGGTGCATATTGGGGTGGGGTAGAGGGGAATCAAGACATTTTTAAAGGAATGTTTTAACCTGCTTTAAAAGATACATTCAATGTTTGTTAAGATAAAGTACAGTTAAAGAAAAAACCCGGGAACAACCTCACTGAAAATACCTATAAATTAATCTAAACTTTCATTATAACAACTGATGATAGGTTAAAGAGTCTATATAATTAATTAAAAGTATTAGTAATCCTGGTGTAAGGGTGATTCAGTTATCTCCTATAATTTCTGATAGCGTTGGAGTGATGTTGTAGACATGATGATCCAGGACATATGCAAGATGCAAGGATTTTTACGAGCAATGTTTTTTTATTGGACCACCTGTAGGGTTGGGTGAGATTTAGACAAGCTCTCAAGTATAAGGCATCCTTCTTTCAAAGAACTATGATGAAAGGGTGCCTTGTACCTGAATGCTTGTCTAACTCTCTCCCAACATTGCAGCCTGTCCAATAAAAGATATTACCTACAAAAATAATTACCTCTATTATATTTTTGCTCATTAATTTCACATACAATAAGATTACCATTAGAAACACACAAACGCAGGACTAGTTAAAGCACAGCTTCAGAATATCTTGTAGGAATCATGAACTGCTAACGTACAACAAAAACTGAAGGATAATTCTGAGTTAGATAAAGCCAAAAGCATTCACTACTCTACACTGATGTGAGGTGTAGCAACATAGGTTAGTGTGTTTTGTGGTGTACACCTTGATGGAACTATAGGTAATGTCTTCTGGAAAACCAGGTGAGTAACAGATCAACCTTTTACTCATTCACCAGAACTGCAACAGGAACTAGGCAATTCTGTACCCTTTTTCCTATGGAGGCTGTTGCTGAACACTGATGGTAGGACAAGCCTATGCTTATTGCTTTGAAGCTATTCAGATATTGCTACTACAGCAATGAAAACAAGCTAACAGTTATAACCTGTGCAAGGTTTAAAAACTTTCAGAAAGGTCAACCTTTGCCTCCATATCCATCTTCAGAAAATGTCAGTCCAGGCCTAGAAAACTAGTCCAGTGATTGTTCAACCTCCAGCACATGGAGCCAAGTCATCCTGCCCACAGGGCTCACCACTGGTCCTAGAAATTTGGTGGTGGGGACCAGTGGAAATGTTAATTCCAACAGTTCTGGAAGTGGTTCTGGAAGCAGCTCTGGAAGCCAAAGCAATTAATTCTGTTACTACTCCCCCAGTGCCAAGTTTCCAGACATGGAGGGAGCCTCATGGGCCAGATGACATGGACCCTCACACAAGCATGTGGGGTAAGCAGATCTGGCAGATTTGGCATGCAGAGTCAAGCCAGCCACAGCTGGGCCAGTGCACTGGATCAATCCCTCATGTTGACCCTACACTGGACCCAGCCCACAGACCAAGTCCACCCACGGGGGGGGGGGGGTCCTATTTTTCCTTTTAATATATGCAAGGAAACTGCAGAAGGAACAGCTTGACTTATTTATTAATTTAATGCACACTCACACATATACACACACTTCCTTGAACCATTTTTCTCAAGCTGTACCTTTTAAAATAAATAATGAGTATCTGATGCTTTCCTTAAATACATTATTGTATTTAGAGTATCAGCATTTTTTTCTTTTGATGAATCAAATTCCCCAATGAATAAATACAGAGAAATTATTATCCTTTAAGTATATTATATATTTATGATCAGATATTAGCTTAAGAGTGAACTCCACTAAAGCCCTTTCTCGTATTCCTTGAATTTTTTAATTAAGTACATACAAAACTGTTTTGACAGCTATTATTGTACAATGATTAGTATTTTATTTCATATGCATTACAGTTTTATTGGTATGCAGGCAATGTTCTGTAATATTAAACAATTAAACAGATCTGGCAATGCATTTCTGTGCAAATATTTCATGCTTTGAATGGCAAAAATACCTCTAGTCAGAATGCCCTTTTCATGTTCAATACAGTTAAATGGAATTCAGAGTAAAAATATTTGGGTTCTTCTCTTGTATGACCTCTGTTTTTGTACTGGGGATAATACCTACTTTACATGGGTGTGGAAACACTCCTGAAGCAGTGGACAAATAACTTTGCACTTAATTTCCCACTTGAAACCCTAGTGCTGATTTTCAGATCCAATTTGGATACGCAAAATAAACATCCCTCTTGCTTGGAATGCCTGCCCCATCTTCTGGTATTCTGGTATCATTTATCGCCAATACCAAAATAAGAGAAATAGAAAAGTTGTCTTAAAAATCATTTTGTACAATCCCAGTCCTTAGATGCACCATGGATTTCTTGACAGCAGCACCAGATCAAAGCACAGATGACTTCAGTAAGGGGACTCAGAACTTCGAATGATCAATCCTTTAGTTGCTACTACTCAAGTAAATATATCTACACACAGAGGGAGATCTAGGATTTTGAAGAAGGGTGTGAAGATGGGGCAGCGCATCAGAACATAGAACACAGTATGCATTTTTATCCAGTTTAAGAGAAACTAGAAGCTTTACTAATATGCTCAAGGAGGGGGGCAGCACTATTTTAGTCAGTTTAAGACAAAGCAAAAACAAGTACAGTTACAGTATAACCTCATAAATCTGGTACTCAACATTCCAGAATACTCAAAAATCTAGCACTTTTTAAAAATACACTACATTAGCTGGTCCTGTGCAGCAGCTGCATGCGGAACGTGGATAGCAGATGGTGGATGGCAGCGGAAGCTGCTATGTGCAAGCTTGCAAGCTCCCCCTCCACATCCAGGGGGAGGGGGTAGTGGTGGGTGGTCGAAGAGCAGTGGCCATACAGGGAGCAGACACACAGGGTGGTGGATGGCAGCAGCAGACACCGCATGCAAGCTTCCCCCTCCATGTCCAGAGGGGGAAGCTTTTTTATGTTTCAAAAATCCAGAATTTCCAAATTTCTGGCAGATGCTAGGTCCTAAGGATGCTGGATTTATGAGGTTAAATTGTATTAGAATATACTCTAATTTGCTACATTAAGTTTTAAAACATACAACAAATTAGGCAAAAATAGTAAAAAATACAGTGTTTTGAACCTGAAGCTATCCAAATTAATTTCCCAAGGGAAATACCATAAAACACAGGTATTGTGCACTAGCTTCTCTCACTATATGGGTGAGATCCTGCATTCCTTGAACACACCAATCTGACCTTCATTTTTGGAGTACGAGAAGTACAAAATTGGGCTCTAGTTTCTGATTTCCCAACCATCCTATTACTAACACTGGCAAACTGTGCTAATCTCCTCATGGAGGTTATCTATATGGCACCTCCAAAATCTTAAATCAGCTGCTTTTTGAATGATCAGAACTCCAAAAGCCAATATAAGAGCCTAGCAGGTTTAATTTTTTTAAATTAACCTGACAGGTTTAATTTTTTTAATATATGAAAATTACCTATATATTTTTAATTCTAAGTAAATTAACTTATGGCCTGAAACCAAGAATGGAAAATTTCCAAAAGAAAGGTGAAAGGGAATTGGAGGCAAAAGTTACAAGTCACTGAAAAAAAAAATCTTAAAATACCATATTTCTTGAACTGAAACACAGGAGTTTTTTAAATCAAATGTGCATTGCTGATCCCATAAAAAACAGATGGGCAAATTCTACTTTATTGTATGAATGTAAACCTGGAGTAATTCTACTGTTTTTTGTGGCACAACAAGAGCATAATTTGCTTCTATTTCTAAGATTTACATACCTGTTCTATCATAAGAGTACACCTTTGCCCTGACAGTTTTACTATGTGATGTTCCAGCTTTCTGTTGTTTACAAATCTTTTCATGACAACTTGGTTCTGAAACAACTGTTTGAATATCAGTCTCATTATCATCTGTAAGAAGCAGTTTAAATAGACAATCAATTTGTTACTGAAAGTAGATTATGGCAGTCATTTTTGTACACAAACATTATTCTAAAGCTTTGTTCGTCTTCCTAGGAAAAAGTTGCTATTGTACAGTTAATATATATTCTTCACATTTATGACAATATTTATAAAATTTGTATCTTTTAAAAGAGAATTCTAAAAATGTCACTGCATTTTAAAGCAGTTTATGTAAAATCCAGCTCGTATCAATTACAAGCAAAAAAAAATGCATTTAAAAGATATCAATATAGGTTTCACCTCCAAATAAGTGCAATAGAAGTCAAAATATTAATTATTTTACCTAGTCTGGTTTTCACAAAAATAGACAATTACACATCGTTTTCTAATTCTTTCCTCTTCATTTAATCTTATCATATTTGATTATACTTGCATCAGTGGGAATGTTGCTTCTACTTCAACAAAAATGGACCATTAAGGCTTAACTTTTTCACTTTCACTGACAGTCGAGGAAATACTACAAGACATTCCCAATTCTGCAAAGCACTCAGACTTATAACTGAGTTCATTATAGTAAGCATAAGAAGTCAATGAGACTTAAGCACATGTATGAAGTTAAGCATGTGCTTCAGTGCTTTATTATATCACTGCATCATGGAGGCTGCCCACAATGCCTTCAGGCCCATTGCACTGTACTGCTCAGAACAGACGGCCTCCTAAATGAAGCTATAGAACTGTAATCTGACTAATTAGCTTGTGTACAGGGTAACTGGCATCATGACTCAGCAGTGGTAGTTAGCTCAGTTCATGCCATGCAGGGACTATAGTGCTTCCCAGTGCACTGCTACCACTGGAGACAGTAAGCTTATTACATAGATATAGCCAGTGTCATTCCCACACATTTATTTTATTTACAAAAATGTCTGCTATAGACCAATAGTTCTGAACCTTTTTAGACTAACAACGGCCCTTGAAAAATACCAGCACTTAGTTTTCACTCAGTTTTGACTACAGAAAAAATAACAGAACAATTAATTTGTTGCAAAGAACTCAAAAAGATCACAAGAGGTCTGCATGCTTTTAACACTATGAATTTTTATTTGAAATCACTGGGTTTATTTTGTGAATCATATTTGTACACCTAACAACACTACTATCACATAGCCCCACAAGGGACCCCAGGGTGCCATGGCATCCTGGTTGAGAATCACGACTACAGACCAGGGCTATCCAACTTCTAAGCAGCCAGGGGCCACAAAATAAATACTATTTTGACAGAAGGCAGGTATGTTATAAGCAGTGCATTGCACCACATAAAAAGCTCAGTCAGACTTCAGTACAAAAAGCAAATAATAAGTTAGAACATGTTTGCAGGTGAATAGGAAAACTCCTGGTTTGTGATCTTTTTGTGCATTCCTATCAGCATAAGAACTCTTTAAAGCACATCTATAAATATATAAAGAATATATAAGATTGTCTCCTTTCCTGTCTGTTACTTTAAGACCCATTTATTGTACTTTCCTTCAGCATGTCTAGTAGAAGCAGCTGATGTGCCAGTGACATAATTGATTCCTTTACAAACAGGAATCCTGGAAAGCTTCTTTTCCATCTCACTCTTCAACCCTAAAGATATCATTTTTGTCATGCTCCTCTTTTGATCCATTAGCGGCTTGGACTCAGACACTTCAATAGGCTGACAAGCAATTATATCTTTTCCATCTTCATGTTTTCTTGAGAGTCTAAAATTGAACAAGATTTTTTTTGAAAGAATAATTGAATATTCAATCAAGTAGGGAAAGAAAAGAATAAATAAAGTAAAAGAAATCACTTGCATAATGATTCACGTTTTATAATTAAGGCACAAACTACTCCTTGGCATGAAATGAAAGGGCAGTTTCATGTGCAATGTGGAGGGGAATGAAAAACAGAAACTGTAGTCCTTTAACAATGTAAAGATTATGGGCTATATCTACACCGATGTTAGATAGTACCTGTATGCTGCCATTATACACTGATTTGGTTGTTAGTCTTGAAAGTGACAGAGCTTTAAATTATTAATAAACATTGGTAAATTAAACTAAATATAGGTTTCGGAAACATTTGTCATCATCATTTGTTTTTAGTATTGTTCACAGTGTAACTGCTGTAGAAGTCCAAATAAGGCCCACTACCCATTCTATAGGGTTTATAATCTCAAAATAATGTATTTAAATACTCTGTTCACCCATGGAAAGATCCAAAAGAAGAGTGAGGGGGTGTGTCTGCCTCCCCTTTGCCTATGCAGAGTGAGCACAATATGCTCTTTGAGCTCCTGCTTGTGCTCACCAACTGGTTGACATCCTTTCCCATACTGAATTCAGCTCCTGTGGGACTTTATCTCTTGTTGGGAATAGCAAGTACAACCCAAAGCTCCAAGTATAAAAACAGGCAGCTCCTCTTGAATAAAAACATTTACTGGGGCAAAAGACTAAAGGATTAAGCAGTCCAGCTTGCACAGCCCCAGTATGCTGGTTATATGCCCTGCCCCAATAGCTGGATTAAACAGAACTCTTGAATGACCCCTTATTTAAGTCCCCTCTTGAATTGTTGCAGCCAGCCCCAACAACGCTAACCCACTCAGGAAGGATACCTGGGGGGAAAAAAAAAGATTTCTGTACAAGGGATGGGTTCCGCCAGGGAAGAAAACTATATAAACACTTTTGTTGATGCTTTGTTAGGAAAGGGGAGGTGGGATGGGGAGGAATTGACATTCCATAGATCACTGGTCACAGTGATCCTGCTTAGTTCATTTTCTCAGAGAGGGAAAGATGTGACAGGTTCTGGGTGTTACTGTAGTATCTGTTTTAATGTGTTCATGACGTGTATACAAGAACAAGCAGTAGTTTATTCTTGTATACAGGTCAATGAGGTAAACTGAGGCATGGAACATTTTAACACCATGAACATATTTAAAACTGATATAAAATCCATAGTCCATCACAATACATATGAGCTACATTATATTTTGTGAAAATACAAGAAAATGGTTCAGAAGCTAGAGTAGAGATTTGGCTTCAATTTCCTGCTCTGTCAGACTGTGTGACCCTAAGTCACTTAAATGTACTGTACCTAAAATCTATGTACTCTAACATTTGCAAATTTCAAAATCCCTGTGTTTGCCAACAGTAGGGCTGCATAGTAAATGAATGAAAAAACAGGTATAAGAGGAACAAACACTAAGTTCATGCTGAGCTTGCCTTCATTTTAATTAATTATAACTTCACCATTAGCTGCACATAACTCAGGAATTAGAAACAGAAGGAAGAAATGTCATTAAAACACCTATTTCTTGGCTGCTTATTGGTTTAGCTCAGAGAGGATTGTGTCCTTAAACCAGGACTGTCCAAATGGCAGTCCACACGGTTCTAGAACTAGGAGGCAAATGTCACTACTGTCCTTTCCCCGTACCTCTTGCCTGCAGAAGTTGTGCAGTCTCCATCCTTGAAAACTTTCAAAAGCAGGTTAGACACTTGGCTGAGATGGTTTGGTCAGGGACAATCCTGCCCTAAGCAGGGGGCTGGACTAGATGACCTTATGACAGGGGTGGGCAATTATTTTGGGTGGAGGGCCACTCAAGAGTTTTGGCAAGCCATCAACGGCTGCATGACAGGCAGCCAAGGGCAGATAAATATTAATTTTCTAAATTTTTAGGGGCTCCATGGGCCAGATTTTGCCCACCCCTGCCTTATGTAGTCCCTTCTAGTCCTACTTCCCTATGATTTGAAGCACTACAAAGTGCCATGCTTTTCAGCCAGGAGACATGACAGGAAGCTGTGGCATCCTGCAGCTTCACTCTCCCAATCCTCCAAGGGGACAAGGAAAACAAGAGCAGATTCTGTAAGGACTCTCCTATGCACTCTGCTTTTGCTCTCCCAGAGCGCTCTACCACTAGACAATTACTACTGGCTAGAAAATGGAAACATGAAATATAATTTAATGGACCTAGTAATACTAAGGATAAAACTTGGGAGGAGAAAGATAAGTATTAAACTTTGTGTTCTATTTACAGTAAAGGAGAACATCTAGCAAAGTAGATTAGATGTCAGTTTATATGCTCCATAAAAATCCTGATCTCTCTGGGTCAGGATACAAGGGAGATCAGGAGAGAGAGACCTGATGGTGGGAGTCTACTAAAGGCCTCCCTCCCAAGGAGAGGAGAGTGATCAGGCGTTCTCTGGGGAACAGACTGAGGCAGCTAACGCTAGAGACATGATCATCAGGGGTGACTTTAACTACCCTGACATCTGTTGGAAGGATCACTTGGCCACCTCTGGCAGGTCAGCCAACTTCTTGGCAACAACAGACAACGTGCTTCTGATACAGGTTGTGCAAGGGCCTACCCAGCGTAAAGCAACTCTGGATCTAGTGCTGGCCAAAGGTGATGACATCATAGGTGACCTAAGGATTGGTGGTACTCTGGGAGCCAGTGATCATAACTCGGCTAGGTTCACCATTCACCATAAAACTGGGAAATCAGACAGCAAAACAGAAGTCCTGGAATTCAAGAAGGGAGGTTTTGCCAAAAACTCAAGAGCCTAGTTGGAGAGGCCCTCTGCAACCAGCAACCGGACAACTCGGGAGTTCAGGAACAGTGGAGCTTCCTTAAGGAGGCAATTCTCACAGCCCAAAAACAGGCTATCCCCATGTGAGGAAAAAAACAGGAAAGGAACCAAAAGACTCACATGGCTCAACAGCAGTATTAAAAAGCTTCTGAAAAAGAAAAATGAAGCATATAAACAATGGAAGAATGACTCAGCAACCAGAGAAGAATACAACTGTATTGCAAGGGCCTGCAGATAGGAGACAAGGAAAGCCAAGGCAGGCATGGAGATCAAGATGGCAACCAGAATAAAAGACAACAAAAAGTCCTTCTACAGATGCACAGGGAGCAAGAAAAAGTCAGACTCCACTGTGGAACCACTACTGAATGCTCAGGGGCAGCCCACAGTTGATGCCCACAAAAAAGCTGAGCTCCTAAATGTATACTTCACGTCAGTATACCTGAAATCAACCAGGGGCTATTCAACTGACCAGAGGCCCAGGGAACATGGGGAAGACAACAAACTACACAAAAATCAGTTCCAAACAGGTGAGGGATCTCCTGCAACACTTGCATGTCTTCAAGTCTGCTGGGCCCAACAATGTGTTCCCAAGAGTCCTGAAAGAACTGGCTGAACTAATAGTGGGACCACTGGCCAAGCTTTTTAGTGGAACTTGGGAGTGGTCCTGGATGACTGGAAGACAGCCAGTGTGGTGCCCATCTTCAAGAAAGGGAAAAGGGATGACCAACTACAGGCCAGTCAGTCTGACCTCAGTCCTGGGTAAAATCTTTGAAAATGTTATTAAGAAGACCATCATTTGCAAGCTGGAAATGGACAGGGTGTTAAGTAATCAACACGGCTTTGTCAAGGGTAGATCATGACTGACAAACCTACACATATTCAAAATCCATCTTTCCTTCTTTTACGGCTTTGTGTTTCATTTCTGTGTTTTTTCTGTAAACTGCTGTGCGGAGTAAAGTAGCATTCTTCTCTGCTGAAGGTGGCTGGGAAGAAAAGGAAAGTAGAAACATTAATAAATATTGAACTGATCTTATACTGAAGTCAACTTAAAAGCTAGCAGTGACTTTCAAAAGTATGCACTGAATGCACCTATACATGCACTTTAATGTGGAGCTAATTGGTCTATTCAGCAGTAAAGTATCATAGGACACGTCAACACATGCATTTGCTTCAGCCTAGTTTTACTGTGCAGTAAGATACTGCACATTAAGGGTTTTTGGGTAGATGTCTATTGGGGTGTACGAAGTGGACCATATTGTATTCGGATTTGCCCCAATTCAGAGGACAGTGATTAGATTCACTGATTTGGATCACCATCCTAACTCAATTCAGTCGAATCCGAATCTAAAGATTCGATTCTGATTCAAAGAATCAGTGATTTGGCCATAGACACCACTTTAAATGTTTTTTCTACATACCTCGAGGTACCAGGCATGGCTCGTAAATGCTGAGATGGTGGGGTGGATGGAGCATCCCACAGGAGTGCAAAGAGGGCCCCCGCATGCTCAGCGGTGGACCCAGAAGTGGACCGGAAGTAGTTCCAGTCCACTTATGGGTCCACCACCGAGCACATGGGGGGGGATCCCCCACAAGCCCTGGCTTGGCAATCAGCTATGGGGGGACCCCGGGTACCCCCCTCCCCCCAGACCCAGGAGACACCAGTTGCTCAGCCGAGAGTGCTGGAGACGCCCTCCCCCCACTTGCCCCACTCCCATGGGACGCTCCATCTGTCCCACCATCCCAGCATTCACAAGCTGCCTGGTATCTTGAGGTATGTAGAAAAAAATCATATAAAGCTATGTCTATGTTCCAATTGTCAAATCTCTCCGAATCAAATCGGAGGCTGAATCAGGCCAAATCTCCTCCAAATCAAATCAGCAACCAAAGCTTCGCACAGCCCCAGTGTCTGTACATGTGGGACTTAGGAAGATTTGCTCCCAGTTGCCTGCAGCCCTGCAATGCACCCCTGTGGACACCAGGGGGAGCTCCAGGGCCCCCCCAGGTGCCAGCTCAGAGGTCGGCAGAGAACAGGGAGCCAGGAGACAGCCGTCTCTTGCTTGCTGCTTGCTGCTGGGGTGGGGACAATGTCCTCCTGCCCAGGCAGCAGGGAGTTCCTGGCCCTGGTTCCCCAATCAGGGGCATGAGGCTTGAAAAGAGCTGCAGGGGAGGAGCAGGTCCCAGCCCCCTGCCCTGATCCACCAGTGGGGCAGCTAGCTCACTTTTAGCTCCCCCACCAGCAGATCAGGGCAGGGGGCTGGGACCTGCCCCTCCCCTGCAGCTCTTTCTAAGCCCTGTGCCTCGATCACCCAATCGGGCCACAAACTGGGACCTGCCCCTTACCACAACAGTTCCCAGCGAGCCCCTTATCTCCCAGCCTGAGCCCCACAGTCACAGGGCACAGGCTGGAAGGCCCTTATCTGGAAGACCCTTACCCAACTGTGGGGTTTGGGGTGGAAGATAAGGATCTTCCAGCCTCAGCCCTGCAAGTACTAAATGCTAAATGTTTCATTGACACATTTTATTTTATCTCTTATTTTATATGGTATATAAAGTTCTCTTTCCTATTTTAGTTCCATGAAACATAAATATTTTTTTTTAAATTAGAACTACAAAACAAACCAAAAAAATCCTGATGAACACCCTGCAATCCAGGGCAATGATTTAAAAAATATAAATCAATTAAATCATTAAAAAAAAAAATCAATAAAATTGTATGGAGTGAACTCAGGACAAAAATACAGCAACTGAGTTTCAAATAACCAAAGTATTATCAGATAATTGAATCGTACTAATTTACACTAACTGAAAGATCTAAATGAAGTAGTGATATTTACAGATAATTGTTTAAGTGAACAAACACAAAAAAGGGTCAGAATAATAAAAACTGAAATGTAATGCATTCATGCATTTGTTAAATGCAGTTTAGTTTACATCATCATCATTCTTTTTCTTACAATAAAACATATTGTTAAATACTGTGTAAAAGTAAGAAATAAGAAATGTCTCCATGGCTCTCTGCTTTGAAGACACTGAGAGGGTAAAGAGTAGTATAAAAGTTGGAGATGTTCTAATGTCATAGGTCTTTAACAAAAATAATATATTCCATTAAAAACAACATTGAATTTCTCACCAGTGTGCTGCTATCTCCATGAATGCTAAGAGCTTGTTCATGAATAATATACTTTCCTTCTACCATATGTGGTACTTCTGTGTCCTCAGGTCCCAGCTGGAGACGAGATGCCAGTTTTGTTTTTGGCACTGTATTCTGTCTGTCCATGTGGGTTAGGTGACTGTGGTCCTAATGATGAAAAAGAGTTTCTGGGTATGAATCATCAAGTGATTACACCTCCATTATACTTTCATGATAAATTTTCCAAACACTTAGAAAGCATTGCATATATAAATCACAACCCAGTGTAATACATCTGTAAAAAGGGATAAGTCTTAGGGCAAGATATATGCTACCGAGACAAGGGTATTACCACCATTGTGCAAGGCATTTGTACAACCTCACTTTGAATACTGTGCAGTTTTGCGGTCACCAGTGTTCAAAACTGATGAACTTAAACTGGAACAAATACAAAGAAGGGACACTAAGATGGCCATGGGAATGGAGACCTTTTCTTATGAAAGATTAAAGGAACTGGCTTTCTTAGTTCAACAAAACTGAGATAAAGAGGGATCATATCCTCTCTCAGTAAGTACATTCAGGGGATGAATATTAAGGGAAAGCTTGGGAGAAAATATTAGAAGAAAAGCTTTGGGAGCTGAAAAACAATACTAGCACAAGATCAAACATCTGCAAACTAGTTAGAAATACATTTAGATTGGAAATAGATTTATAATTACTAGTGAGGGAAGTTTTGGAATGGTCTTGCAAGGTAAGGAGTATCAGAGGTATCCCTAATTCCCTTTAAGATTCAATTAGATAAATTCGCCGATGACACCAAACTCTGGGGCAAAGCATCCACACCTGAAGACAGGAGGGCGATCCAGGCTGACCTGGACAGGCTCAGCAAATGGGCAGAAGAGAACCTGATGGTGTTTAACACTGAAAGATGCAAGGTTCTCCACCTTGGGAGGAAAAATCTGCAGTATCCTTATAGGCTCGGCAGTGCTACGCTGGCTAGCACTATGGAAGAAAGAGACTTGGGGGTCATCACTGACCACATGATGAACATGAGCTTTCAATGTGATGCTGCAGCTAGTAAAGCGAGCAAAACGCTGGATTGCATTCATAGATACTTCTCAAGCAAATCCCGGGATGTCATTCTCCCCTTGTACTCAGCCTTGGTGAAGCCACAGCTGGAGTACTGTGTCCAGTTTTGGGCTCCACAATTCAAAAACAATGTGGAGAAGCTTGAGAGAGTCCAGAGAGGAGCCACGTGCATGATCAGAGGTCAGGAAAACAGACCTTATGACAACAGGCTGAGCTATGGGGCTCTTTAGTCTGGAAAAGCACAGGCTCAGGGGTGATCAGATGGCCACCTGTAAGTTTATCCGGGTGACCACCGGTATTTGGGGGAACATTTGTTCACCAGAGCACCCTAAGGGATGACGAGGTTGAACGGTTATAAACTACTGCAAGACCATTTCAGGCTGGACATAAGGAAGAATTTCTTTACTGTCTGAGTCCCCAAGGTCTGGAACAATCTGCCATCGGAGGTGGTTAAAGCACCTACATTGAACACCTTCAGGAGCAAACTGGATGCTTATCTTGCTGGAAACCTATGACCCCAGCTGACTTCCTGCCCCTTGGGCAGGGGGGTGGACTCGATGATCTTCCAGGGTTCCTTCCAGCTGGAAGATATGAATTTAAGGAAGGGATGGTATGGTAGCACAGGAGCTCCAGCTCATCAATCAGTGTGTGTGGTAGAGAATCATGTGTCTGAGGTTGCCTGGTGTGGGAACAAAGGTAGTTCATGTATTGTCACTTGGAGGTTTTGCTGGTCATCAGTTGGGGCTAGGAAGGATTTTTTCCCCCTTCTCAAGACCACGGTTACCATACATCTGGGTTTTCCAAAACACGTCCTCTTTTTGGGCCCTCCCATTTCTGTCCAGGCAGGTTTTAAAATATCAGCAAATGTCCAGATTTTGCTCTGCCTCTGCTTTCCCAGCTTGTCCTAACAAGGAGATGTTTGGGGCTGGGGGGAACAGGGCAGCTGTAGTGTGTATGTGTGCACATGCGTGCTTGCGTGCGTGCACGTGCCAGATCTGGGACTGCAGCAAAGCAGGGAGGTGGGGGAGGGGTGGGAAGGGTACTTCAACAGCAGCAGGGAGCTGCATGGGCAGGGGGCTGTGGGTTGGTAATGAGGGGCACCGGAAGGGCTGGGGGGACAGGAAGCTGCAGGTCAGAATTGAGGGGCACCAGCATGGTCTGGGGGCAGGGTAGTGTGGGTCAGAAGTGAGGAGCAGTAGCAGGACACAGACGTATCACTGCCCCACCCCCCAATCATATACACCCTCCCTCCCACAGGTGTCCTCTTCTTTGAAACTGGACATATGGCAACCCTAGGATTCATGACTCCTACTGGCTACTGGGAGGTCCGTTTTCCTCCAGGGTACTAAGATATTGGACACAACTAAGTCCATAAGTTTTTGATTGGGGTGTGCTAATAGTCCTACCCTTTCTAAGAACTAAGAGGTTCCCTGGCTGGCAGTTCTGACTTTTCTGTTCAGGGTCATACTGACTGCCAAGTCTGGGGTCAGGAAAAAATATCTTCCCTAAATCTAACTGGCACGGACTGTGGAGTTTTTGGCTCTCTGTAGTATGGGGCACAGTCCTCATATCTTTGCAACGTTTCCTAACCAATTACTTCCTTGTTGTTGCAGAGGTAGCATACTGGTATTGACAAGGCACTCATTTCCCCTACTTTTACCTGTGACCTATTACAAGATGTTCTTTGTTTTTCAGATACTGTTACTTGCAGGTCAGTGTGAGGGTTTCAAATGACTGTTTTGGAGATTCCCTGAGTTAATGACTACTTGCAAATGCAGGGGACTGGATTCAAGACCAAAACAAGTCCTTTCATATCTTTGTAACTATTATTTTTGGTGTCTATTCTAACATTTTGCCTACTGCTTAAGTAAATTTAACAAGCCTGTAATTGCCTGGATCACTGCCCTTTTTTAAAAATAGTACTATACCACAGTTGGCAGAGCTGTTGAAGATCTGTGTTCAAGACAGTTGCTATTTCATGTGCTGCCCCTTCATCCTTTCAGAGGCAAAGTATTTGTTCAGCTTTTGGTCCATGTGTAAACTGTTCTGGATCTCCACTGCACCTCCATCACAGAGCATCCCCACTTCTTCTCTAGCCTCTACACTTCTTCCCTCCTGATTCTCTTTATATGGCCAAAGAAACTTTTGCCATTAGTTTTAGTATTCTTTGCAATATCTAGCTCGTCTAATCTTTTAGCCATTCTT
The DNA here is from genome assembly GCF_001723895.1 of Crocodylus porosus. NCBI lineage: Eukaryota > Metazoa > Chordata > Crocodylia > Crocodylidae > Crocodylus > Crocodylus porosus. The sequence goes on along the minus strand of NW_017728943.1, from coordinate 70,408,991 downwards.
TCCTTCTTTCTACTTTCCTTCATCAGAGACAGATATTCCCCAAAATTGATCAGCCCTGAGTTCCATTACTTGTACATCTTCTGCTGATTCTTAAATGGCCTGTAAGCAATTCCCTTTAGCCATTAAGCCCTTCCCTTCTATTTTTAACCCTTACTTTGGATTCTGATATTTGCATTTTTCCCTTAAAATAATTCCAAACTGATTCTGCATCCAAGCCTCCCAACTCTTTACTCTGGATTAACATGGGTAAATCTGAGACCAGCACTTTCCTCAATGACAGCTACCTCACTATATAGAGACACCCTGTAATGGAGCCACGCTTATGTCTAGACCGGCCTACAGAGGATCAAGGAAAAACACATTTCTTTCTTAATCAATTTGGAATTTTTGTAAGCAGAGAAAAATACAGTAGGAAAAAATGAGGAATGTATGTTTCCTTCATCTTCAGCATTTTAGATGCCAGTAGTTTACCATGCACATCTAATGGACTAAGATACAGTGATTGGTAATCTGCCATCATACACCCAGCAGATGGTAATAATTACCAGACTCTACTATTCTGAATAAGATTTTGAAATTAAAGCTGTAGATTATGGCTCCATTATTTATATCCCATTATCAATCCCATTAACCATTCAGTTCCTCCCCATCAGTTTCATTTAAAAAATACGAGACATATCATTCATTTGGATTTCTTATACACCACGTTTTCAATAATTCAACCAAACTGTATTGTGCGCAGAAAAATAACGTTTTAAATTTAGTTAAATGTGGTTATGTATGAAAAGACTAAAACATAGACACACAAAGATGCAAATGATTGTCCTGCAAACCACCAGAGTAAATTATATTCAGCCAATCCATTCATTCTATGAGTACCCTTTGGTGCTATTTGGAAAGCAGTCTGCAAGCTCAACTCTTCCTGTTGGAAAGTATAGCAACCACCTCTTAACAGAAATGTAAGATAGAATATAGGGTTCTGTTACAAAAAAGAATGTAAGCACACATCTAAGTCTCATAAGCATGTGCTGAAGTCCCTTGTTAAATCTGGACTGTGTTTTTCAACAACATTCCTAAGATCAATTTACCTCGTCATTTTATAATCTAATGACTTGAAAACAATGGTAATTGTGCACAATGGGTTAGAGATGGGAATCCTTTCCAGCTATTAGAAGATGTTACAATCTCACTTTTTATGTATTCTAACAGCTTGACACAATTCCAGGAGGGAAATGTCATCAAACCTACACAAAGTGAACAGAGGCCAGGTCTACACTACAAAATTTTACTGGTGTGGCTTGTTGTCAAAACCTTCCACAAAGACAGAAGTTACACAGTAATGACAAAAAAGTATGTTTACAGGTACAACACATGTTGTTTGAAAGGATAATTTAACTATACTAGCAGAACTTTTGCCAATATTAATTTCATGTGCCATAGAAAGTTTTGCCAATAGAGAGAAGCACATTTGAACCAGCTGCCTACAGAGCAAAGCTCTTTTAATTATCTTCATTCAAAGAAAGGAAAGTTTTCATGCATAGAGTCATTTTCTTATGATCTACATACACACAGGCTTGTACTGATTTATTTAAAGTAATAAAAATCTCCAGCAGACATACTTTGGTATTGTTCCTCCAAACACTTATATGTTTAATTTTACCACCATAAGTACATGGTAAGAAATGACCAGACGAAGCTTATGTTGGTTTCAAGCACACTATCCCTTTTTACTTTAAAAGATAACTTGAACAGCCACATACCAAGTTTAAAATAATTTAAAAGTGCCTACATGCAAAGTTACTCCAAAACTGAGGACTATGTCCACATCAGAAACACATTATTGGTACAGAAATTCCAGTATATGGTGAAATGCAGAATTGTAAATGTAATTCATTATAGATGACTTACATTTCAGGCATTAAAATTGAATTTATCAATTTTGTAAGAGCCACCCCCAAAGGATCAAGAGCTTCTGGGCAAGAGCACTACCAGGAGTGACTAGAAATAATGGTCACAACCTGGCAGAGGGTAGATTCAGACTAGACATCAGGAGGCGCTACTTCACTGTCAGAGCGGCTAGGATTTGGAACCAACTTCCAAACGAAGTGGTGCTGGCTCCTACCCTGGAGACAAGGCTAGAGGAACACCTTGCTGGGGTTGTTTGACCCCAGTACTCTTTCCTGCCATGGCAGGGGGTCAGACTTGATGATCTGCTCAGGTCCCTTACGACCCTACAAACTATGAAACTATGAAGAGAGACAGCAGATGCCTCAAGGACCATCACAATGAATGTGCAAGAACATAAACTGAAAATAAAGTCAGAAATATAAACTGGTTACATGTTTTAATTTAGTACATATACTGTACAGTAACAGTTCAGTAAGAAACTGTAAAACTGTATTGTAACACTGTATAATACATTTTGTTACCTGTACAATACCTGTACGAACATGTCCTTCTAAATAATATTAAGATCTACCTGTGCACTCTAAGATTTTGTCCAGGACATCTCTACATGATAAAAGATACCCTTTTTTGGTGTTAACTAAGGAGAGAGCACCAAGAAGTGAGCAAGTAGACGTTTCTGTACAGTCTGCTTCTTCTCCTTCCCTATTCGGTGTTTTCACATGTACAATTTCATCAACAATGGAATCAACAGACACCCCTGGAGCCACCAAAATATCATTATCTACACAGATCTGATTTTCAAGTGATTTGTGTCACACCGGGAGAAATACCTGTTCTCTCACAAACCCCTGTCCTCTTTCCTAGTATATCAGGATTCACACAAACTTCTTGCAGCAAATGTTTCTTATCTTGTTATTGAGGTTCCATTGTCATATTCCCACTTTACACCAGCAGCTAAGTAGTGATGACTGACTACGTTTCTCTATGTAAACACTACCATTTCAATGGCATAAAGAATACTAGTGCTTAGAGTTTCATCTAAGTTTATCATATTTTTTCCAATTATTCTGATCAGAAATTTGTCTTCGTAGCATGATTTCTTTATATAATGGCTGCAACACAGAGGAGCAGAAGAATGGAAAGAATTTCACTCTCACATTTTCTAAAGTCTTGAGGACCAAAGTGTCTTTGCGCCTTTTTCATGAAGCCTGAAAAGCTATTTTTTAAACAGCTCTGTGGTCATACAAGCCTTGTGACTGTCCCATGTATGGCAAACCCTTTACATTTTTAAAGCACCCCTCCCCCTCCTCCTCCCTCAGCATACCTGATTCAGCAGCTGCTGGAACTGGAACTGCGCAGATCTCAGAGCAGCTGGAACAGGGCCACATGTGGCACAACTAAGCCAAAGCAGCAGCACGTGGCACCTGCTCTAGTCAGTCCAGAGCACACATTGCACTTATACTTCCTTTCCTCCAATGCAACCAAATCAACAGCAGCTTGGGATACAGAACACAGAGACAGGGTTTGTCATATGACATCCCATATGCAAGGCCTATAGCTGTATGTAGTACTCCACGGTGCATAACATAAGGCAATCTTGCATGATGCAAGCTGCTGCTGTTTTGGCATCAACCTACTGGTGTATTTGCTATCGAAATGTGCTGCACTGCTCACGACATCATATCCAGAAGCCTCAAATTATGTTAATTAAACTGATTATGTTCCACTCTTCTGAAATGCATGATACCAAATGTAACCGCCTAGATTTGTATAGGGAATGGGAGGGGATTTGCATGTTGCCCATCAGACCGAAATGTTGGTTCTAACAATACTTGGTATGCCGAAGTGCTCCCTGTGCAAATGCAGTTCACACTGGCCAAGTTCTGTTTGGCACGTGTATAGTATAACCACTCCCTGCCCAGTTCCCAGACATAATCCACTGTACGATCAGGCTTTTAATTAAAAGGGGCAACTTGGCTTGTAGATGGGTCATGGGGCTGGAGTCATTTCAGGACTAATGGCTGATTTTCCAGTTTTGAACATGGCCTATGCTACCGCATCTTTCCGCTGCCAGCAGTGGCTTTACAGTGTCCTAGATCACAGGACATCAGCATGATTTCCAAAAAGTTTGGCCAGAAGCTACTTTGAACAGACACCATTTAGCCCCCTCCACCTGCATTTCACTGCCCTGCCTAACTCAGCTCCTACAAGCCTCCCCCCTGCCTCTGTTCCCTGGCCTGTCCCAGACCCAGCTCCACTGCTGGATGACTTTGTGAGGTCCCTTCCAGCCCTGCTTTCCTGTCATCCATCCCTTATTCATACAGTGTCCATGGAAACATATCTGTCTGTAAGGAAAGGGCAACTGAGCTGTCTCTCCAGAGCGTTAATGCAGGTCCAGAAGGTGGATCTGGGGAGCCCAGACAGATTTTAGTTTCGTCTTACATTCATCTTCCTATCTTAATATCTTTCTTTCTAGCATAACTTTATCAGCAGAGGGGTCAGCTTCCTTTTCTTTGACCTTATTTTTTTCTTTCTTTCTTTCTAACTTGGTTTTCCTGGTCTTTATTTTTACATGGATTCTTCTCTCTCACGTAACACCAATGCCCTTGTACCTTATGAACAGTCCTGCTTTATTACAGGACTTGGAACAACCAAACTTAATAAACTTGAAAGGAAGGATTTTTTTTTTTAAATAGTGTTCAAACGGCAGGAAAGTGCTTTGACTGACAGGTTGCTCCTACTGTTTCTCTCCCCACCTTCCCTTGATGATACACTCCATATGAGGAAGACCAAAAAAACTCCAAACCAACCAACCATCCGTCCCAGCAGCCGTGGGGCCAGGGGGCAGCGCCTTGCCCCGGGCTCTTCCTGCCCCTCGCCTCCGGCAGCTGAGGGAGCTGTGGGGCTGCCAGAGCCGCCCACGCCAGGGCCCTCACTACTCCGCCCCCGCAGCACAGCGCGGCTGAGCCCACACCTGAGCCCCACCCCCAGCCCCGCCCCCTCCTCGCTCACCATGCTCCACGCGACCGTTACGGCAGTTGTTCCAACCGCCTGCAGCTCGCGCGGAGGAGTGGGGGCGTGACGTAGGCGTTCCTTGCAGGCTCGGCTCGCTGCTCGGATCGCGCGCGCCGCGCCGCTCGCTTTGTGCTCTGCGCGGGCCCGGCGGTTGCCAGGTGTACTATAATGATGTCTGTGTACCTCATTTCCACCCTTGGATTTCGTATGTACACAAGCATTTCCACTCTTGGATTTATAATAGTAAAAGTGTTCAAAATGTAGGAATGCAGAACTCTAGAACTCTTGGTTCAGAGATGATACCTTTTATTAGACCGAATAAGAAATCACAAAAGATTATATCTGCCTGTCGATAGATATAGACATCTTTTGTAATATATCGATCAACCAATAGATGTATATTTTGTGATTTCTTAGTCCGTGTAATAAAAAGTATCATCTCTGAACCAGAAGTTCTAGACTAGTTTTGCATTTCTTTTTGTCTCAGACCAACATGGCTACCAAAGCCACCTCTTCAAAATGTAGGATCATTTTTAAGGCCACTCATTGATAAAGTCAATGCAAAACCTGAGTCATTCTCAAAGAGTCTTAACTGACTTTTCCTTTTCCTGGCGTTTTTGGGGTGGTTTTTTTTTTTTTTTGGTTGGTAGGGTGGTTTTAATGTATTTCATGTTCCAGGTCAAATTAGCCAAATAAGTCCCAACTTGTAAGGAATGAGCAGAACTCAATGGTTCCAAAAAGCCCTATCGATTGAGCAGGCACATGGGCAACTGGTGACACCTCAGCAGGCACATGGGCAACTGGTGCCCTGTCAGCAACCAGGTGGGGAGGTCCCCCCCAGCCGATCATGGGCGGCTGACTGATGGCTGCAGCCGCTTCCACTTCCGCTCCCGCCTGCCCACCCTGCCTACTGCCTAAACGGCAAGTGCAGCCTGTCAGGGGGTGCACCAGCACTCTCGGGGGTGCACATTCACCCCCTATACATTACCACTGAGCAGACAGAACTGAATCCTTCTAAATACATGTGTGACACTGCAACTGCAAAAATCTTCTGTCCCAGGCTCTCACCCTAAGACTTCAGATACTTCCAAATCTATTGGCAGGCATCCTGCATGCAGACCCAAGCCCAGGAGTCTTGGGGTTCAGATGTCCCCAGATACTGCAGGCAAGCATTCTCCATCCCAGATTCTTTACTTCAGATACTTCCTACACTCAATCTTAGCCCACAAGAGACAGCTGTCAGTGTTTTTTTATGACTACCTGCCTGGAAATAAAGAAATACTTTAACTTTGATGACCCACTTCTCACTCACTGGCGGCTTACAGTGAGCAATATAAAGTAAATAAGAAAAAGACTTATTTGCACCTTCTTGCAGTGAGCAATAGTTTTTCAGCAAATGCAATCATTTTGAGTTCCCATACAATAATTTCATATTTAAGACCTAGAAACACTGTTTGGAGCCCCTTGGAGGCCCTACTCATGCAACAACACTCCAGGCCCTGCCTGCAAAGGCTAAGGATAAGCTGGGAGACCATAGGGGGTGCAACCAGATAGGGAGTGTAAACAAGACTCTAGTCACTTGCTTAGACAAAGGACACTAGGACATGGATGGCCAGGCTAAGTCCAGCCCCTACAGTGGCTGCACCTGCCCCATCCCCACTCCCTCCCTCACCATGGGGGCCTCGATCTGCCCCACCCCACCATGCCACTTCCCCCCAGCAGACGTATGAACTGGACGCTGCTCTCCAAGCTGCTGGGCTGCATATCAGCAATTGGATCGGTACTGACCAATATGGCTGGTCAATAACTGGCCATGGGTATCAGCCCAGAAAATCTTTATCAGTGGCCCCCTACATTTAGTTTTTTTCTGTCATGTCCTTATCCCTCTAAGTCTCTGATTCTCAACCAGGGTGCCATGATGCTAGTGTGCTGTGAGATCCTTGTAAGGGTGTTGCACAATATTAGCAGTCAGGTGTGTAAACACCGACATGATTCACAAGAGAAACCCAGACACTTCAAATAGGAATCCAGAGTGTCAAAACATTTCTGACCTGTTGTGGTCTTTCTGAGTTCTTTGTAACAGAAGAATTGCTCTGTTATTTGTCCAGATCCATGAGTGAAAGTGAAGAGCTGGCATTTTCTGGCAGTGCCTTGAGTCAAAGTTTGAGAACCACTGCTCCATCTATTCTTTTTACTGTCTAATAGTCTAATGTTCCCAATTTTTTGAAAGCTTTTCTGCATCTGAGGTTTTTAGTTTCTGCTTCTGATAATCCCTACTGATAGATCTTTGGATTTTTACACTTCTACCTCAGGCTTTCTAATCCATATTTTATGACCCCAGCTGATTTCCTGCCCCTGGGGCAGAGGGCTGGACTCGATGATCTTCCGAGCTCCCTTCCAGCCCTAATGTCTATGAAATCTATGAAATCTTTGACCCGCAGGGCCCCCCCTGCGTCCAGAAACTGTGATTGCAGCATTGATACCTGAGCTGCAGCATTTAACATGGCCGACATTCTGGACCTGTAGGGAGCCCTGTGAGCTAAGTGACACAGCCCCGTATGTGGATCGCACACAGTATCATACTGCAGCCAGATCCAGCACATGAGACTGAGCACAGGGTTTAGTCTCAGCTGGATCCAGGGCACTAACTCCATACTGGATCAAGCCTGCGAACAAACCCTAGTTACTCCTTCTACCAATTCAGTATTACTTTTTACCTAGAAGACACAGAAAGGCACTTCAGAAGTTCTTCAGCAATGTATCAAACTTAGAGAAATTGAAAGCCTTGTTTTTAATGTGCCTTATGAGACTTCCTTGGAAGTTTAAAAAATGAAAGCGAAGTCCTTATAAGATAGTATAATCAGTTGTTATTTACTGGACTCCAACCAAAGCAGAATTTTAAAAGGTCAAGTTATTTAATATTTCAAGAACTGAATTTTTGCCTAGTATCTGCAAATCAGATTGATTAAAATTTTCTTGAGGCCCCTGATAATGCCATCTGAGTAGTGGTTTATTAATTATAGTTTTCTTTTATTATTTTAAAAAAGGAAAAAACAACTAAAGCTGTTTATCTTAAGGGTATCCTATCTAAACACCCAGACTCTGCTGAAAACCTGAAAGGAAAATAAATCTGCTCAGATCTAGTTAATCCATACTTCGTTTATCCTTATATGGGTATCCTAAAGATTTAAATGGTGACTAATCTTTGATTTGTTAATCTGAAGTGTTTAAATCCAAATAAAATATTGGGTCTGCAAAGACATTCATATTAATTAAGTCTGACTGGATGAATTAGAAACAACTGGCACACTAAATGGAATCTCAATAACAAAAGCCTCACTTAGCTACACATACGGGGGTCATTTATTTTCCCATTGATGCATCAGCAATGCAGCTCCTAGGAGATGCCATCAAACAGCTAGGAAAGTACAGTCTCATTAGTATTTTTTAAATGATATATTCAGTTGTAGTTATCTTCAACTGCTAAACCACTTGGGTATAAACTTGAACCTACAAACATTTTATTTTTGTTAATATTGGGTTAAAGGAAAAGAGGGGACATGATAGCAGTCTTCAAATAGTTGAAGGACTACCATAAAAAAAAAGAGGGAAAGCACTTTTTCTCCCTCGCTGCAGGAGGAGGACATGAACCAAGGACTTAAAGTTGTAGCAAAGTAAATTTAGATTGGATAGTCAGAAAATCTTCTTCAGTGTTAGATTAGTGAGGCAGCAGAAGAGACTGCCTAGGGTAGTTGCAAACTCTCCATTACTGGAGGTGTTCAAGAAGAGACTGGACAGTCCATATTGCTACAGACTGGGTTTTTTTTGCCTTCTGTAGCAGGGGAATGGGGGAGGGAAGAGGGGCAGGGAAGAGCATGGCCCTCTACCTAGGATCTCTTGAGCATATATTGACATTTCATAAAAGCAGGACATGGGCTGCTGTGGTTCCCCTGCTTTTCCTGTGGCAGGTTAGGATGTTAGGTCTGTGTTGTGTCAGGGTTGACAGTAGTCTTAAACAGAATTTAGATTATGGTTTGTATGGAATGGTTTGGACAGGGATGACCCTGCCTCAGGCAGGGGGTTGGATTAGATGACCTCTGAAGGTCCCTTCCAGCCCTACTTCTCTATGACTATGAATACCTGTAAACGGTTTGCAATCAACAGCTCCAGAACACCATGACTCTCAATTCCCTCCCATTTATGTTGAGGCAGGCTCAGCCAATAAGCAGTACAAATAATCTGTCATGACCCAGCATGTGATTACCAGGCCAAAGGTTCTTTCTTAAGCTAACAAAAAAATCAGTTTCTAAAAACTGCCTGTTCAGATGCAACAAAGGTGTCTAATTCAGTTATGACTAAAGGTTTGCAGATTCCCAAACTGCATAAAAGCTGGCTAGTGTTGTTTCTGTGTTTGAATGCGACACCAGATGAGCTTCATGTGATTTTGATGTTCTTAATAAGAAGTTTGAACAGTTTATATGTATACATTTATATTATGCAGCATATATATTTTTATATTATATAGTATCTTTCACATTTATAGGTATCTTCTTTATATTTATATAGAAAATTTATATGATACTATGTAGTATGTTTATACTTTGTATATTTATATTATATAGTATCTTTCACATTAATACAACTCTCTTTGCAGGAAAACTTTGATTATGTGGCGTTCAAGCTGAGGTAAATGCAAAGTGCAGTAGTAGTTTGAAACTAACATGGTTCAGGTCAAGTTAAAAAACAAACAAACAAAAAATAAACCCCAAAACAATCTAAATATCCCTCATTCCAGTTCAGGGACCTCAGAGAGCTTTTGAAAAAACTTTCTGTAGTCTGACCATGTAAAGTCAACATAGAAACATTTAAGAAGTGTGGGGAATTTAAAGACTCATGCTGCGGCATTTTTACTTTAGCTGGTTCATGACTGCTCAAGACTTTTCCAACACAAACAACTCTTGCTTTGTATAGGGTTTCTATGCAAATGCCAGTAGATGGATCTGCCCCATGACTTGTCCTTCTCTATACGTCACTGAAGGATTCATTTGGATTTGTTTAAATTAATTTGCTTAAACTATTAGATGAAAAGGAATAGATATAACTATTTATCAAAAGACACTATTGAAGTGTTCTGCTACTACTGATTCTTAATATTATTTGTGTAATGTTAAAGAACTACCAAAAGGATTGGGGTCCCACAGTGTGTTGGATACTGTAAACAAATATAATCCCTGATTCAGAAAACTTACAATCAAATTATAAGATGAGAAGCAACACACAGATTGGCAAAGCACAACATAAAAAAGGATAGAATCATCAGCATGAAAACCCAGCAAACCCAGAATACAAGCTGTGTGTCTACTGTGTTTCATGGCACAGGCATTTTAAGGATAAAGCTGATGGAGGACAAAGAGATAGATCTACTGAGCCTGCATTTAGACATTTCTGTAATGATAGTAAATCTTGATCATTTTGCCCACTGTGTACTAAGATGGAAGCATTTTTTCTCAATAGACTGTAATTTGGTAATAAATTGCAGAGCAGAAGGATGATATATTGCTCAGTGATTTTTCACAGGGAGAAACTGATTCAAAATGGCAGGGGGAAATTATGGCAATTAGCAGCCATCCAAAGCAATACTTCCTAAGCCAATAAGATTGGAAGTGCAATCAGCAAAAGGACAAAGTAATTTGGATACACAAATATGCCATTACATTTAAGCACCTGAGAATCCCAAAAGGAAAAAAAGAAGAGCCACATAAATCAATACATGGACTCATGAATAACCTATTAAATGTTTTTGAGCCAGCTAGTGAAGGAGAACCTATATGCACAGATACATAACATGTTAACTTGAGTAGTTACTTTGAGACAATCCAGGTCTCCCCAAAGACAAGAGGTGGCCAGAGTCAAATACCGTATTCTGATAAAGGAATCATTTTACTGTTAAGAAAAACAGTAACATCATTGCCTTAAGAACTGTGCTGATATATTTATACTATGGTAATGGCCCTAGGTTAGCAACATTCATCAGTTTTTTAATTCAATTTACAATCACAACTTGTGGATAGACCATTCACTCTGTCTCAGAAACGATAGGAAAGAAGGTTTCATGGCCAGTCCCAGTGAAGATTTCTTTTCAGACAGACATTTTTGGAGGGGAACACAGGTAGATCCAGGATCATGGCAATAGGGTAGTGGCCAAACCTCCTTTAGTGGTATGGGATCCCAGCAAAAATAATTCACTGAACATGCATCACATAGCCAAAGGAGTGTGGCTGCAGCCCCTCATTGTGATCTTAGATGCCGGTGAGCTCTCAGAATCAGTGTTGCCAAATCTTGTGAGAAAAAAAGTAGCACTACCTTTAAAAACAAGTCCAACCCCTTTCAGAGAGAAGGGAGTGGAGGCGCTTATCAACCCATGACTCTCAAAAAATTAAAGCGACTTTTAAAAAAAAAAACTAGCCCAATTCCACTTCTTATAAGTAGACTTGGAAACGCTGCTCAGAGCTCACCAGCATGTCAGCACAGCTTCTGCCAGAGCTCAGCCAGTGCTGTGAGCTCTACGAGATTTCTGATGCAGCGTTTTCCTAGATCCCCTGCTTTCAGCCAACTCTGAAGCCTGCTGCTATTTGCTCTTCCCCTCCCTAGTTCAGCAGCAAAAGGAAAGAAGGGATAAGCAGCAGTGGACACAGCCCAAGGGCTCCATGAAAGCAGGAGCTGTGCATGACTGCCTTTGCTGCAGCTGATCATCCCTTCCTTTCCCTTCCTGCTGAATTTGGGGCAGGGAAAAGGAGGATAGAGCATAAGAGCAAACAGCAGTAGGCTCTGGAACTGCTTGAAAGCATGGACCCCAGGCAGACCAGCTGGTGACATTACGGAACTCCTAGCACATGCAGAACTCCCAGCATGAACTCTATTAACATGCCAGTGAGTTCTGAGCACTCACCACCCATGTGGTGCACAGCCAAAATGGGGAATGTGACTACCAGGATTGCCAACTGCCCATCAATTTATGGACATACTCCATTTAAAAAAAAAAAAAAATCACCTTAAAAACACCTGTCCATAAAAATCTGTAAACAAAGAAAATGTTTGCCTTCTGTAAAAACATGAAGCCACCAAAGCTTTAAGCACTGTTCCAGGAAAAAAGCTGGAGGCAGTGTTGAAAGACACATGAAGCACAGAAGCAATACCTACACAGAACTCATCAGGGCTCTGCAGTTCATCAGAGCTTTCTAGACCCATTCCTGCTCTCTAGCCACTTGCTGTAGAAAAGGTACAAGAAATGGGAAGTATAGCTGGGATGGAGCTGTGTGCCAGGAGGGGAAAAAGCAGTGGGTGTGGTCCATGTTGGGATAGAGAGAGTGGGGCAAGCAGGGGTAAGGCGAGGGTTATAGTAGCATAACAAGAGCAGGGTGAGTGGGGCACCAGCTCTGGTCACTAACCATGAGGGGGTACCAGTATGACCCCTCCCTCCAGGACTCTGCCAAGGCAAAGACAGCCACACTTTGCCCTCACCTAGCCCTAGAAGCCCTGTGCAGCCCCATAGCCCCTACTGCATCTGGGGAATAGGAGGGGGGAATGGAATGATAGGAGGCTTTGCCATCAGAGGTGGGGTAGGGGAGGGGGAGAAGAATGGGGCACCAGAAACAGCAATACAAGCTCATGTTATAGCAGTAGCAGCAATAGCAGCCTGCTGCTGTTCAAGTTAAGAGAGTACCATGAAGGTAAGACTTTTCTCCCTCTCCCACTCCCCTTGCTTTCCGGTGGTCATCATTCCTTTCCCTCTGCCCCAGGAGCTGATAAAGCTTGTTATGCCACCGCTGGGGTTGTGGGGGGGGATGCAACACCATGCAAGGTGCGATTGGGGGTGTAGCAAGTCAGGGTTATCAACCTAAGTCTTTTTTTTTTTAATTAACAATCTGCAAACTTTGTTGATAACCAAACATTTTGATGTTAAACCTCAAAATTTGAACCCCACACTTGTTACTGCCATCCAGGACCTAGCAGAAGGGTTACACTGACATTATGTAACGTATATGTCAGTAAAGATATGCCAGTAAAAAAGAATGACTGGCAGTGAAGAGTTTACAGATTGGCAGTTAAAAAAAGGAATTTTCTTGGGTTGGTAACCTGGGCGACTGCACTACTGCACCCACTCTGGATCTGTTCTTTCAGGGAAACCTAAGCTTCCTGAAGTAAAGCAATTCTGTGAAAGTCTGACAGATCTATCTAGAAATATTTATACTAAGAGATCTGTTCATTGACATAGACACCCTGTACTTTTCCCCAATACTTACCCAAAGATCTGGCTCCTGACAGGCTGCACCCCATTCCCAATTCATTACCAGCACATCTGTGTAACAGATGTTAGGTGCTCTATCTGCTTCTGTCCCTGGGACCCCCAGTGGAGGTATATATAGAAAAATAGTTAAAGAATATTATTTTTGCTACGTAAGGTTCAGGAAGTTGTTGGAGAAAGATGTGCATTCCCATCACCTCAGCCTGCCTTTATTCTACCAGGACTGTCTAGAGAATGTTTAGAAAAGTGGAACCAAGGTGAAGAGACATCTGCATGAAAAAGGTCCTCCTTCATATATGGAGGACCCCTTCATCAGTGGATTTCCATCCGACACACGATTATTATAAAAATACATGTTCTTGATTTTGAAACCTGATCATCTTTGAGGCTTTAACAACAGCAAGACTGCTCCATCCACAAAGTATCCTTTTTTGAGTCAGTAGTAAGAATCAATCGGCATTTTCAAATTCCTCATATTTGTTGTTTAACTTCAGCATTTTCTACCCCTAAAAGAAAATTATTGGAAAACCAGCTGTCGGGTATGTACAATTCAAAACTTTAATACTGTGCTGAGTTGCAATTCCTATTTTGTTACATTTTGTTATGTAAATAGCAAAGACAGAAGGTTTGCATCTGACAATGTACATTATCTTCTGAATACCACTGCTGTAAAAGTAACCTTTAAAGGATAGAAAACAAAGCAAATTTAATTAATGAAGTCAAATAGAGAAAACAAGATATGTATGTAATTTCAATGTTTAATTATGTAATTCTGGGAGGCACAAGAAGAAAACACCTACAACTAAATCTGTAAAATTAATGTGGGGACATATTATGACAGAAAAAAATAAATAAGACAGCAATAAACTGTGCCAAAATATGTATATAAACTTGCAAATTAGTTACAAGAAAATGTATTGTCATATCATTCACAAATTATTAAAATCAAGCATTAAAATGTGTTCTTCAAGCAATTTTAAAGGTGGGACAGGTAGTGTGTTACACAACCTAATATGCATAGATATATTTTCAGAGCATTAAAAACTTATTAACATAGTCTTGGTTTGGATTTAAATATTTCTTTACAATATTAAAAGAATATCACTCAGGGCTTAATCCAGATGAAGATGCTCAACACTTCACTTCTGTCTGTCCTATTTCTCCATTGCCTTGTACTTTGCTTGCTTATTTCCATCAAAGCAGAGTGCTTGTAAGTGAAGAAAGAATGAAGAGGTCTGATTTAGTAGCATTTAACACCCATTGTGGGCAAAATAATGACCAGTATGATGAGAGGTAATAGAGAATTGGCCCATTGGTGGGAATTCAAAAGCACTCAGTACCTTTACGGCTGAGGCCCTTACTGCATGAATTCTAGAAAATGAAGCAGACTATAAAGTGAAAGTAAATATCAGTTTGGCAGGGCACTGTGTGAGCCTGCCACTTTAAGGCCCTGGAGCTCGCAGCCTCCAGGTGCCTAATGAGGGCAGCCATTTTAGGTTCAGGGCTGCCTACATAAACAAGGCAGTTTGGCTGCTGGAGGTAAGGTTAGAAGATTGTTGGGTTTCATCTAGAGGTAAGGGAGGAGTTGTAGGGGATGCTAAGAGGCTCCTGGTCTTGGGTACAACCAAAAACTACACCCTGCTTGGACTGGGTGGCCTGGTGGGGCTCCCAGTGGTGCGGGAGTCCTCAGGAAATGCCAAATCAGTGATCACCCTGGTGAAAGGTGGGTTGGGGTGCTGTAACCCCTAGCCCTCACCTTCAGGTGGGTCATGTTCCATTGGAGGTAGTTGTGGGGGTGCAAGCCCTGAGGAGGAGAGTGAAGAGTTGGAGGCCAGGTGTGGCCAATGCTGCCTGAGCCCTGCAGGGGGTTTGAGACCCTGAGCTGGAGAGTTGGGGCCAGGCATGGCTGCAGCCACCTGAGCCCCCCTGAGGAGGGAAGCCCTGAGACCCTAAGTAGAGAGGGCATTGCAAGCATTGTGGAGCCCCCCTGTGTTGGGGGTGGGGCAATGGTGTGGTGCCCTGGGGAGCAGGTGATGTGGAGCCCAGTGAAGGGGGAATGGGGGCTCAGCCACAGGGCAAGAGAGCTGAGTCCTGACCCCAGTAAGTCCTCCACAGTTGGGAGGCAGAGTTTGGGTCAAATATAACATCTGAACCCCAGTTATGAGGGGGCAGTGTGGGAAGCCCTAGTGTGAGGGGGCAGCATGAGAACAGAGGGGACCATTGTGAGAAGCCCCAGTGAGGGAAGAATGGGGGCTCAGCCAGAGAGCAAGAGAGCTGAGTTGTGACACCAGTAAGTCCTTCAATGCTGGGAGGCAGAGTTTGGGTCAAATACTACACTGGTAGTAGCACCATGACCTGCTGCCCACGGGGGGAGTGAGAGTCCCTTGTGAGACCCTGAGGCACCAGTCATGGTGTGAGGTACCCCAGCTCCCCATGTCTGTGAAGGAGGACCCAGAGAGGGGGACCCTGGGAAAAGAGTTCAGGTCATACCGTGAGGCCTGCCAGAGTTTCCCCTGACTGGCCCAGGTGGGGGCCAGGACCAGGAGGGTCAGAAGGGCAAGGAGGCCCACTGAGAGGGATGCCCAAGAGCCAGGGGTCCTGACTGGCCTGGAGGTGGGCTGAGGCTAGTGTGAGCCGAAGGTCCCAGTGAGGGGACCACACCTGAAGGGGAACTGGTGGCAGGGTGATATATGGCCTGATATGATGGTGGCAGAGTCTGCCTGAAGGGAGGAACCCAGGTGTGGTCCTACAGCAGGATTCTGGGCCCCATCGTGTAGGACTGGCACGTATGAAAACTTCATGAGGTCATCTGCGAGGCTTGGGCTGTGGTATAGGGGAGGAATGGAGCTGCAGATAGCGCCCCCTAGCAGCAAGGCAGAAAATGTGCAGCCTCCTGCTTAAGTTGCATCTATTTATTGATTATTAAGATCAAGGCATGGCGGGTGAGAAAGCAGGTGGTTAGCCCAAGAACAGGTGGGTGGGCCACATGGAGAGCAGCCCTGAGCAGACCCCGTTACAATCAGCCTGGATTTACCATGTAAGCTGAGTGAAGGACGGAGACTAAACAGACTGCATCAATGATATAAAGTGCAATAAACCTGCTGTTTTTTAACAATATTTTAAAAGGAACACATTTGACTTGTATCAGTTTTATGGCTAAAATATTTCAGCTACTGTTCTTATGAAACAACAGTGAAGATTATGACAACTATAAAAGGTCAGAGGGGGAAGAAAAACAAGGTTTCTCTGCTTTACCTTTATTCATTTGACAAATTCTTATCTCTGCCTATCAAAAAATTTTTCACTCATAACATCACTTCTCCTATAATCCTATCCAGTGACAACAGAGAGAGAGGAAAAGTGGGGGGGGGGGTTGTTTTGTTTTTTTAAACCTGGAATTAAACCAGCAATTAAACCAGAACACTAGTTTGCAGGGAAAGGCTTATTACCCAAAATTACTGCTGGTTTATATTTTAAAAGTGAGTAAGCTTTCAAGTTGACTCTCCCTTTTAGCAATGTAGTTCCTGGTTCAGAAAACCTATTTAAATAAATACTTTGAGGCTGGAAACAAACATCTCTGGTAGAGTGAAATCAGCTGTGCCACCAAATGTCATTTATAGATGACCCCAGTTGCCGTGCCCAGACTTGGATCTCCCCTTCATGTTTGCAGGCATGTTGGGAGAAATCCTTTGCAAGGCATCTCCCTCTGCAGAGACCCCTACTTAAGTTCCCCTCTTTGTGCTTGCAGATGTGTACCTCCAGATGCAGGGTGGAGGGTGTACCCCATGAGTCTCCTGCAGATTTGGGCAGGTAAATCCCTGGCAAAGGGATTTCCCTCTCCACACCTGCAAATATGGAAGGGGGCAATCCCTTGCCCTTCAAGCCTGCAAAGCCCCTGCCCTGGGTATGCTGGGGAACGCAGGCAGCTTCACACTGCCTGAACTCTTCTACCATAAGCAAACAAACATGAGCCACAATAAAAGGCCTAATTTAATACCACCTTCTGTCATAGCCACAACTTTGAGCATTTTTGGCATGACAGAAGGTATGGACATTTGTTTGCTTTCACTTTGTCACCATAAGAATTTTTATGCAGCACAAAAGTGATGTCTGTTTCAACCCCTAAGTGATGTTATTTAATATAAAATGTTACCATAACAGATTTCCCTTGTGCCTGCCAGCCATATAGAGAAAAAAAAAGCATGTATATTTAATAACCCTAAGATCTTCTTGGTTATATATACTGCCATAAGTTGTTCAAGTAAGTTGACCCCAAACAAATTCAGTTATGCAGTTTTTTTCTGATATTTAAATGTACTCACCAAAATGACTAGCTAAATTCTTCTCTCTAGCAATATATTTCTATAGTAACTTACAACTGCTTTTCTTAGGGGGAAAAAACTCACTCTGTTAATTTATGATAAAAGTTGTGAATAAGCTATTATAACTATTTTATATACCTTTTGGTTCAGTGCTCTATTTAGACAATGACTAAGTATATTATATTAACTTAAAGCAAACAATTACGTACCAACCTTCAACCATCAAAATAATTCAGTAAGAGTGTATGGAATATTTAGAAAAAATAATATGCTATAATAGATTTATGAAAATTCTTTTACACAAACAAAAATGATGATGAATTAGGTATATTTTGAATTAACTAAAATAACATAGCTTAGATACCAACTTTTAGTGACTTCTCAGTAAATAAGGCATGTATTGCATTAAAAATATACATCTGAAGTTTTCTACTTACAATACAAACAAAACCTACAAATACTATTACAAATGGACATTACACATTTTATGACATAACACTTAAGTTATAAAAGTAAAGATCCATTTTGTCAAAACCAAGTGAACTCTGCTTGGTGTAGGACTTTCTCATGGGGATTGTGGTTCTTGAAGTGAGAAGACCAACCAGAGCAGAGACAAAAATGATAGATTCATTCCTTACTCATATGACAGAACCTGCTGGGAGAGGGGGGTGTGGCGAGAGAAGGGGTTGTCTTCACCCAACACAGTCTGTCCTGGTACCCCCTGTCCCACTCTTGAGTCCTCCCAGTCCCACTCACCTGCTGTGCACCTTATTGGGGGGAAAAAATAATTGGAAGCTATCTTATCCCTGCCCAAAGCAAAGGGTAGGAGGAATCCTAAGACACCCTCCCAACAGGGCTCTTGATGTTGGCTGGCTCCCCAGACTTCCTGTCCAGACCACCATTCACCCACTTTTTCTTTCAATCCAGCTGCTTTAGATTCCAGGGCTAGAAACCAGGACCTCTGCTTAATGCCTTGTGCCACCAGAGGAGGCCCTTGGATTATTCCACCTGCAGCTCTAGCCTTCTTCAGAGGAAGTATCTCAGGCAGGGTGCTGGGGCAC
This sequence comes from Crocodylus porosus, assembly GCF_001723895.1. NCBI lineage: Eukaryota > Metazoa > Chordata > Crocodylia > Crocodylidae > Crocodylus > Crocodylus porosus. The sequence continues at coordinate 70,390,380 of NW_017728943.1, read as the reverse complement.
TCTGTTATGCAGCCTCCACATCTCCTGTTACAGCTACTCCCAGCCCCTCAGGTGTCCATTACAAAAAAAACCCACATTTTTCTAAAGGGAAAAAGTGTCAATTCAAAGTTCTTTCCCTGCCTCCAGGTAATGGACACAGTCTTTACCCAAGGTTTCATCTCATGGGCCCATTGCTTAAACAAACTAGGAACAAAAACAAAAGGAAAACTGCAACAAAACTCAGTCCCCTTCCAGGGCTACTCACAGTGCCCAGCCAAGCCTTCTCTCTCTGTCAGGGCTCTATTACCCCTCTCTTCTGGTAAGCTTTTATCTGTCCCGGGAGGCTACTCCCTGCTCCCGGTCACGTGTCTTACTAGGCTTTACCTGGCCATTGCTGGCCCAAAACATCCTGGTCTTAAAGGAGCAAGGCCCCCTTTCCACCTTTTGTTTCTTCATTCTTCATAACAGAGGCTTTGCTCCCTGTCACACACAGGCAGAGTTGAGTTTTCCACCCCCAAGATCACCTCTAGCTTCTGGTAAAAAATATAAATATCAAGATGGTCTTACATTTCCAGTCATTTGCCTTTTATATTTTACACACAAATACATTAAAGTTTGGTTGCAAAATGAAATGTTTGAAATTTATGAAAAGCCAGAATTGACATTACTCATGCAACTGTATTTTGCACATGCATAAGACAATTATTATGTACTAGCCAATTGCTCATCAAGAATGATGGGGGGGTAGAGGGTGGGAACAGAGGCCCGTGTCCAGCTCCCACCCCCTGCCTTCTCCCCACCACACTTTGGGTCTGGCCCTGCTTCCCCCACCAAGTCCGGGCCTGTTCCTCCACTCCCCCATTCAAGTAGGGCTCTGTCTCCCCCCGTCCCCCTTCTTCAGGTCTGGCACCATTCCTCCCCACCCCCGCGCTCCAGGTCCTCCCGGCTCACATCCACCTGCCTCCCCTTCTTAAAAATGATTTCATGTCACCAATTTTTGGAAAATTCACAGCAAAAAACATAATGCAACAAAGCTAATTTCTCAAATATCCATTCATCAACAAAATAAAAAGCTTCAGATTTGATAAATTTTATATCTTTTTTTTCCTCTACTAGTCTAAAATGGAGGAATAGTCTTCTTGCAAACAAGACAATTATAGTAACCTTTCTATTTTGGATCTGGACTAGCAGTCAGACAGATTCCATATAGATGAAGTTAAATGAAGTTACTCTGCTAAGATTTCAGCTTTTAAAGATAAGCTATTTCTTATATTCAAATACACAATCCAGTTTCGCTTTTGATAAAAAGACAAGGTTGACAAAAACTGCAGAAGCTATTCTCATAAAATAGTGAAAAGATTGCAAGATTTGCCCAAAAATCCTTCTGATAGGAAATCAAACTGATATATAGGAAGAAAACTGAAAGAAAAAAAAACCATAACAAGGACTGGCTGATATAGTTAAACTGGTACACAACCGTATTAGTTTAGAAAATAATTTAGTTAAATCAGTGTAACCCCCTAGCATTGATGCAATTACATCAATGTAAAACTACTTGTAGCTTATTCTCATAAACAAGCTATATAGTTAAACTGTTCAAAACACTTCTACAGGAATAGCCACATCAACACTATCCATTTCAAAAACAGTACAATTATAAACAGTCCAGAACTATGTAGACCTGTTAATTTAATGCTATGGGAAAAAGGATATGTGATAGATTTTCTTTTGAAATCACAAGGTTACCTTAAAATTTCAAAAGACCATAATCAAAAAACCCTGGTAATGTCTTTTTTTATTTTAAAAATTAAGTGACAGGATAATAAACATACATAAAAGAAAGTGAGCAAAAGTATCATAAGCATGTTATAAATCAGAGACATGCAGAACAGTTACATGCCAAAATGAAGTGAAAATCTTCAAAACAAACTCAAACCAAGTATATCAAAGAACTGAATAGCCACAAGGTTTGTTAACTCCTTAATTAGAAATATATGGACAAAAAGATTCAGTCTCAAAGTAGATACAAAGATCAAAGATTCATACAGCTACTCCATGTAGCTGAAGTTGTTAAAGAATAGATGACTCCAGTGATTTAATAAGTTTATAAAACCAGAGAAGTGTTGAAGATTTCAAGCTGAGTTAAGCTACACCAGTGCTAGTTGGAGTTTATGTGGGTACAGCAATATACTGGCATCTAAAATCCCCAGCACAGAGAGTTTTATTTAACAAAAATACCCAAAACCCACAGCCACACATTCATAAGATGTCTGAAATCTGTTCAGCAACACAATACAAAATTCCTCAAAATTATGAGGAATCTTGTATAGTTCATTAAAATTAATGATCCAATGTGTGTTTAAAACCATTTAACCCAGCGTTTTCACACCATTATGCAATACTGTCCAGGGAAGGAAAGTTTTCTTGAAGCCCATGGTGATCAGCTTAGATATGAGTTAGTCATTATTTTATCATGTTGTATGTTGAAGTAACATTATACTTTTAATGTCAGGGAAAACTCAGTCTGGTAGACCAAATAAAATAGACTATGAAATTCTAAAAATTTAATGCATCATGGATAGGTATAGTAAAATATATTTGCAGATTTAAAATGCTGACTTATTTATAAAGAAGGGAGTAATACTGTATAGTACTAGCCCCTTAAGTCTCACTCCTTTCTCAAATTATTAGACAGTATACATATAAGAAATATACCATGTAAACATTGTATATGCTAAAAGAAGATAGATGGCTGTGTTTGTTCAAGTATCATACTCAGTAGATCTCCAGAATAAATATCAGAGTAAAAATATTCTGAATAGACAGTCGCTGAATACAGTATTTTGTTTCTTCTATTAAAATAAATGAAGGATTGAGGGTGTCTAGATCCAGTATTTTAGTTTGGCTTTGTCTCTAATCAGGAGTTGAACTGAGGAGAGAGGGGGAGAGAGAGACAGAGACACGGTGGCATTATTCTTTAAGCTTCACCCACACAATAATTCACCCAGTGAGTCAGCTCACAGTAGATTGTAAAGATGTTCAAAATGAGTTTGTTCCTCTTCCTAAACTCCATTTGCTTCCCTGAGTTTTAATTATTTTCAATAGGACTTGAACATGCCCATGAGCTCTACGTGCCAAGGCAGGATTGGTTCCACAGCTTGTGAAACAAGTAAAGGGTAACATCTCAAAATTGCCACCCACTGGTGGCACCAAATGGGACATAGCTGACAGTGAACTATACAGTTCTATGATCTTTTATTTCTTTTCTTATAAGAGGAATGAAATGGTTAAAATGTTGATTTTTAACAGTAGGTACATGCAAGCAGTCAGATGAACTGATAGAAGTTTGATCGGTTGGAAACCCTACTAGAAGAACACTATGCAAGTATTACAGGGTCCGCCCAGATGCTCTACAGACAGCCTGTACTGCCAACAGCACCTAGCCAGTGCACACCTCCAAGCTTGCTTTGCAGGCTCCCCTATCTGCATGGAGACAGCTCCCAGTAGCCAAGGCACAGGTGTCACAGAGGCACTGGGGTGCTCCATGCCTGAGAGTGAGATAAGGTGAGCTGCCAATCACCAGGGCAGCTCAGCTGCCGGTTGCTGGGGCAACCAGGCAGGTCATGTGGCCAGAAGGGGGCAGGGCCGGGCCTTTATAAACAGCCCAGGCCGGAGCCTGACTAGCAGTTCCCTTCTGGCAGCTGCTAGAGAAGGAGCTCTGTGGCAGAGATGAGTGGCTTGAGCTGGTAGTTGCAACATTGTCATTCTGCCCGGCTGCTATGATGCCAGGGATTAGAGGACCCTGAAGGGAGGTATAGTTAGGAGCCCTGGTGGGGGCTTGAAGTTGCCTTATGAGCAGGGAGGCTCTTTGTTGGTTTTGTTACAGCCGTTGGGCTAGGGTTTTGTTATAGTTACACCAGAGGACCGGGTGAGGCTGTAGGGGCATGAGGAGGCCTCACAGGAGCGCCCCAGTGGCTTGGGGGGTCCCTGGTGCCCAGCAGGGGTGCAGAGAGTGGTGCCACAGTGGACACAGCAGATGAGTGCCGGAGAAGTGCTCGGTGTGCGGGGGTTGTAGCCCCAGCCATGGTTCAGGCCCCAGAGAGGGGCAGCAGGGTGCGAGAGTGCGGCAAAGGCCCCAGAGAGGGGCAGCAGGGTGCGAGAGTGCGGCAAAGGCCCCAGAGAGGGGCAGCAGGGCGCAAGAAGCGCGGTAAAAGGCCCCAGAGGGGGCAACAAGGGCGGGAAGCGCGGCAAAAGCCGTAGAGAGGGCAGGAAGCGCGGCAAAGGTCCTAGACGGGGGGCAACGGGTACGGGCAGCGCGGCAAGGGCCCCAGGGGCATCAGTAGCGAGTGCAGGTCACAGCACCGGCCCAGAGATGCCGGTAACAGGGCACTGGGGTTTAACTCGCCCGGAGGCGCAGGTAAAAGGGCGATAGGCGCGAGACCAACTTGGGGGACGCTGGTAAAGGGGTGCCAGTGCTGTGGTAGGCCCAGGTAGGATTGGAGAAGGGCGCCGGGGCGTGATGAACCCCAAGGGTGCCAGGTCGGTGACAAGCCCGGGGGTGCCAGAGAGGGGCACCAGGGCAGGACGAGCCCAAGGGGCGCCAGAGAGGGCGCCGGAGGGCAAGGGCAGAACAACGTCCAGAGAACAGCTGCGAGGCTTGGGGCGTGCTGTAGGGGAGGTAGGAGCCACGCATTGCCCTTAAGGCTGGGGGGCGGGTGTTGGAGCACCCCACTTGAAACAGAGGTAACATCGGCGCGGTGTCTAAGGTGAGAGTAGGCAGCCTCCCATCTGAACCTATAAGATCAAAGACATGGCGGATGAGTCGAGGGTGCTGGACCACCTTAATTGACACGGCAGGGGGTGCTAGGGAGTACACAGCCACTCCTAGGCCCCACACGCCCACAACAGGTCAGGGCTGACTGGCTGGCCGATCCTGAAGACTGTGCCTCCCCTCCTCACTTCTCAGCTGACAGGCTTTGAGATAAGACAACAGATGTCTGCTTTCAGGCCTGTTAATTTCCCTTCCAGCAGCCCGCAGTAGACCCTTACACCTCTGGCACCAGCCAGTATACCCAGTTCTAGCACAGGTAAGGTAAATCTGATGGGTCAGGTGCTGCTGGCAGGCTGGGTACTACCAGGCTGGGTACTGGTGGGTTGATGGCTGCTGAGTCCATATCCATGGTGGGGGGGAAATCAGGGAAGGGCCCAGAATCTGGGGTCTTTAAGGGGTTGCAGGAGGGGGTCTAGGGACTTGCACAAGGTCTAGGGAAGCAGGGGGCCCAAAAAATGGTGGGGTTAGTCTCACCCCAGCTCCCTGGCAGGGGGCAAGTCAGGAAGCTTGAGAATGATGGGGCTGGGATTATGGTGCAAATCAGGGGCTAGGAATCAGTGTGGGGTCTGGGGCCTGTAGCAGGTGTTGGGGATGATTCAAGGGCTCAAGGAATGACACAGGGTCTGGGGCCTGCAGCAGGTGAGTTAGGGAGCTCAGAGAATGGCAGGGAGTCTGGGATCTAAAGAGGGTTTAGTGGCTTCAGGGAATGGTGAGGGAAGGGTCTGCAGGGTTCAAGTAAGCAGCTCACTGGCAAGGGGGAGTCAGGGGGCTCAGGAACTGGCAGAGTCTGCAGAATCTGGCTCCCTAGCAGGGGAAAGTCAAGAGTCTGGGAACTGGGATAGGGTCTGGGGCTTCCATGGAGCAACAAGGTGGTCAGTGGCCTTGGGGACTGGCATAAGCAGGGTCTGCAAGGTCTGGGTTACTGGTGGGGGTAAATCACAGGACTGGGGAGAAGCACAAGGTGTCAGGTCTATGGGGAGAGTTTGCAGATTCAGGCACCAGTATGGGGTCTGTTGAAGGTGAATCAGGGGGCTGCAGACCTACACGCGTCTGGAGTCAGTTGGGGGGAGGAGGTGGTCAGGGGGCTCAGGAAATAGTGGCAGCAGGGTCTGCAGAATTTAGGTCAGTGACCAAGAGTGTCAGAGGACTTGGCCACCAGTGGGCAGGGGGAGGGTCTCAAGAGTCCAGTTCCCTGGTGAGAACAAGTCAGGGACTGGGAAATGGCACAGGGTCTGGAAACCAATGTGGGGTCTAGAGTCTGTGGGAAGGGGGTGAGTCAGGGGGTTTGGAGAAAGATGTGGGGTCTTCAGGCTCTAGGAATGGCAAGGGCAGGGTGAGGTCTGGTGCCTGGTCAGGATTTGGTGGAGGAGGAAGAGGTTAACAGTTGCACAACCACAGGGCTATGGAGAGGGGCAGGACTTCCCCAGGGGGAAAAGTTTTCTCTGTGCTTGGCTGGAACAATGGCGTTTGGCCAAGTTGCAGACTGACTTAGGGGATGCAGGGAAGGGTCACAGGGACAAGGCACATGCACTGCAATGCTGAGATGCTGTAGGGCAGTGCAGCAGCTCCTATCAATAAAAGTAAGCCATTTTTGGTCCAGTAGAAACTGTTTGAATGCTTGTACACTTGAGGGTTTTCACTGGAGGAACTGGTTTCCATGGTAGGAATGTAATATTTGAACATACCCACTTATGTTTACTGGGCTCCTCGCTGGGATATTTAGGATGGTTCACAGTTCTCAGTGTTACTGTTTCATGCGGTCTGCAAACTAACATAGCCATTGTTGTAGCAATTGGATTCAGTTTGTAACACTGACATCACAGCCAGAAGAGGCAAAGGTTGGGCCCAGATTGTGTTCCAGCTATTAGGTATCTAGGTTGATTTAGGTGGCTAAGTGTGGTTCTATTCCTCCAAGTTCAAGTCCTGAAAATTGTATGAATGCATTTATTTTTGTAGGACATCACAAAAACAGTGAAGAGAAGGAAGACCCACCTACCTTTTACATTAACTGTTTTTCAGAGACTCAAGTAGTGTGGAATAAAATTGCACTTAGCCACCTAAGTACACTTTTGTGCAATCTACACAATGTCCGTGAAGGCTTCGTTTCACAGTAGAAAGGCAGAAGTCACTAGAGGGCCTTCCTCAAGCAAAATGCAATAGAAAAGGGCAAAACAGACCATGGCCCACTTTATGCCAGCTTCAGAAATGCCACTTTCTAGACTTTAAAATGATTCCCTCAAGTATGCTTTCATATCTATTTAGTGACATTAAATTATATCATTGTCTTTCAACTGTTCTACCAGTACAGCTGTCTTTACTGTGCTCAAGGTTTACCCTAGGAAATCATACAAAAAAAATGTTAGTCCTAGGTTGGTATTACAATAGCTTGACACAGACATACTCAATCTATGACCACCATAATTTTGTTTAATACACTACATTTTGTTTCAGGACTCCACTTTGTATTGTTTCCTTCCTATTGGAGTGTGACCCTTGTGTTGCACTCTAATGTCCATTGTGAATCCTTGACACTTAGCTTAACGCTTTCTTGACACATAGCTGAATTACTCTGAGAACCTGTTAGAGAGCAATCTAGAGTCATCAGCTTTGATTACCTCTCAACCACTAAACCGAGCAAATCAATAAACCTCTCCAGAAGAGGTGATAGCATACAGGGGCTTTGAAGCCTCAGTATGCCAGCAGAAATATATGGCTGGGAGTAATGCAGTATCTATTACTGGCCACCAGAGCAAAGGAGTCAAAATGACTATTTAAGAGGGAATGCTTTCACTGGAACAGAGTACCACTGCCCTATGACAAAATTAAAGAGCTGAAAAGCAGGAACAACTGCTTGGATCCAAATTCACAGGAAGGGCAGATCAGACTTGGAGAATTATATGCAGGAGTGTTTTTTCTTCTGTTCCAAAGATCAGTAACACTGCTGTGCTTTATGAAGACAGATGTGTGAGTAGTTAAATTATTAATGCCTTTACTATCTTTCCTGCTACATTGTACCTGTAGAGGTTAAGCAACCAGGACTCCCACCACTAGGTGGATTCTAGGGGTATGTTTCAATGTTGATTTAAAAACTCAGGGGAGCTGGAGCATTGATTTCAGAGTCTAAAGTGGCGTAACTCTTGGGTATATAGTCCAAAGACATCAGATACTATGCCTGCAACTGGAATTGTGTTAGTGAGAACCAAACCCTGGAAACCTACCAGCAATTCAAGAAGCTGTGACCCAGTAAATGAGTCACAACAGACTAGTGTACATCCAGAAAGGAATGGATTAGGTTGTGACAAGCATAAAGACTAGTAAAATATTTCTAGCCTTCATCCAACAGTATAATCTCAATTCCAGAATTTGGGCCTCATCAGTTTAATCACAATACATAATCAAGGGGAAAATTCACACATTTAAAATAGGTTTTATAGAGCTATTTGACTTTGTCTACTACAAATATTGAATAAAAAAAGACTATTGTCTCTCCCACTCTCTTTCACACACTGTTAATTGTTAATATCTATTGTACGTATTTTCTGACTTTGGCTTTACCTCAGTAAGCCCTATTGTTCATCAAGAAGCTTGTCAGGTACCCAAATAATTATGAACGAGCCCTGCTCATATGGTGAAGACATGGGTGCAGCTATCATAAATGTTAGTTTGGAAAGAGCAGAGCATTCCAACAGCAACAGTTCAACTAAGTGGACGTTTAAGACAGAAGAGAGAAAAGAGAAGAGAGAAATAAGACAAGAACAGAAAGTAGAAATTTGAGTTAATAAAAAACCTAGCAGAGGACCTATGCTTGTTCTGATTAGATCTGATGAAGAATGTCTTCATCAGTCAAAAGCTTGTCTAGCACTATCCCGCCTACATAGGCGGTCCAATAAAAGATAACACCCTATGAAACTCTTGCCCCTCGCATAATTTCTGGACCATCATGGATACATCACTCTTGCATTACCATACTCAAAAGCCTGTACAGAAATTCTACAGTTTTCTTTTAATTTTAGACAGTGTCACAGAGATATTCAGATTTTGCCCTTTAGGGAAGTTTTACATAAATATTGCTCCTTATTCATAACAACTAAAAGGAAAATTTTCTTCAAAACGGTTTGGTAGGCATTTGACATCAGCAATACAGGGGGCATCTACATGTGCACTTTACTGCACATTAGACTTATTTACTGCACAGTAAAGCATCACTGTCTGCATGCATGCTGCAATTAGTGTGCAGTAGATTAATTTACTCCGGCATAGGATAGTCCCATCAGACACGACACTATCCTAGGCTGCAGTAAGTTACTGCACTTAAACAACATGTAGACAGTGACATCAGGATTAGTTGACTCCAGCTCAGATTGACTCTGCATATATGCAGTCATATTAATTGCGAGTTTAGACACACCACACTCACAGCCAATGTATTTCTTAGGAAATAAAGATGTATTTTATTTTTTAAAAATACATATTTGCAATAGGTGCTTGCACTTATTTATTTTTCCAAGCACATGAAAAAGACTATTACTTTGCAAAGAAAAAAAAAATCTATAATTTGCTTCTATTATGGACCCAATCTTATTTCCATTTCCATTATTGACAAAATCATGCTGGGAACAGGATCCAGCATATTTTATTTGTGCATATTATCTTTTCCCAGCGGCTCCCCACCTATCCTTTTGCTTCTTTAATGTGCTAATTCCTTTTTTTGTTACTTACATAAATGCACTGAATTAACTTTTGTTTAGGAAATGTCTTTCAGTCTTTCATAACTGATTATGTTAATCATGTCTATTCCTCAGTGAGTCTGCTGTAACTTATACACAAAAAGTACATTAAAACAAAATTAATATTACAAATTCAGATACTCAGAGTTAGAAAATGGCAAAAATGATGGTATGGGCACAAGGGGGCTAAAATGAGATTTCAAGGGCAGCATTAAATTGGACATTTCATAACTTTAGAATGCTTGGCTTTGCAACCTTAATAATGTCCTTTTAATGTGTTTTTCCTCTGCCAAATATTTAATGGCAACAAAAAAGGACAGGTTATAAGGCTGAACATGTCTTCCATGTTCCCCTAATAAGATGAATTTCCCCATTGGTAAGCACTGAAACTGCATGCAAGCAAGGAACTCATTACTACAGGTAACAGAAGTAGCCTGACGAATTGCGGGAAACCAGAGGTTCAGAACAAATAGATAAACTGGCAATAGTCTGTCTAGCACCCTTCCTGCCCATGGGGGATCCAGGATTTTGAAAAAGTGAGTTTAGGTGGCACGGTGCATCATCACATAACAGGAAATACTTTTTTACAGTTAAAGAAGCTTAAATAATATGCCAGGAGTATAGAACCATATTATTCCATTTAAGTTCTAAACAAAAACAAAGACAAATATAACTGGGGGCAGAAGGTGACTACTTGCTCCAGGTAAGGGCAGGCACCTGGTGTCAGGGAGTACAGCTGTTACCCCCCAGCCTAACCACAAACAGAAATACTCCTGGTGTGAAGAAATTGTCTGGCTTTGTGAGATTTGGTTTTGCTACTGTTTTAGCTTCCCACTGCCTTCACTAGAAATTATTTTCTGCAAGACTCAGAAATCATTTATGTATATACAGAGCAACTGGCAAGATTCTCAAGGTAATAGGAAATACATTTCACCCCAAATTAGAACTGTATTTGTCTACCTTTGGTATCAGATATTCACATCCCACAGAAGATAAATAACCTGTTTTGTTTTTCTAATCTGGAATCTCATATCCTATTGCAAGATGTGCGAGTGCTGTCTAAAACATATGACATAAATCAAAGAACATCAGGATCAGGTCCACTAAATTTAAAGAAACTATGCGAAACTATTAGACCTTGCTTTCCAGTACATTGTTACACTATGGAAATGGCATGAAACATATGGCATAAGTGGGGGGGAAAGCAAGCAAAATCTACCTAATCAAAGAATAACTTTCAAATTTGAAGAAAAATCCCTTAGAGAAGGGAACTAGAATTAATACTCTAGGGAAAAGAAAAACATATATTTCTCAGAAGTGAATCAAAACATAAAAACCCTCCAATAAGAAATAAATTTTTTAAAATGTACACACTGATGGACTCTATTGAATCTCATCTGAACTGACAAAGAAACTAATAACTGAAAAATAACAGCAATTTGGAACTTGACCAATAGTAAGCTGAGGGTGGCTATCTTCCATTGAACCCTAAACCAGGGTATAAGGCATGAGTTATAGCATGGGACCTCCTCCCCACCCCCCAGACTAGTGAACCCACTGAAAATGCTGCAGAAGCAGAAATCCTACGTGATACAGTTGCGTGAACAGCCTCCCTCTATCCCACCTTTACTAGTAGACCTAGCAATGCAATTTAATTTAAGAATATATTAAAGAACACATAGAAATACAATGAGCTGAAAGTTACCTTACTGAGTCTCCACTGTTTCTAGCGAACCCTCAAATATTTTGGACTAGTAACTAAGTTAATGATAACTGCATATTTGTCCTTTACAAACCCAAGCAAACTGGCTCAAGAAGCGACATAACAAGAATTTTGAACACTACTTCTTGATATTTTATACTAGCTCCTTTCATACTAAAGGATATAGTAGGTCCCACATTTTTAAGCATTACAGGACATGTGCATTTTGCCTCTACATAGAAATAGTATAAGTATACCGCTTCTTTAACTACTATTTAAAACCTAAGAGCTGATGTAACAAGACATTTTGAAAATTTTCACCGTTCCTTGGTAGAGCTGCTAGGCACCAGCATTATTCCATTTTAATTGCTTTTGTCCAGGTATTCCTACCTGGCATCCCACATTTCTAATCCTGATCTCTTCATATAACCTCTCCCAGTATTCCAGCACAATATCATCTGTTCCTGACCCCTGGCATTTGGACACCCCAAACCCTACCCTACTTCCTCCATTGACTCCCAGTTCCCAGTCCCCCTCAATCCTTTGACTCCCACCATCTCTTCAGTTCCAACCTCCTCAGGTTTCCTCTTTCCCAAATCTACTTTTCTCAGTCTAATCCTCAACATGCATTCTTCATTTCAAACCAGTTAAGTGAGCCACTCAGAGCACAGGAGGAAAACGGTCCTTGTTTCTATTTCCTGTGCCCCTACCCTGGCCTTGCAACTGCTGCAGTTGGCAGGGCGAATGAGGATCCAAAGCCCTTAATTTGCTGATGACTGCAGGACCTAGAAGGGTTAACCTGGCTCTTGGTGGTGACACTTGACATGTTTTCTCCTACCAGCAGTGTCTCCCACAGGGTAAGGAAGCAGGGAGTCAAGAAGGGGACTCCTGACACCCCTCTGTGCAGCTACAGCCTTTCCCTGCTTCTGTTTGGGCTCCCCCTCCCCTCCATTACCAAGCACCCAAAAGCTTGCGCTGGGAAGAGGAATCAAAAGGAGGCGCAAATGCATCATCACGCCTCCCGGCTTCATGGGTATGAATTATTTTATTATCTTATCACCACTGATCTTTAAGTTCAGTAGGTTCTAAATGTTTTTGTAACTTTTTTTACATTTACAATTGGTTGTCTTTCCGAGCAGGGCAGATCATTTCCATACTCAGTATACTAGATAACAGTCACCTAATGTAACAGATTAAAATATCTTTTTAATATTAGGCTTTGAATCGCTTGGGCCACATGCACCAAAGACTGCTCTGCATCCTACCTTCAAGCTAAAAATACAACTATCAGACAGAGAATATGCCTGCCAAGCCAATAATGCAGATTGCACCTTTGGGAACAGAACCAAGGTAACACGACTGCTCCCTAGACATATCACAGAAATGCCAGAGTCAAAAGATCAGACCTGCAAGTCAATATCGTAACTTCAGCGTTCAAATTCTACCATGCTTGCTCTATGCAGACACTTACCCTATTCGATTCTTCAGCCAAGATGCTGTTCTGACAGCTTCTGATGACTGGACATCCCACAATCCCATCCTGAAGCAGCAACATCTCTGCAGAAAAGGACTCGACTTGTCTTTATATCAAGCAGTCCCCTATTTCTGGTTTATGGAAGAATCGTCATACAGTTGGCTCTATATGTAGTAGAATATAGAAAAAGCCTTAAGCTTGGGTTTGGTTTTGTTTTCTTTTGCGGGGGTTGCATTTTGAAATAAGACATTTTATGGAGATGCGCTTGCTAGACAGTTGTCCAACCCTCCTACCTTATCTAAGCATGGCACTGGCACTAGGGGTTAGGATGTAGTGGAATGATTTGAATAATCCTGCCAAATTTAAGGTCTGTTCCAAAGTATAAATATCATAAAGCTTCTCAAAGAAGATGTTGCTAGAATTTTTAAACATGGGGGGGGACAACATTTTTGTCCCTACTCTCATTCTAGAGACAAATTAACTGTTTTTTTGCAGAAAATAAAAAAAAGAATCAGACTAAAAGATACACAGTATGAAAAAAATACAGCTGAGCTTGTTAAAGTCTTGTGAAATTATTGATAAATGAAAACAGGTTCTGATAATAGGAAGTGTCAGGGAACCTTAATAATAGGTGGTGCAATCTTATTCCACTATAATAAACTGATGAACTGGTAGCACTGTACCCCTCCTTCTATGTACACATGATTCACACTTTATTTGCACCTACAAAGTTTCCATTAAGGTGAAATAAGGTGATATATCACTGCCTTCTCAGAGTCATGATGTCCAATATCCACTAGAACTTGTGTTAATAAACACATTAATTGACTTATGCACAGAAAATACAACCTCCTAAGAAAATATTTCAAAAGATGTTAAACAATTATTTAATGTCCACAGCATCAGACATGTTTTGTTTGACAGGCTGAATTTTTCTAGGCCACAAAGAACCAGGAAGCACATGGAACGATGTGCAGAAAATATTTTTATGCAGTGCACTACAAATACAAAGAGTGTAACTGAGAAGTCTGGAAAATAAGCGTGAGAATTACAGTGCCAAATATTTATCACCATGCAACCTTTGAAAAAAATGACATATGGTATCAAAAAAAATCCATGGCTTTGGATATAGCTTTCAGTGTATTTCATAGAAAAATCTCCTTTTGTCTAGAATTAAGTGACTAACATCGTGTTGGTCGGTTGTCCAACATGCAATTCTTAAAAGCTCTTTTTGCATATTAGCATCAGCAGTCAACTAGGTAGTCTAGTCTTCACCTCTAGTAAGTTATGAATAATTAATCATGTATTTTGCAATCACTATTGTCATTTGCTGCATTGAAACAGCCACTTTCTCTGTAATTATTTAAGAAGGCAGCTGAGACAAGAGGACTGGGACTAGACTGCTGAGACTTTCACTTCTAAGCTGCCAGTTCCATTCTTGCCACGGCTGTTATCTTTCAATCCCTAACTACCTACATATGTGAAATCAGCTAATAACTTTGCTTAAAACACTTGAGGATGTTAAACTACTTTAAACTGGCCTTCCCATTATGAGATTCTTCCTAGTCTTGCTGATAGACCCTCTCCATGGACTGTCACTTTGACAGGGTACAGAGGCTTGTATGTACATATCAATGACCCTAAGAGCAACACCGTCAGGAGTCTTGTCCTCCTGGTAGGGTCACCCATGGTGGTAAGGTCAAAGGTGATGCATCAAAGAACAGTCCAACACAACACAAAGACCTCAGTGGTGGAGCAGGTAGATGCAGAAAGCATACTCCTTAATGGCTGCAAAGGCAGATGAAGGCTACTGTTGAAGAGTAACCCCAGTTGTCTTGGATCTTCTTGCCACAGGACACAGGTTTCTCCCCCACCAAGATCTGTGCAGTTGCCAATGCTCAACAGCCTCCTCATGTAAAAAAGTCACATGCAAGCTTCTTCCACTAGTCCGACATCTACTACAATAACCAATACCAATACCCATAACACCTTTAGCCACTACCTGTGGCATGTGAGAGAATCTTCAGCTCTATGATTGGTTGCCTTAGACATCAACGGACTCATCTACAACACTTTACTTTACCCATTGGAGTGATCATCCTCAACCACGAGGGATCACCGACACTAACGCTGATAGGTACCTGAGTCTTGTGCAGGTTGCATGGCTTGGCCAAATATCTAAAAAATCTGAAGACGGAATTGGGAATACAACTACCCAAGCCCCAGTTCTGGGCATTCATTACGTGATCATGCTTCCATGGTACTTTCATCCCTGTTTTTAGCATAACCAAAAAAGTTTTGGTAACAAAGCTGAAAAAAATACAACACAGAAATGGAAGCTACTTACAGCAACATTGCTTCTAATGTTGAAGCAAGTGGGTTGAGCCTGAGAAGAAATCCAAGGAACTTTTCCCACCACCTCTCCATCACTGCCATCTTGTGCAGAGGAGCTGGCACAATCAGAGATATTGTGTTTCTGGTGCTGAGGAGCTGTGGAACTTTAAGTATCAGCTCTAGTTTTAGGCTTTCCGTTGACAGGAAGGTTGACTGAGATTGGGCTCATGGCCAGGTTTTCACTTCTCACTAGCTGATGAAAACTAAGCTATCATATGGATCTGGGAAGAGGAGAGTGTACGTTATACATGATGAAAAGATGGTGGAGGTCCTGTTTTGGTATGTGCTTCTGCACCTACTTATACATAGTACAATATGCATGATAAAAATGCTCATTATTTACCATATAGTTTGTTAGAATGGGCTCCAGAGTTGACAGCATTTCAGGCCATGGTGACCCCACAGCCCAGCACTATTCAGTATGTGTGCATACTCCAGATACCCCTCACAAAGGATGCATGTGCAAATTAGCCCCCCATTCATGACTGGAACCAGGTGTTCTTGTCATGATTCCTGGGATCCTCCAAAAATGTATATACAGATGACTCATCTGAGATAAGGCACAGGGCAACCTGGTCCAGCTCCACCTCATGGAGGGTGGGGCCACACTAATCATATGTGACAGGTTGAGACAGGGAGCAAGAGGGACTCTGGATGAACTGGGGGATCAAGAGGAATGTGGCTAGCATTGAGAGGGTCCATAGGAGGGCCACTTGCATGGTCCAGGGGCAGCAGGGCAGGACCTACAAAGAGAGACTAAAGGGCCTGAACCTATTTAGCCTCCACAAGAGAAGACTGAGAAGGGATCTGGTGGCCATTTACAAACTCACCAGAGGGGACCAGCAAGAACTGGGGGAGGCTCTGTTCCCCCAGGCACCACCCAGGGTTACTAGGAATAACAGCCACAAATTGTTAGAGAGAAGGTTCAGGCTGGACATCAGGAGACATTACTTTACAGTTAAGGCTGCCAGGCTCTGGAATGGGCTCTCAAATGAGGTGGTACTCTCTCCTACCTTGGGGGTATTCAAGAGGAGGCTAGACAGATATTTGGCTGGGATGATATGACCCCAGCACCTGTTCCTGCCCAGGGCAGGGGGTTGGACCTGATTATCTGTTTAGGTCTCTTCCAACCCTAAGCATGATACTATGAACTGCTTAGGCCCCCATTTCATAATGTTTGCCAATCATTTAATGGTGTTGAAGAAACAGGAATCATTGGAATTGGGAAAGAAAGGTTCAGCTCAGCTGTGGGAGTGAAGAGGAAGTTGAAATGTATACGATATAGTGGCTCACCATGACTTAAAAAGAGTTGGCCCTGAGGGGGACTCCATGCAATGGGCAATACCACATAGCTTACTTAGATGTGTTCCATTTAACTATCCTTGTAGTAGGTTCCTATCAGCACCTCTGTCTTTTTGGATAATATCATTGTTCTTAGTGCTGGATCCCACCCACCGCACCAGAGGCGGCTCCTGCCCAGAGCTGATCCGGCTTGGCCTCAGCCCCGTGTCCTGCTGTGTGCATAGAAGTTTCAGGGGCATGTATTTCTCCCCCCCCCCACACACACACACACCATGTTCCCTTGTCCCCCCTGCCTCTCTCTGCTGCATTGCCTGTGCCTCCCTGCCCCGCCATACAAATCCTGCAACCCCTGCTTCCCCCCATGTGTCATTTGTACCCCCTTCCCCCATGCACTTACCTGGAGGGAGCTGCTCTCCACTACTTCTTGGCTTCCATGTGCACATGCACGGGGTACCCCCTGCCTCCAATCACCCTCCCTGCTCCCCCCCAGCCCCAAACAGCCCCTTGCAGGCTGGAACTCTGCCAGCATGTAAGAGGAAATCTGCGGTTTCCTGCCTTTTTCCCTGTTAAAGAAGAAAATCTGCATTTTTTCTTATTAAAGGAGAAAATCCACATTCTTCCATAGCAAACAAAAAATCCAGATTCCTGGTAATAGCTCAGGGTCTCAGTCATCATTTTTAAATGTCCTCTCACATCCAGCATGCTCAACATAACTGAATCCATCTTTCACAACATAAAATAATATAGAAATATACATAATTTTCCTCAGGTTTGGGCCCCAACAGCCCTCTTTCTGAGGTGGGGAAGGTCCCTTGGGTCTCCATATACTCAACACCTATACTTTACTTATAGACAGCAAAGACTTCAGGGGCCTATCCATAACCTCACCTAGTAGGAAACAAAAGACAATTCTCTACACTATCAGTTGCACTTTTACTCTTCAGTTTGATAAATATCCATTTTCCAGATAAGTTTCCTGCCTCACTTTATATTCCGGCCACCATACTAACTCCAGTTTACAGATTTGCTGTATATTGCGTGGGGTTGTTTAATTTTCAATATCTAAGCTTTAAACATAGCAACAAATATCAGTAGAATTTTATACAATAATGTACAGTGTTAAATTATTGTCAGATATTATTCTCGGGCTACTATAGATCATACATAGGGACCTACTTATGGCAGGACAAAGCTATTTTCGTGGCTTTATCTGAGCATAAAGAGCCCATTTTGTGGGCATTTTGTGGCAGCCTCACTCCTCAGCACTGATTGGCAGAGAGGCCCCATGGACTGCTGGCTGCTTTCATCCATCTCCACCCCTCAGTGCTGGTTGATGGAGAGGCCCTGGTGAAGGAGGAAGGAGAAGGGGGTGCCACCGTCTTGTCTGCTGCCCCTTTATGCCACCCTGCCAGCTGGTGCCTTCCCTCCCAGGTGGGCTGCAGTTTAGTTGTGAAGGGCCAGGTGCAAGAAATGTCTGAGGCACCTAAAAGACGACTTGGACAGACTTTAGATGCTAAGTCAAAAACCCTGGAAAACCCTCTTCACAAGCAGTCTAATCCTGGAGGCACCTAAAAGTTATTAAGTAACTTCTTTTTACTTGAAAGCTTCCTATGTACCCAATAATAGGGCCCTCACAAATGTAATCACACCTGCTTCTTTAAAATTCAAAGAAGAAGTGTAGTGGTTATCCCCCTTGCCTTGGCAGTGAGAAATATAAATTGTATGGCTGCCTTGGCCTGAAGGGACAAATCAACATCTCCCAGGAGAGGGACTTAGCTATCAGGTATAACCTATCCTGAGTGAGGGTAACCTCTGCCCCTCTTGTTAAAGCCGGACCACTGTGAAAAGCCAGCAAGGTTCATTTGGCCAGGAGGAAAGCTAGAAAGAGGCAGTATGATTCTGTAGTCTAGTGGTTTGGATGAACAGCTGCTGAGGGTCAAGTCCAGTTCCAGTTCCCAGAACTATTTATGCCTTTTACATTACATGACCACTGGATAAAAACAAAAACAAACCAGAAATAAATAGTTCTTTCTACTGTGCTGAATTTACATATTATTAACTTAGAGACGGCTCTCACAAATATTAAACTGATTTGTTAGTTCTTGGACCAGTTCCCAGAATGCAGGTGTCCACAGTACAAAAAATAACTACCAAGAGTGGCCCTAATTGGTAACTTTATTGACTGTGAAGCAGACAGTTTCCTACTGGGAACAGGAAGACAGCCTAGATGTTATACTACTTGTAACAAAAACAAAAATCACAAAATATGGCAACTGTCATTTTAAAAACGTTCACCAAATCTCTATGACTTTCAAATAAACAGTGCTTATTCTGATATTAAAATCATCCACCCTTTTAGAGCTGGCATTTTGCTTTAAATTTCCAAATGAAGGAAGCCAGATTTTTTTTTTAAATAAACCTAAAGAACTACAAATGACCCTGCCATCTGCAAGAACTATTTTATCCTTGAAGTTTCAAAGATGTAGGAACAAATGCTGACATGTACCAGCTTTGCTGATTTAACCAATGATTTAATTTCTAGATTCCTGTAGAACTGATTGGAAACATTATATGTAAAGTAAAACAAGATGCTCCATAAAATATTAAATGAATCAAGAAAATAGACACATTCTACATTTTTACAAGTGCAGTTTGTATAGAATTAGCTAACTGTATTTTGATAGAGCTCTACTGTTGTATTTAATGATTAACGTGTTGGGGGGGTTTTTTTTAAAGAGAAGGGGAAAAAGCAGCAAAGGAAACAAATCAGGAGTTGGTTTTTTTCACATCCGTGGTTCATTTGGAATCCAGAGCAAGGAAAAATAAATGTATTGTAACTATCTGGTGCTTTGAAAACTCTAGCTGAAAGAATATGCCAACATAGGGTAGGTTTAGCCAGAGTCTGCTTGCCTTCTGTTACTCCCTTGTTAATGAAAAATACAAACAACAGCAAACTTGCCTAACTAACCTGAACAGGGCCTGTCATTTCAAAATACTTCAGGAATTACTCTTCACAAAGAAAGAACAAACTCCTCAGGAAGAAACTGAAGAACTGTAACTGGTAAAAGGGAACTTAATGAATGTGACCCAAAATGTATTATTAGTAAAATAATTGTTTTTAATTGTGCATTAAGCATTGCTAGGTTTTTTCATGGGTAGTTATATAAATTTTAGCTTAGATCCTCCAGCCAGTCATTAATCAAGAAGAAGTATGCTCTACTATCTAACATTATTACTCAGTTATAAACTACATGCTATGCTGAGAAAGAATTCAAACAGTCTGATAGATTAATGTGTATTACATTAATTCTCTACATAAATATCCTTTAAATAGCAATTTAGTTGCATCACCCATGTGAGAGAGAAAGTTCTTTTCCTTTTTGATTTTTAAGAATGATGAAAATGTTTTCAGCTGACAAAAGCATATACAGTTGATTGCTTGTACCTATCAGTTGTTGACTCTATTAGGGGTGAAACACTATGATCTAAAAGAACTTTAATAAAGAAGAATTATTTGCATGTTTATAGTACTGCTTATATTCAAAGGAGTGTGCAAATACGGCTAACGGTAGACTCCCACTTGCTTACGTCAAATACTTTCCCTAGTCTCAAAGATCTCTCCTAGACTTCCATTCCTTCTTTCTTCCAGGCAAAGTGATGTTGAAGTACTGTAGGAGTTATAATTGAGTTATAATTGCTTACTGAGATAAAGAGCTTTTCTACTGTGCAGACAGTAAAATAGATTTGATGAAGCTGAACACACAATTCCAATAAGTGATTTTAAATCTATGCTAGCAGGAACTACACCTCACTACTGAGAATTGTTCTAGAATTAACAACTGGGCTTAAGCCACTTCAGTTCCTTTTAGCCAGTCATTTAGTCCTCTACCTAAATGAATATTTCTTAATAAGCTGTTGTTAAGCCCCCTTTTTACAGCATCCCACATAAGCTTACTTCTCATGCATGGATTTTGTTTGAAGCCTGAAGGTAGAGTAGCTGCACTAGATATAGTAAGAGTAGGTTGTCAATGCCATCTCTATCCAGCAGTTACTAAATGATGATCTAAATGCATATACGTAAACAGGATTGACATCCCACATACAGTAAATTCTAGTTAAATTTACTTATGGGATAATTTGCCACTATGGTTTTAGTCACCATTGCTCTGAATCCTCATAAGAAAGCCCTGTCCCCAAGGGCCCAGTTATCAGCTCTTGGAAACTGGTCTGTGCCAGTTACATTTGCATCCTGCTTCAGATGATGATATAACCAATTTATTGTAGTAGTAGGAAGTAGTGATCTATGACTACATTCTTGTACAACCACCTCCCTCCCTCCATTTTATGCACATGTTAATATCAAATGGGGTCTCTGTCATCTCAGCCTACCACTGTCTTAGAACATACAGACAGTTTCCTTGACTTTGAATTCAACCTTCAGTGGAGTTAAATGGTCTTTAACAAGGATCAGTATATTAAACCCATGATACTTAATCCATCCAGCCCCAGGGGCCACTTCTGTGACATGAGAATAGTCCACAAACTGAATCTGGCATGCAGGGTTGGTCCACAGGCCTGATTCAGCATGGGATCAACATGCAAATTACGCTGCAGGTGTGATTTTTTCCAATCTTAATATACATACACAAAATATGTAAGCAGCGGCACAGTTATGACAGGGTAACTGGGGGCACTAACTTTAGCAGGCAGGGTGGAGAAAAAGGCTGCCACCACAGTCACGCAATTGCAAAAATCACCAAAAGGAAAAACAATCATACAGCATGGCAACAATCGGGACCTAACCTTCAGGTGGTTGTTGCACTGTTACATTACAGTCCATATATTGCTGTCTCCCCTCATTGTCCTGGGGTTACAGTTCTCATAACATTATTGCACAACACTATGCATAACACTATTACATATCAACCCTGGTCTCCCTTAGGCTTTATTATATGACAGAACAGACTGTTTCAGTACCTCAGGGTACTTTGGAAAATTTTGCCTCAGAAAATGAAAAAAAAATTCAATGATAAGAATGAAAATCTGCTAGTTAGTTTATTTGTATCTTATCCTCTTGCATCATGTTAGTGCCCGAATATGAGACCACAATAAGGTCTTTAAAAGTTTTAGAGCACTTGGAATTTTGACATTCCTCATTGTGAAGATGCACATCTTTCCCCTTTCTTCTCAGCAGGATAAATTAGCCTATATGGAGCTCTGTGCCACCATGGCTAAACGGCTTCTGACACCCAAAGTAGCTCAGGCAATAGAAATGCACTATGAATAGCCATACCAATCAATAGATTCATAGATGTAGAGTCAGAAGGGACCTTGCAGATCTTCTAGTCCAACCCCCTGCCCTGGGCAGGAGAGAAAACTGGGCTCAAATGACCCCAGCTAGGTAATCATCAAGCCTCCTCTTAAAGACACCCAGGGTAGGAGCCAGCACCACTTCCCTTGGAAGTTGGTTTCAGATCCTAGCCACCCTGACTGTGAAGTAGTGCCTCCTGATGTCCAGCCTGAACATACTCTCAAACAACTTATGGCCATTATTCCTTGTTACTCCGGGAGGCACTCAGGGGAATAAGGTCTCTCCCATTCTCTACTGGTCCCCTCTAGTAAGTTTATAGATGGCTACCAGGTCCCCTCTCAGCCTTCTCTTGTGAAGGCTGAACAGGTTCAGGTCCCTTAGCCTCTCCTTGTAGGGTCTGCCCTGCTGTCCCTGGATCATGTGAGTGACCCTCCTCTGGACCCTCTCAATGCTATCCACACCTCTCCTAAAGTGCGGCGTCCAGAACTGGACTCAGCACTCCAACTGTGGCCTGATCAGTGTCGCATAGAGGGGGAGGATCACCTCCTTGGCTCTGCTCGTGATGCATCTGTGGATGCACGATAAGGTTAGCCCTACTGACCATGTCCTCACATCGGCAGACCATGTTCATCTAGGAATCAATAATGACTCCAAGATCTCTTTCTGCCACTGTGCTTTCGAAAAAGGAGTTCCCCAGCCTATAGGTATGCTGCTGGTTCTTACTGCCCAAGTGCAGTACCCTGTACTTGTTAGTATTGAATCCCATCCTATTCTCATTTGCCCACCCCTGCAACCTGTCCCTCCCTTCTAGCACACCCACCTCACCCCAAATCTTGGTGTCAGCCACGAATTTGAACAGGGTGCTTTTCACCCCCTCGTCCAAGTTGTTAATAAAGAAATTTAACTGTGCGGGCCCAAGGACCAAACCCTGGGGGACTCCATTGCTCACATCCCTCCAGGTCAAATATGACCCATCCACCACCACTCCGAGTGCGGCCCCTCAGCCAGTTTGCAACCCATCTGACTGTAGGCATCAATGCCACAGTCACCTAGCTTTTTAATGAGAATGGGGTGGGAGACAGTGTCAAAGCCCTTCCTGAAGTCCAAAAAAACTACATCCACCACGACACCTGCATCCAATGATTTTGTGACCTGATCATAGAAGGCAATCAGGTTGGTCTGACAGGACCTGCCCCAATGAAACCATGCTGGTTACCCCGAGCATCATCCCTGCTGCTGGCCCATCACAGATGTGCTTCTTGATAATCTTCTCAAAGAGCTTCCTCAGGATCAAAGTAAAACTAACGGGCCTATAGTTGCCCAGGTCCTCCCTCCTCCCTTTTTTGAAGATGGGGACCATATTGTCCCTCTTCCAGTCATCCAGCACCTGGCCAGAGCACCATGAGTGCTCATAAAGCTGTGCCAGGGGCCCTGCAATAACCCCTGCCAATTCCCTCAACACCTTGAGGTACAGAGCATCTGGACCTGCTCATTTGAACATGTCTAGCCCCTCCAGAAGTTCCCCAACTCAGTCCTCCCCAACCCTAGACCTGGCAGAGTCTCTCCCAAGTCCATCCCAAATCTCGGTGGGGGAGTCCTGGTCTCTGCACAAAAAAAAAAAATGGAGGCAAAGAAATTGTTAAAGGAGGTCTGCTTTTTCCTCTGGTGCAACCACCAGATTGCCTAGCATATCCTGCAGGGGCCCCACATTACCCGGTGCCTTCTTCAGTAGGACTTACTAAATCAGCATAAATCTCCCTCTGTAATTCAAACAGCAGTCTATTCCCACAATACATACAATCACATGGAAATGGCATTAGAAATGACTTTGCTCTCATCCAGAAGAATGTCCTTGCTCTTCTTTACTTAATCTCTATTTAACCTATTTTTAGTTTAGTTTTTGTTTTTTGTTTTTAAAGTGCCAGAATAAATCTCTCCAAAGACGTACATTGTGCCAAAAACTTTTTCTATAAAATGTGTTACAGTTGTGTATCTGGGCTGCCACATGACCAATATACATAGCTGCCTTTTCCAGAGATCCTAGAATTAAGGTAGGTTACACTTTATGGACCAAACTCCAGTGACCTCCGTTAAGAAATACGGCTTAATACTCCAAATAAAAAATAGTTTGGTCCCCCTTGACCATGAAATATTTGGTAAGGCAGGAAAAAAGAAATAAAATAAGAACTGCAGCAAAAAAATTATTAGAGAAGAGACTGTGCAACAGATAGTGCAATGTGAGCACAAAATAACTACATTAATACTACGCTAAGTCTCTGAGCATGTCTGCTGTGGCCTAAGTTTTCCCAAGACTGTTTAGACTTCTAGAGTTCTTGTCTTAAGAGAATCAGCTATCCCCTAAGAAGTGTTTATTCCATGCTTTGGGGGCATTGGTTGTAGCCGTGTTGATTTAAGGACATAGGCAGACAAGGTTCTTTGGGTAAATGTGGCCTCTTTTATTAGACTAACTAAATAGTTGGGAAAATTGTTGTTTGCAATATTTTAGGCACAAACTCTTCTTCTCCCTATGCCTGAAGAAGGGTGTTTGTGCCTGAAAGCTTGCAAAGAACACTTTTTCCAATTATTTAAGCTTGTCAAATAAAATATATCACATTTACCCACATTTAACCTTGTCTGCCTACTCCATGCTTTGGCACTCAAAAAAACCCAAAACAAACAAACAAACGATACAACCCCCCCAAAAAAAACCCCACAGTCATCTCTAGATTAACAACTACTGATGGGAACAAGTCTGCATCACAGATTTAAGACAACCCCAGTTTCTTTGAAAACTTTGATTCCAAACTTTGAAGTTTGAGTTCACATCAAATAAGAATTATTCTAATTTTATTTCATATTTAAAGAAGCAAGGTTAATCTTACAGTGCTGGGAAT
The DNA here is from genome assembly GCF_001723895.1 of Crocodylus porosus. NCBI lineage: Eukaryota > Metazoa > Chordata > Crocodylia > Crocodylidae > Crocodylus > Crocodylus porosus. Next base: position 70,365,766 of record NW_017728943.1, on the reverse strand, counting down.
AAATTTGATGATACCATCTGCAAGTAACTTTAAGGAGCCAACATAAAGGGTCAGTTTCAGATCTCTGCTCTTTACTAGACAATCTGTAACTGAGCTGGGGTCTCTCCTTAGGAGTCCTTCAGGCAGTCCAAACAATAGTCCATAAGCAGCCTCACTTTCTGGCTTTGCTCCCTTGGAAGCCCTGCAGTCGGTCCTAGTAACACAAAACAATAACCCTTGGTCCAAACAAACGAGGAAAAGCTAAAGCCTTTTTCCAGGTGTCAAAAGAGGGCCCTTTAGCTCTGGTCTTCATTAGAAGCAAGCTCCTCTGGTTTCAGTCTGCTTCCTGTCTGCAAACTGCTCCTTCTCCCAATTCAAGTTCCTTTCTCTATCCCTGCTTGTACTTTTAACTGCCAGCTAACCATTCACAGGTGGGCTCCTACCCCAGGGCTGGCTATCGCACTTACAGGGCTAGACTGCCCTGTTATACAACCATATAAAACAACATATGTAACAGCGGCCCTGAGCAGCTTGTAGCCCTTTGCATGGTTTGCACTGCAGTAATATTGCCTCTCCATGATATGGTATTCCACACTTGTATGCATTATGAACAGTGTTCTCACCTTCATTTGATGCAACTGGTACTGGCTCTCTCACAGAAAAAAACACCAAAAACCAGATGGACTGCTGTCTGTTCTAATATGCCATTTCCTAAACATGGTGTTGTCCCTTGTCAGGAAGCTCTCTACAAAATAATCTACCACCATGTAATTATTTCTTCCCAATGACTCACTGCATGTCTTCAAAAATGGAAAGAATGGGATCTATAAAAGTGCAGGAAAGATATCAGCCATTAGATGATTTCCTGCAGTGCCACCTGTTGAGAGATTTAAGTGAGAGAATCGTGAAGCCACATGAGGGTATTGCCTTCACTAAAGAGGGAAAAACATTGTTATGGTATAAAGAGAAAAAACAGACAATACCTTAAACTGATACTTATTCTCATTTTTTTTTAAAGTGTGCCTTATCCTTAGGGAAAACTCCTAATGGAAGATGTTATAGGTATAAGAAAAAAGTACTGCATTTCAGGTTCTCTCAATTCATTCCCCAGAATCAGGTTCATACAATCAGAAGGTCTCACAGAAAAAAAATGAGGGATCCCATAATCGCTCAAAAGAAACAGGATGACATGCTTTTATTTTTTTCTTTATTCACCTCAAAATAGCTCTCCTCTTCTATGGAAAAGCACACTGCCATTGACTTGACTCAACTGTAAATAGTTTAATCTGCAGAGAAGTTCTCCTTATTGCAGCCTGAAAATACCAGCAAATATTCTCCAACTAACATGCTAATAAAAAGCCTCTGTGCTCAGAGATACCGATTCATCATAATATTATCAACCCACAATTTTATAGCAGTTTCCTTCTAGAAGGATCTCAAAGCAGTTTACAGAGACAGATACATTTTTGGTAGGGCTGTGCAAAGCTTCAGGTGGCGATTCAATTTGGAGGAAATTTGGTCCGATTCTGTGGCTGAATCTCTGAATCCAAATCGAATCAGGGGACCAATTAGAAGGTCCGAATCAATTTGAAGCTCTCTGAATCTTTGGAAAAGATTCAGAGAACTTAATGATTCAGATAGTCCTTGGTGGCTGCATTAGGGAGCTGCACCCGGACTAGGAGCTGGTAACAACTAGGGGCAGAGGAGGGGGAGCCAAAGTGGGGGGAGGAGACCATGGGGGGACCCCTGCCAGCCCCATCCTCTGCCTGCTCCCTCAGCCTCCCTGACCCCCACCTACTCCCCCCCATGGCTGCCCCACCTGCCCCTGCTCCTGGCCCTATAAAGAAAAGCCCCAGTGCTTACTGTAT
>NW_017728943.1:70357699-70363819 GCF_001723895.1 Crocodylus porosus | reverse complement strand
CCCCCATGGCTGCCCCACCTGCCCCTGCTCCTGGCCCTATAAAGAAAAGCCCCAGTGCTTACTGTATCCCTGCCCAGCCCCCCACTGCCCCCACGCTGCATGGGGGGGCTCTGACATGAGCCCCCTGATGCCCCCCCCATGGGTTCCTGCCCACCCTAGCTCCGGCCCTTTAAGAAAAAACAAAACGGAAAAATGCCCTGGGACTCACCGCTCCTACAGTGGCCTCAGGTTTTGGGGGGCTCATGCAGAGGCCCCCACGTTGCACCGGGGATCACCCCCTTTGGCAGAAGCGGCGAGTTCAGGGGATTTCTGTTTTTTCTTCTTAAAAAGGGCAGGGGTTGTGGGAGGTGGGGCAGCCATGGTGGGGGCTGAGACAGCAGTAGCGGGGATTGCCCTCCACCCAGCAACACCAGCAGCACTGATGAGTGCAGGCTTTTTCCCCCCCCCCCCAAGTGTGGGGTGCTGGGGTGGGCAGGGCAGCCATTGCCAGGCTAGGAGAGTGGGCAGGGGATGGGCCTGGCCGATTTGGAGATTTGGCAGGAGCCGAATCTCTGAATCAGATTCCACTGAATTGATTCGGGACAGTGATTTGAATCACCGAATCAAATCACTGTCCCCCGAATCCAACTCCAAAGTGAATACTAGCCGCTTTGCACAGGCCTAATTTCTGGGCTCCATTCTTTTCTAGTAATATATCTTTTTCAAATGATAAAGTAGGCAGGGGGAAGATTTTATCACTTGAAATTTGGAGGGATTGTGGGGAGACAATTTAGGAAACAGCATGTACATTCTAGAGTTGGAAATAGATGACCAGTCATCTTTTTGATAGGCATTAGTGTACCATGAACAACAGAACAATGTTGTGGAAAGTCCCAAGGATTCTTAAATGGTCACAAAAAAAAAAGTCAAGTTTTTATAGTGTCCTCATCCCATGGATCCAGGGAACAAGTTTTTTTAAAGTTCACTTGCCAGAACTATTTTAGATATTTATTAAGGTGCCATGAACAACAGAACAGTTGTGTGGGAAGTCCCAGAGAATCTTAAGTTCACTTGCCAGAACTTTTTAAAGGTTGCCACAGAACTTGACTGGTCATCTTTTTTCAACCAATCGTTAATTTTCTGTGGATGGACATTTTTAGTGCTGGTGGAATCTAGTATTTTAAATGTATGTGTGCATGCCCACTCGCAGGTCTATTGAGAGCAATATGAAATTAATTAAATGAATCGTGCACAAAAGGACTCAGATTCATATGAGAGATTAGTCATGAAGTGTCTATGCAGCATGTGTGTATATGCTTGCTCAAAGGAAATCAGCTAGGGGGAAAAAAATAAAAAGATTGGCTTTGAAATTGCGCCTCAGCACAACTACTGAGAGAATACACTGCAGCACAGCTGAAGACTCACTACTTTCCAGTTAAGTCTGCACTGATAATATATACATCCATATTTCCCAGCATAAAGCTTTCCAGTTATCAATGAGAAGAAAGCCTTATTATAATGTACGGTCTTCACTTCTTCCACAGCTTGTTGGTTTCAGCATTACTATATTACATATTAATTAAATGAGCAGAATAGCCTCTCCCTCCATATGTTTTATTCAGTAATGTTATGTTTTAGCTTTAAATTCGTCATAATTTATACCTTTAGGTCTTCAGGTCAACATATCATGTTACTAATTCATTTTATAAAAACTTGTGTATAAACAGTGTTGTACCTTCTTTTTAAGTTAGTTATAAAGAAAACAACCTGTTTTTTCCACGTACACTTAAGTGCTTTGTGTGATCTCTGGGTTGAGGATCATTATTAATGGGACTCTTAGTAAGAGTCCAAGGACAGAACAGAAGGATCTTGTGCTGATAACAGTCCTGACCCATCACAAATCAGAGATACTTCCAGTGGGAGGGACTCAATGACAATATGTCAACATTGATATGTCACCATTTTGAACTTGAGACAGTAAATAAAGGAGTTCAGTGTAATTATGTTTGAGATGCATTCTTTCCTTTTGAGAGCCAGGCAATTACTAGTTTCACTTGAGATGCAGAAGAATTTCCTCTATTGTCCCCAAAGATAGGAGGAAAGATTTGGAATATCTTTGTAAGAAGCTTCTCTGAAGACGGACAGAAAAGGGGACTGGGAGAGAGCAATAAACTGAACTGGACAGTATATGCAGCTGCAATGGTACTTAGAACCCACTGATCTGTCATGATCATGGCTCATACTTCTAGTAAGTGGAGAAAAGAATCCTAGGGAAGAGGAAGGGTGACAGAATTTCAGAAGGGTGGAATATATTTCCTAGTGGCACCAAAGATATTGCCCCAGGCACCAAGAAATGCCAGATATAGTGAACTGTGACAAAGGAATACTTCCTCAGGAGGGGAGAAGAAAAACACTGCTGAGACCTCCTCCGCTCTGAGTAAGGCTGCTGTCTGTAATATCCCTCAGAGGAACCTGCAAACCCTCAGGGAGTTAAGAATGGCCCTTAAATGCCTGAGGCTGTACAAGGCAATCAGGATTTGTAGTAGAGACAATATTTTATTAGACCAACAAGATTTTTTTTTTTTTGCAAAAATCTTTACTTGCAAGCTTTTGGGCACAAATGCCCTTTATCAGGCATTGGAGAAAAGATTGTAAAAGTTCTCCTGGGTAGGAATGAAAGTTCATATTTCATAGGATTTCACAGAGGAGTCAACAGATGGAAAATTCCTCTAGGCAGTCAGTTCATAGCTGGTAACCAGCTGGCTGCTCTAAAAAACAGCTATGAACTGACTGCCCAGAGGAGTTTTCCATCTATTGACTCCTCTAGACCAATATGGCTACAACCTGGATACCTGAGGCTGTACAGGCATTAGCATTCAGTCTCTGCTTCTTCAAAGGTAAGATCCTCCATTATTTGCTGCACTTCCCTGGGGAATCTAGAACAGTGGGACCAAGAAGAGCTACTCATGACCAGAACGGAGAGGCAAGCTGGTTAATTTCAGACAGATTCCCCTTCCTGGAGGCCAGAACCAAGAACAGTTCCAAATATAAGCAGGGAAGAACAGATAATTGCGTATGTGGAAACTGTGAAAACAAGGCAGAGAATGAGAGACTGGCAGGTACAATCTGTCCCTGTAGTTGCCTGCTGGCAAGATCCAAACAGCAAAGCAAGATCACTGGGCTACTGGACTGGAAACAGGGAGCAGGTAGAGACAGTCCATGTGCCCATAAGGTTTCTCTACCCAGGTAAAACTATGGCTCAGATGGGGGCCTACACAGGTGGACAAGTGCTATATTTACAAGTACTATCCTCCTGCAGAGTAAATCAGTTTACTCCTGCCTAATAAGGACACACATGGAGATGCTGAAACATTTACTGCACAGCAAATTAATTTACTTGGCAGTAAATGTCTCATGTAGATGCACCCACAGTAGTATAATTGGGGCAGGATAAGGCAGGCACCCACTTCAGGCACCAAATCTGAGGGGGCACAAGGATTCCCCCTGCTAGGAGTCTATGTCACTGCAAGGGAAGCCCTGCACTGCACTCCCTGCCACAGAAGCTGGGCAGGAAAGCAGTACACCAAGCAGTGCACCCAGAAGGCAAGGGACCAAGTGGACTGAGCAGAATGGTGCCCTCCCCAAACCTTTGCAAAGGTAGAGAAAACCCTGCACTGCCTCTGCCTGGCCACAGGAGCTGGGCAGTGCAGCCATGTACTCTACAAAGCATGCATGTACTCTAGATTTCTCCCTACAAAGGAGCCACATACTAATTAGCTCCCCTCCCTCCCTCCTGGCATTCAGGTGCCTACATTCTTAACTGCTTTCTGCCCATCCTGGGGTATGGACTCCCAGGCCCTATTAATCCCCACCACACTTGGGACTATTGGTCCCAGACCTCTTTCTAGCCCCTCCTGGGTTATGGTCCTCTGGTTCTCAACCTTCTTGAGTTAGGTTCCTCACCCATCTGGAACTGTGGGGGGTCTCTGGCCTGTCTCTCAGGCTATGATCTCACTCCTCTTAGGGTACGGACCCCAGGCCTCATTCTACCCTTCTCAAATCAGTGTGCTCAAGTCCTTCTCCCTGCACCACATCTCATCTTCTTTCTCTAAGAAAAAGCCCGCTCTGGGGTTTGGGGCCCAGCCCCTAGCAGGGCTCCCCCACAACTGTTCCCTGCCCCTTGGACACTCCTGCACCAGCCCCTGCAGCAGCCAGGGGAAGCTCTGGGCTGCTGGCAGTGGCTGGGAGATTGCTCCCTGCCCTCTGGAGCTGCATGCTGATGGAGCAGGCTCTGGTGGTACAGCCCAGGTGGGGACAATGTCCCTCTGCCCTGGCATCAAGGCACTCCCAGTCCCAGCTCCCCAACTGGGAGCAAGGGACTTAGAAAGAGCAACTAGCTGCCCCACCAGCAGATCAGGGCGGGGGTCTTGGAACTGTCCCTCCCCTGCAGCTCTTTCCAAGCCCCATGCCTCAATCACCAGACTGGGGCATGGGCTGGGAAAAAGCTGCAGGGCTGGGACCTGCCCCTGACTGGGACAGTTCCCAGCCAGCCCTGGGCTGCACAGAGAAGTCTGCACATGCAATGTGTAGCTGGCTGGTGACTGCTCAATATGGGACAGTCCCCAGCTAACTCCAGGCTGCATGTGTAGACTTCCTGTGCAGCCCAGAGCAGGCTAGGAACTGTCTCAGTCAGGGGCAGGTCCCAGGCAGTTTGAGGCTGGGAAGGAAACTCTCTCCACTCAGGGAGCTCCCAGCCCCAGCTCCATGACCGTTGAGTGGGGCCTGGGAGCTCCCTGCTGCCAGGGCAAGGGGACATTGTCCCTATCTGGGTTCCAGTGATGGAGCCTGCCTAGGCAGCTCCCAGAAACAAGGGGCAATCTTCTGCTCCCTACTGCCCAGCTGACCACAAGCAAATTTGCTCCCAGTTGTCTGTCTACATGCCTTACTGAACAGCAATTATTCAGCAGTTAATTTGCTACTTGCATTTGCTGGTAGCAAATTAACTGCCAAGTAGAGCAAATTACTGAGCAGTAGTAAGGGTCTGCATGTGTAAACAGTGATGCTCACCATGCAGTAATTTGCTCTACTGCACAGTAAAGTGTCTTGTGTAGATGCACCCTTAGCGTAGCACAGGGCCTCTTTCATTGGCAACATATCAGTTGGGATTCCTCAGGCAGCTTCCCAGCCACAGCCACCACAAAGGGGCTGTTTCCCTGGCAGCCTGCAAAGACAGACTGTCTCCTGGTCTCAAGCCCTGGGCTTTTCATAACTCTTAAGTCCTGCCCCATCAGGTCATTCAGGTCTCTCTGCTCCCTACAGGCTCCATTCATCAGGACCTGCTGGCTAGTTGCTATGGGAGCCAACAAGTACAGCTGCAATGGTTTCCTTGTTGCCCGGTTAGGCTCTGCTCTATTGCCTTGCTGCAGCAGAGCTACACCTGCACTAAGCTCTCCTATGGCTTTTAATTGCCTACCTTTCTACAGCCAGCTCACACTGGGCAGTGTTCCCTTGACTAGCAGCAGATGTTTTCCTCTCCCTTAGAGACCAGCCCTCTGCCCAGGTAACAGGGCTTCCCTGGTGCCTACTTCTGTACAGCTACTCTCTATTTGGCTGCTTGGACTCATCTGTTGCAAGATTTTCCCTTAAAGTAATGAGAGCATTAGTCTTTCTGTTGTACCCTGAACACAGCTGAGACGGGGTATTCTTTTCATAAGTCCTGGAGCCCTCCAAAACTTTATATGCAAATGATGCACAGGGCTGCCTGATTGGTTTCCACCCCATAGAGGGTGGGGCCACACTAATCACATGCAACAAGTTGAGAGAGGGGTGACAGAGCCTCTCAGCTACACAGAAGTTTGGTGATGTTTGCCAGACAGTTTAAGTTCATGAAGAAACAGGAATCATTGGAAATGGGGGTAGGGGGTAGGGGGAAAGGCACTGCTCAGTTGTGGGAGTGAAGAGAAAGTAGAAATGTAGTTAATATAGTGGTTCACCATGACTTGAAAAAGAGTTGGCACTAAGGGGGACTGAACACAATGGGCACTATATCTTACTCAAATGCACTAGTCTACTTACCTGGCAGGGGGGAAGCAGTGACCACGTAGGCGAGCTCCCCAGGGGAAGCAGCGTGACCTCGTAGAC